>NC_081409.1:20650956-20961294 GCF_030272615.1 Cryptomeria japonica
GCAATTCTGAAAAATGATGAGAATCAAGCATTGAAACTTGAAGTATCAAGGTTGACTAATGAACTTGAAATAGAGAAGAAATCCAAAGTAACACTCAAGAAGAGTTATGAAGCATCAAAGATGTTGGATAAGCAACTCAATACAAGAAGACCCAACAAAGATGCAGGACTAGGTTACAAAGGAAAAGACTCTACCGAGAAGGGAATTCATACTATCGAGAGAGGAGAATCATCAAAGCAAGCTAGAAACAAGAACAACATTAAAAGAAAGAAGCCTATTTGCAACTATTGTGGAAATCAAGGTCACATTGCCAACATGTGCCAAATCAGAAAAGGTAAGCAACCGAATGTCACTAAGTCCAAAGGTTATTGTTACAATTTCAATAAATATGGTCACACATCTAATCAATGTAGGACAAAGTCTGTTAACAATTATCAGAAGGCAAAATTCAAAGGGTTTTGTAAAAACTGCAATAGATATGGACATAGTACCGAGAAGTGCTGGCTTAAGCAAAAGAACTATATGTGGTCTACACATCGAGCAAATGCTAGAGGTTACCGAACTCACCCACATCCTTACCGATAGTATTCTGTAGTACCATGGGATTACAATACAAGGATATGTTGTGAATGTTGTGGAAGATATGGACATATAAGTGCCAACTATTTTATAAGGTTTGGAATGAACAACCGAAGATCATGGAGAAATCCTGGTATGGCATGTTTTCATTGTCACAAAGTTGGACACTTAGCTGGAGATTGGAGAGATCAACCTAGAAAAGACACTGAAGAAATAAAAGACAAATTAAAGATGATTTGTAAAAAGAAGGAAATTGTGTCAAATGAAGAAAGCACCTTACCTACCGAGTTAGGTGCACCTATTCCAAATTAATCGGTAAAGGTATGAAGGGACTGCATTCTCTCAAGGTTAAAATCTTAACATTTCCTATTTTATCATGTACTTAATTCAAATCTGCATAATTAAGATGTAATAGTAAGTTTGAAATTATATCAAAGTCTTTTGAAGCACTATACAGGAAAACTGTCAAGTCGGTGAATACAGGAAACTTGTCTAGTCGGTAAATGAAGGAAGTTTGGTTACTCGGTTAAAATGGAAAAAGGAGAGTAAATCTGTTAAAGAGGAACCAAGTGCATTTAATGTTTTTGACCTAACCCACATAGAGCCCAATAAGGCATATGGTGTACTTAAAAACATTTTCGCGGTCATTTACACTTACCAAGTTTTTGAGAGAGTAGAGAAAAGTGAATCCAAGGTGATCAAACCTCCTACAAAGCAAATTCAAGGTATTTAAATCAATCTCAATGTATTATTAAGCTAATTTACCGATCTTATCTTCTTGCCATTATCTGCTAAGTGTAAAGCATCTGTCATTTGAAAATCCTGAAACCCTAAGGATCCTTTGTTAGCTTTTATCTGTAATCTACAATGGCACCCAAGATCCAAGATCCCATAGTTGTCAAGAATGTAGAGAAGCCCTCACTAAAATACTCTTTGACTCCCAAAGTTACATCTGAACTGGATGACAAAACCACCTTTTCACTCATCCCGGATAGAGTGTTGTTAGTCGAGGATGTGAGATTCTTCATCAAATGTCATGTTGAAGAACTCAGTCATGTTGAAATCGGAGACACCTATGATGAGCTATGCACAGATGGTAAATTGAATAGCAAGTATGAACACATCAAGATCAAGGGATTAACTAAAGCCCTAACCTATCCCCGTGTGTTCAAACCCCAGTGGGTTAAGTTTGTTCTGAGCAGAGTTCAAAATGATTTCATGTGGCTAGAAGAGAAACCATTTAAGATTACCAAGGAAATCATTCATTTGATTACCGGTTACCCCATTTATGATCATGCTTGAGCCCAAAAGATGATATCATAGAAGGAATTGATTAGTTTAACCAGAGTGGAATCAGATTGTAGAGGATTGAAACTGAATAATGTCACAGATGAAGAACTAAAATTTGCCATTAGAGTAATGGGCTACTGTTTCTTCCAATCGGCAAGGGAAAACAGTGTACCCTATGCAGCAGTAGACTTGGCCTACAAAATTGTGAAAAAGGGAATGAAAATTGACCTATGTGAGGTGTTGCTGAAGAACCTATTTGAAAATTTGAACACCATCAGGAAGTCAAAGAAAAACAACTTGGCTAATACACTAAAGTTTGGATCATTACTGGTATGCATGTTTTTCTATTTTGAAAAATTCTTTCCATCAGTCGGTAAAGTTGTTTGGGAACTACATCGACCAATCACCCATTAGATAAATGACTTCATCAAGAAGTTAGGTGATAATTTCAATGATATTATGGATGACTACTTCAGTAAATTTCAAGAGAAAATGCATAACAGGTACCGGATTCCACCCCAGCTAGTGGAGAAATACAAAAATGATATATGTTTTGAGGTTGACACCGATTACTATTATGTGAATGCTGTGGAACCGAGGACTCAATCTTTGTCACCAATGGGTTACGAGATTGACTTTGAGATCACACAACAACAAATTGATGCATTTCTCACATTAACAAGGCATGCTACCTAGCTAAGGTATGGAACCTATGAGGAAGTAAAGGAAAAGGTAAAATTGAGCACTATAGTACCCAAAGCTACAAGAAAGGCAACAAAAATGATAAAGGCATTGTTAGAGAAATTCGGAGAAGACTCTTACTCTACACCTGTCAAAGGCACCATTACCATTACCAAAGAGGAATTTGAAGCCCAAGAGGCAACAATAACACTAAGCACTCAATTGCCTAAGGGAAAAGTGTTGAAGAGAAAGAAACAGGACACATCAAAGGCCTCACCAACTCCACCTCCAAAGCGACCTAACACAAGAGCATCTGCAGCCTCACCGAGTAAGAAAACAAAAAGTGTTACTGCTCCCAAGGTAACAAAGACATACAAGAAATCTATTCGGAGACTCATTTTGGCAAAAGAGTCTAGTGATACCGAATCAGAGGATGCAAGCAAATTCCAGATTGTCAAGAGCAAGAAGGTAAATATACATAGTGTTGAAAACTTCTGTGCTAATCTGAAATTATATGGAGGATTTGGATCATTTAGATATGTCAAGTATGAAACCAGGAATAATGATGAGAAGAGACAAATTGAAGAAGCTGTCATCTGCACACTTCTAAAATTCTGGTTAGCTCCATTGGAACTAGCTAAGTCACTTTTGAATGAACTTTACTTGCATATTGATAATACGTGGAAGTATGCAATGGACTCAGAGAAACAAATCAGAGAGAAGTCTGGTTCATCTCTTTCCTAACATGTCAGTAGCTGAAATTAAAGAACATCTGACAACCTACAACTCAAAGTTTCTTGTCAAGCAGAGAGCCTTAAAACTGATGAATGGGCTATATATTGAAGTGGAAAATGAGACAAAAGCAAAGTGGTAGGAAATATTTAAAGTCAAGGATGCCGGTGAGCAAGCTAAAGTTGAAATTGTTGATGTCATCGAGCAAGATCCTGATGTTACCGAGAAAGACCCTGCTGACACCATTCAAATAGATGAAGATGTCATGGATACAGAGGCACCGGAACAGGAAATGATAGAAGGAAATGCATATGCAAAACTTGTATCTAGTGAATCAATCTTGGAACAAGTTCAACCTTATCCACCGATCAAGCAACCTGTCTCAACCGAAACCCCTCATGACATGGAGCAAGGCACCAAAGGTCACAAGTCTACAATAGGAGAAGGTTCTACTCAAGAATAGACATCTCAAGCACCTTCTAGCACTACGAATTTTGAAACTGAGACACTGAGTACCGAGACACCAAAGGACTCTGCGAAGGCTAAAGAAACCAATCAAAGTGTTGCCTCTACCAAGCAACCTACCGAGGGTCATCAAGCCTCACAAGCCCTTGTCTTAGTTCCATCGGTGAAAAGTAAAGAAAAGAAGATGAAAAAGCATAGTTTTAAAGTTGATTTGTCAAAACCAATAGTGTTGCCCAATGTAGACATGTCAAAATTGAAGGGGCAAGCACTCATTGATTTCGGTGAACTATGCAAAGCAAAGGCCGAACAAGAGAAGCAAATGGCCATTCAAAAGAAAAATAAAGTACTTCAGAAGGTGAAAGCACTCTCAATAGATATGCTACCTGAAGCTACAGTATCAATAAATGCAACCATCCACATTCAACTAGATGAACTCCTAACAAAGATAGAGACATTTGGAGTAGATGCATTGGAGTATTTGCGCAAGCTAAAAGACAAAGAGATCACTGCAAAAATGATAGAAGAGGTACAGAAAGCTATAGCTATTGGCAAAGTTAAACTTGTCAAATTTATTGCTGAGATGACTCCTCAACTCAAGCACATTCTTTATTTATTTCAGAAACTCTGCACATTTTCTTTATTCATTAAAGACATTAAGAATAAAATAGAGGCAATTGAGAAATAGATCACCGATCTCTCAAGCAAGTTGACCACAGAGCCAAATTCAGTTCAGAATTTTTATACAAAGCTACAATAGCTCATGGCTCAACAATTGGACCTATGGAAATGAAGAACATAAGATCTGGATGGACATAATGACACTTCAGACATTATTCCTTCCTCATCTTTCATCCATCCAAGAACAGATCAACCGAGCCACCTCCTTATCTACTACACAAGAAGGAAGCACTCTAGATGGCTTAATATCATTATTAGCTGATATTCAAGCACAAAATTCTTTAATGGACAGTGTAAAGAATGCCCTCTCTGTCACTCTCACCGAAGCCTGGACCAAGTACAAATCCATTTTTGACCAGTTACCACCCCCAAATGGTAATTAAGTTTTGATGTTTGTCAAAAAGGGGGAGTAATATGTTATAGTATTAGAGGAGTGATACAGTATTGGGGGAGTGTAGCATAAATCAAACAAAAGGAGTATAGTATATAGGGGGAGTATACCGAGTAGAGCAAGGAGAGTATCCAAGAGCAGTGAATCGAGCAGTATATAGTATAGTAAGAAAAGCACACAGAACAGATCACCGAGCATGCAAAATCAGAGTTTTGTATAGTATATCGATAAGGGGAGTATATCTGGATATATTATATTATTGACTATTGTATATACTATCAGCATAGTCAAATTTTGCAAGTATATAGATTATTGAGTTATAACTTTGAAAGTAGTTTTTGTCAAACATCTCAACTAATGTCAAAAGGGGAGATTATTACTACTTATCAAGTTGCCATTAGTTTCATGTCAAAGTTATTCTATATACTCTAGTCGGTTATCTCTACCGAGACATTCAGTTGGTATGCACAGTCTAGTCGGTTATTGAAGAAAGTAGTCTCAAAACATAGTATACACCGAGCTGTCTACCGAGTATCATTTCATGTCTACCGAGCAGCAAATATAACACACCGAGTTGATATACACCGAGTGAAATGTGTTACCAGATTCATTGAACCTAGACATACATATGAAAATGTGTTACAAGATCGAGGAACATCTAACCGTTATCACATTGGAAATTGCACTTAAAGATTGTGTATGATTTTGAGGTCATCTAACCAATGAAATAATTTGCATGGTTATTCATTCGATAAATCATATTTGTAAGATTGAAGCAATGAATGGATCACCGTTATAAGAGATCTATTTATACATCATGAGTTAAGAATTAAAAAGTGTGTGTGTGCATGAGTGCAAGAAGACTGTTACAGAGACACAGAGGTCACCGAGAAGGTTTTCAGAGAACAGTCGAAGAATAGAGTAAACAAAAGGGTTTACCGAGTTACTATATGGGTTATCGAGGTATGCTATAAGCAAGGTAACTTATTCTGAGCACATAGAATCTGCTGTAACATTCCAGATGTAAAGTTGCAGATATTTGTAATGATTTTATTGTAATATTTTGAAGTTGTAAGAGAAACCTTTAACAAAGTAAAAGACTCTAATCAAGTCTATAAATTGTAAAGCCTCTAACCAGGTGCAACATTTAGATGAAGTGTTGTGAAATCCTTTAGCAAGGTAGATCTAATAGATATTGTTACTCCTAACAGGGTAGGCTATCGGAAATAGCTAAACATGTAGCTCTAACTGAGCACTCTTTATTATTGTAGTAATGAAGTTGTGGGTGCCATCCCCACCGCAGTTTTTCTCTCTAACCAAGAGTTTCTGCGTAACCAAAATATATGTGTTATGGAGTGAATCATGTATGATTGTTATCTATTTGTTTTAGCTTTATATTATGTTACTGCACTATTTGGTTTATGCATAACAGTAAAGTTATTATTGAAGAAAAGTTTTGGAGTACTGATTCACCCCTCCCCTCTTAGTACATTAGCTTTCCATATTGGGCCTAACACAAATTGATTCAAAAATTTTGAAAAACATATATTTAGAATCTACAAATAAGATGCCACAAATTACTAGTTTACATCATTATCAAATTTCTAACGATTTAGCAATTATAGGTGTGAGAAAGTGAATGTTTTTTTTTAATGTTCGTTTAAGTGTTAGAGTTGGCCAAAAAGTATAACCCTCTATTATGGGATCACCCATTGTGTAGTATTCTAGGTATTTCATATAAATATCCTACTCCAAATCACCATGAAAGACATAAACTTTCACATCCATTTGTCCTACCTCTAAATAATAAGAAATGTCAATAGAAAATAAAAATCTAATGGATGTCATTTTTCCAATAGGAGAAAATATCTTACCATAATCAATACCTTGAACCTAAGAGTATCTTTTTGCAACCAACCTTCCTTTATATTTCTCAATAGCTTTATCTAAACCAATCTTTTTGTTGAAAACCCATTTACAACCAACAAATTTCATCCTTCAAGCAATGGTACAAGATCTCATGTATAATTCTTTTTAAAAGTTGTCATTTCTTCATCCACAACAATTTTTTAGGATTCTGTATCATTCATACCTAATGCCTATTTTTCAAACCTAGGGTCATCCACATTAGTATTCAAAACAAACAAACATCTCCAATCATTAGGTGAATATCTTTCAAGCGGTTGTTTATCTCTTGTAGACCTTCTAACAAGCTAAGTTGGAGGTTCTTCCTCCTTTTCTGAAGATTCAAAGCTAGATGAACTATTCTCAACTTATTGTCTATCTAGGGATCTCAATTCAAATTTTTTAGGTATAAAAGGAAATCGAATCGCATCTTATTTAGTTTGTTCTAGTTGCAATGTAATAGGAGGTTTAGTTTCTCTAAAAATAACACTTCTACTATGTATTACCTTTTGTGCAACATGGTTACAAAGCTTGAATCCTTTCATACCATAATTGCATCTAATGAAGATACATTTAACAACCTTTCTCTCTAAATTTGCTTGCTTCTCCTTTGAAGCATGTGCATATGTTTCACAACAAAAAAATCAAAGATGCTTTAGAGAAGACTCATGACCTAATCACACTTGCATATGTATTTTATCAACAAGAGTTTATATGGAAGACATATCAATCAGGTAGAAAATAGTAGTAACAATTTCAACACAACACATTTGTCTATACTAGCACAACTCAGTATGCTCCTAGCCTTCTCCACTAATGTCCTACTCATTCTTGTTGCAACTCCATTCTACTATGGAGAATAAAGTGTTGCCTTCAGTCAATTAATACCACAATCTTTACAAAATTTATTAAATCACATTAGAACAAAACATAGAAGTTGATGATACAACCACGAGAGCCAAGATTCATATGCAAGGAAAACACCTATCACACAAAAATATCAAACAAAGATTATATGCTCAATAACAACTCAAGAATTTTGCATTGTTGCACATGAGATTGATTAGAGATATAATGAATGAATGAATGAATCTTTATAAAGGATGAATGAAACCCTAGGTGGAAAACTCTAATGCTAAAATTAGGAGAACTAAAGCAATGGAAAGTAGGAGATAAATTAAACTCAACTACAACTAGAAAAGAAAATTAGAGATAACAAAAAGCACCTAAGTTTAGATTAAGTGGAAAAGTAATAAAATACCTAATTGATAAATAATTAGATAAATGTGTCCTAATTACTCCAACAACCCCCTTATGCTTAACATAGGGATAAGCTAAAGAGCTAAGGACGAATGCAAAATGCATGCATGAATGTGTGTCAACAACTAGGCCTAATTAGGTACTAATGTATAAATTAATACAAAGCAATGAAACTTCCACAACTCAAGAAAAGGACAAAACCTAGTGAGACCTCTCCAAAATAGAGAAAAAGAAATGAAAAATAAAGACATGTGACAAGCATGGACTCAAGATGTCCTCCCAAGTACTAAATTGGTCACAAAAGTACAATAAATATTCACCCCATAGGAGAGAAAATAAGAGACAATGTATCCCCCCATAATGAAGAAGCCCCAATGCCTAAGATGAAGACTTGAGGACAAATATTGATGAAGATCTAAGAGAAGAAAACCATACTCCTCCCCTTAAGAAGAAACAAATCAAGAGGCCAAGGTTGAAACAACTCCATCTTAGGAGATGTAAGGAAGTGTCTCATGATGTGTGCTACAAAATATTACTCAACTATCTAACTATCTAAATCAAAAGATGCCAAATAAACTAAAGAAAATTCAAGCACTAAGAAGATATTGAATGAACAATATTTGAAGGCACTAAACATGGGATGAGAAAAATTATCAAAATGCCATCAAGGAGGAATGGAATATCCTCAATAATGTCCCCAATGTCTAGAGTGTGTGATATATCAAATAACTCTACAATATCTAGAAAGTACTCATCCCATTTTGTTGAAACTAGAAGGGAAGAATCAACTTGTTGAGCTTAAGTCTCAAGAACCACTATGGATGATTGAATCACACATAGGTTCAAGTGACCAAACCTCTCAGATTTTTGATGTACTCTCAATGCATGAGAGGTTAGACCAATAAATAGAATTTCAATCTCAATGGGAGAAAAATAAGTGAACTCATACAATCGAGATGCATGATCAATACTACCAAATGCAACAAGCTTGCTACTATGCGGATCTCTGACAAGCACTGAATCAAAGGTGAACTCAAATTTTCTTGTTTGTACTAGTATGAGTCAACCAACAAATGGAAAGGAGATTAGAAGATAATGAAGGAACAAAAAGAATATTATTAAATGTGCCACTATCAACCTCAATAAAACCACTCCTATCAACACTCATGTAGGTCTTATTACTCATCAATATGAGGCTATTGAATCAAGAAGCCGCTTGGAGGATTCAGAATGCGTCGATGCAAAAAGAGAATGGCCCTTCATCTTGTCTTCACCACATGTACATGAAGAAGATCCAGAATGTCCATAGCTTGAAGTGGTAGAATAAGACCTACTATATGAAAGGGATTGAATATTGTACTTTTGTAGAAGATTTGATGGCTCATCAATCTTCTTTGCATACTCATCATGTCACGACTTAGTGCAATATGCACACTTCATATTATCCTTCTTTGAGGACATGACCTCTTAGAAGAGGAAGGAGAATTTTAAGAATCATATGATTGTGTCCCTGGGCTATTCATGTGACTTGGAATACTTTGTTTCTATTTCTTTCCTTTGCCAAGTGAAACCTTATGACTTGTGGTGCCCTCAGAAGCAACAAGAGCCTATGATTTGAAAGACTTCAATTGACCCATCTAAACCAACTTGGTTTTCTCTCATGTGAGTTGAGAAGCAAACTTATCAAGTGAAAAAATGGTGTAATGAGTACCAATGGCATCTCTGGTGGCATAAAATGTAGAAACAAAAATTGAATAATTGGGATTAGGTTTGGCAAGGATGGAGAGAATCAACTGAGTGTCCTAAATTTTGCACTACTTCAACTGTAATCTTAGAGACTTGAGTTTGGTGAAGAAGTCCTCAATGCTATCAAAATCACTAGGATTTAAGCCAATAAGTTTATTCTCCAACTAAAATCCCCTCAATGCATATTGCTTCTCAAACACGGACTCCAATGTAGTCCAGATCTTGTTGAGTGTGGTGCAAGACTCAACATGAAAGCAAAGATATAGAGATAGAGAAATTCACAATATCCCAAAAGCCTCATCACACCTACTGAACTATTTTCTCTTCTTAGTAGCACTTGTAGGCTCAAGTTCTATAGGCATGGTTACTTTGTATAACCCTTAGTGCTTTAGGTGAATCTCCATTTGTTTTTTCCAAATCATAGTAGTTCAATGGAGTAAAGGGAGAAATATGATTTGGATCCATGATAAATAATGAAAAAAGTATACAAATGGACTGATACAACAATATATATATTCTTAATGTTAAAAACTTCACTTGAATCGTAGAAAAAATTATTGATTTGCACATTTTCCAAGAAAAAAACCAAAAAGGACAAGATTGAGATCTCTGAGTATCTGATGAATATTATATAGAAAAGGACGTGAGATCTAGATAGAGGAATCTTAGAGCATTCAATGGTATCTGGTTTTTGAAAAACAAAGTTTGGATGTGCAAGATATGACCCCAAAATCACAAAAATGAAGGCTGACTTTGGAGGTCTGGTACAAATATTTGGTGCAAAATCTAATAAAACTACCTGCAAATTCAAATTAGTGATGGAATCAACTTTCCAACAATATCTCGTTTAGATAATTTCGAGCTTGTGTGCTCAAGTTTCAGTAAAAAACCAAAGGTTGGTTTTTAAGGCTTGGAGGCTTCAAATTTGGTCAAAGGTTGACCATATAATGATGTCAATAGGCTGTATGGATGAGATCAGTAAGATTCCCTACTTATTGAGCAACATATTCTGCTGATAGGGTTTCCTACATGGTGGAGTTGATCAGTCAAATTGCTGATGTGGCAAACTACCATTGTTATATGTAGCCTAATCAAACTTGGAGGTTGAATTTTCCCTACTTTTATCGGTGTAGTTTCCTCCCTAATTATTCGATGGGGTCAAGAGATAGAGCCCCTTGCAGGGTCTAGGGGCAGCGCCTTGCAAGGCTCAAACAACTCTTATTATATTATAGAGGCGCTAGGTGTTATTTTTCTATTGGCTGACATATGGTAACCGACATAAGTCTGGTTAAAATGGATAAGGGTTAGGGTTTTCAGTAGAGAATTCTATAGCATTTTGGAAATGATATTGATTTTCAAGGGATTGCTAGTTGTAATTAGTTCGATTTACTTGATAATAATATTGGGCTCTTTGTTTGGTGGACGTAGCCCAAGTTTGGGTGAACCACATTAAATATTGTCTCTTCATTGTTATTATTTCTATGTTTTTCATTCCTCTATTTAATATTTATTTGCATATAATTGGCATTTTCTACATGCAATTCCTAACAACCACTGGATGTTGATTGGGCGTGATGTGTCACTGATGTCAGCAACTACACATGTGGACCTACAAAAAAATTCTCTGCCTCCTCTTTGTAATTCTTTTTTTTTTTTTTTTAAATTATTGAATGTGAAAACAATTTTACCAATTTTTTTTTGAAAGTAGCATTGATTTTTTTTACAAATTGATTATAGTATGTTAGGATTAATGATAGTCCCAAAGATACTAAGACGGGGGGGGGTGAATCAGTATCTAACCGGTTGACATAATATTTAACTTTATTAAGTATTTTGCATTCCAAAATAGTGTACTGGTAAACAAGAATTAATGTAGTAAATAGGAACAATAAAGAAAACATAGAAAACACACCATAACACAATATGTTTAATAAGGAAACCCAGTGTGGGAAAAACCTCGGTGGGATTTGTGACCCACAATATTCACTCACTGACCAATGAATGGATATTACTTACAAGAGGGGCCTGCACATGCAGGAAGGCCAACTGCCTAGAGCTCACTACTCAATTACAAATGGAAGTCTCACTGACTTACAAAATGGATTATGAGAATACAATATAATGTAATGCTACAATTGAACATCTGCTATGCTAGGTTCAGTGGCAGTTTAAGGTCATACTATAACCATAAACCTTATACAAAATCTGCCTTAATATTTGCTCATCACTTCTCTACATCCATACTACTTATGTAAATGATTTACAAGATCTCATACATATATGAGTCTATTACAATATGTCATGTCAGCTTTACAAAAAGAAATTTACAATTAAATACAATAAACAAAAGTTTGTTCCTCGGCTAGGGTGCCAATATACATTCTTGCCGCTGTCGGTGAAGTGTTTACCAGTACCGGTGTCTGCTTGTGATTTACCAGATGAATATCAGGTGGCTGCCTGTAGGTTGTCAGCAAGTTGCCATCAATGACAACAAAATCATTTCTCACTAGAGTGTAGAATGCCAACAATCTCCCCCTTTGGCATTGATGGCAACACTCATGAGAAAAATCCAAAAATCTGTTTCCAAAAATGAAGTCCAAAAAGTTACCAAAAATATGTGCTCCCCCTGAGCAAATAATCTCCTTTGAATAGCCATTTTTCTCTGTCCACTACTCCCCCTTTGACATCAATGACAAAGGTTGTCAAAAATTGTCAAATGAGTACAAAATTTCAACTTGAACTTTGTAACCAGTTGGTTACAATCAGGAATACGTCTGCTAATACCAAGTTTAAGCTCTATATAAATCTATTGTTGTCCTTCATAATTGTCTCAGTTCTCTGGATTGTACTGGTGAGATGATGCATATGTTCCTCCGGTGACCTTTGACCTTGAATTAATGCCTCAACGATTTCTTTCCTTAGAGAGATAAGGTTGTCTAACTTAGGACTGAGCTTGTGCTTAAGCTCTCTGGCTTTTGCCTTGATCCTTTCTTTCTCTTTCTCTAACTTCTCCAATTTTTTCTCAAATCCAATAGTTTCCTGCTCAATAACTGATATAGGTTCAAACAAACCAATGATATTATCAGCTATATCATTTATTTCCTTTTGAACTTTGCTTATTTCCTTATCAATGTCCATTGTTAATAGATTTGTCTTGCAAGTATCTCTGTACAGTTCCTTATACTCTAAAATTATTGTATTCAGTGCCTATAAAAGTGTATTGATGTGTTTCGTGCACTTGTTTATTGTTTCCTCAAATAATTTTCCTTTTTCCTTTTCCATTTTCTCCTTGAATGTTTCCTCATTAATTTGACCAACCATCAGTATATTACCAGCAATATATTTAGACAACGTGTCTAACTGACTTAAAGAATCCTTGACATTATCTACATTGCATTTGGGTACAATCATCTTAAGAATGGGTATAGTATCATCAATTCCCTTATAAGCTAATGCACTATAATCTGTTATTTTCTTTATTGAGTTCAGAAGTACTTCAGTCACATTTGTAGGTCTAAATTCGGTCAGTGAAGTACCACATGTCTGACCAAATACCTTTACAATCTCAGTGCTTCCAGTGGGAGTAACCAACTTTCTTGTATCGACCTCTGGTGGATCAGTCTATGTTTGCATTTCTACTAGCAATGGTTTTGGTTTCTCAGTGATTTTTGGTTGTACTACCTCAATGTGTACTTGTGAATCAGTCGGCTTCTCAGTTGGTTTCTCTGTACTATCTACTGCCGATATCTCTGTTACTGTCTCTATGGGTTTCTCAGTGCTTGCATCAATATTACCAATAACCATTCCATTGTCCAATGGTTCCACCTAATTCTCTGCTTGTTCTGATTTCCCTATTTGTGTTTCAACCTCAATATGTTCTGCCAATTGATCAGTAGCAATATCTTTCTTTACCTCTATGTTATCCTTATCCACTATAATGTTTACTTCCTGAGTATCAATGTTCATAGTGTACAAAATTTCTGACTCAGGGTTAGTGTCCTCATGTGTTGTGTCCACATTCTCAGTAGCCGATATGTTATCAGTTTGTAACGGTGTAGTAACTAAAGGTGGTGGTAGGTTGTCAGTTACTTTTATATTTGTTATTCCACCTACCTTACCTTTCCCCTTGTCTCTGTCCTTCTAATAAACTTTGAAAGTTTTCTTTGGTCTGTTAAGCTCTTCCTGTTTTTCTTTCTCTACAAAGAAGATATCCCACTTGTCTGATGTTTCTTCTGCAATTTCAATGACTCTACCAGCCATTAGGTTCACATGTCGGTGTCCACTTGCAAAAACTGTTCTATTAGCTTCACTAATTAATTCATCAATTTCTTCTATAGATTTGACCAGATGTATAGCTAGGAGTTTTTCAATCTTAAGTTTCTTGTCAAGCTCCATGACTGCAATCTTTTTAGCATCTAACCTCCTGTATAATTCACTTGGCAAATCATCTACAACTTCTATTAATACTTTCTTGTATATATCAAGATGTAGTATTATGCTATTCTCAATACTTTCCTTTTCTTCATTAGTGAATGTATTGTACAATTTGCTAACATTAGCTAAGTTACCATCATCAGTTATCTCACTTAGTAAGTTGTCCAATGGTGGTATAACCTGTTTTTGCTTTTTCTTGGGTGTCAACTTCTTTGTCGGTGGTCTCACTGCCTATTGCTTCTGCCTTGGTGTTCTTGTTTTCTTGGGTGGAGGATAGGGTACCAATGAAGGTTTTCTCTTCCTATCAACTCTTTTAAACTCAACAGGTATCTCACTGTCAGATGATGTACCAATCGATGAGATGTGTGCCTCCGGTTGTAATCCTTCTAGGTCACTTTCCTTTATTCTAGTTAGGATCATGACATTTTCTTTTATTTCCTTAATTTGTTTAGATGCACTCCTTATGTACTTTTATCTTCTCTTTCTCTATTTCAATGTTTGTACATCACTTTCTATTGTTTCTGCATTTCCAAAAACCTTTTCTTCTAGTTCTCTAGGTGCCTCTAACAAGGATTTAGCATAAGTTTCAATGATATTTATATCTGCCTCATACCCCATTTCTGTTACCCATACAGTTCTAGGAAGAATCGCCTCCATCTAGATTTCATCCTTTTTAATTACAAAAGATATTTCTTTTTCATATTTGTCTACAATACTTTGTGGTAGTCTCTCTCTTGTTTTCATTTTTGCTTTGAAGGTTTTGAAGTACTTTGGTATATTGTTTTCTTTGTCTATACCCATACCGGTGAAGATTTCTAGCAGTTGTTTTCCTACCGATATATCATATCCAAAGTCTTTCTTTCCTATACCGAGAACTTCTTTTGTGAAGTACAACATGAGACATACGAGAAGATTGCCAAAATGAAAAGTTCCTTTCTTATCACCTTTGATCTTTTTTAGGTTGTCTATCAACTCATCCTTTAACCACTCACATACATCTATTTTAGCATCATTATTGACCATATCATAATCACTTTTAATGCAAAGACTAGAAACTAAGTTAAGTCGGTTTGCATGTCAGTTTCCATGTGTGGTCTTATAACCTAGGATCATGCTTATAAATCTGACATTCTCATCTTTGACATCATTTACTCTCAGGGATCTGCTATCATATGTTGCTCCTGTTAATTTAATGATAGTGTTATTAGGAACCTTCTTAGTCTTATCTGGCTTACTACCGGTGAAGGGTAAACCTGTCACTACCCTAATTGCTTCTTTGGTGATTTTACAAACAAAATCTAGCCAAAACAATTCTCCATGAACTCTGCTAATGACAATTCTTACTACCTCCTTAGGAAAATCAGGGATGTCCAAGATTTCCACAAAACCTAAAGTTTCAATTGCCTTGTGTTCAGGTTTTACATTTCCATTTTCATCACAGATAACAGTTTTAAACATTTTCAATATTTCCTCATAACCTAATTCCTCAATATGGCAATGAATATAGATTCTAGGGTCTTCAGCATAAGCAACACCTTTTGGACTTTTTGAAAAAGAACCTATGGAATCATCTTGTTTCGCTATCTCGGGAATGATTTTAAAAACGGGCCTAGGGCATTTCAAAACTTCCACAATATTAGGGTTTGCAATAAATTCTAGAGTAGAGGAGGAAGCCATTGATAAATACCTGAATCTACCTAATAATGGTTTGAGTGCTTGAGAGAAATCACTTCACTTCTTTTCCTTGGATGCCTTCTCTTGGATTTCACGGTCTCTGAAGGTTTGAATGCTCGGTGAATTGAAAAAGAGGGAAAATCAGTGATTTATAATGTCTTTTCTTCCAACAACCGCAATAAATGCTCGTCGGTTAAGTGAAACTTAACACATCTATCGGTAGAGAAGAAGTCCATCTTCTCACCATTAACTGAGGGTAAACTTGTATGATTTTCAACTTTTTGCAATACCCCCAAGGGTTACTTTTTTAGTTGGATGAAGAGTCTCCTGCTGGTGGAGTAATACTTTGTTCTACCGGTGAAGGAATAGTCTCATCAACATTCTGATCTATCTTTCTAATCCATTGTCTTGAAAATTATTGCTTTACATCATCAACCTTCTCTTTGCCTTTCAAACTGGGTCCTTTATTATTCATCGGTGAAGTCTTGTTTCTACAAAATCTGCCTTAATATTCACTCATCACTTCTCTACATCCATACTACTTATGTAAATGATTTACAAGATCTCATACATATATGAGTCTATTACAATATGCCATGTCGGCTTTACAAAAATATATTTATAATTAAATATAATAAACAAAAGTTTGTTCCTATCAACTAGGGTGCCAGTATACATTCTTGTCGGTGCCGGTGAAGTGTCTTTCGGTGCCGGTGTTTGCCAGTGATTTACCAGATGAATGTTGGGTGGTTGCATGTAGGTTGCCAGTAGGTAGCCATCAATGACAACACCGTCATTTCTCACTAGAGTGTAGAATGCCAACATAGTACCCAATCCATATTCATATAGATATGTAGGTTGTATGTATTTTCATGTAACCTATAGGTACCCCTTAATAAAATTGCTTGATTTTTTTCCCAACATGAATTTTTGTGTTTTGATAAGCAATTTTAGGGTTTTTGGGCCTCTTGAGTGTGATGGTTTTTCAGAGTAATGTTGAAGATTTGTAGATTGAGTTTGTGTTGTGTTGAGGAGACACCCTTTGTTCTTGATGTTAGAGGGGGAGAGAATTCATTGTGGAGTGATTTTAGAGGTGGCACAAGTGTTGCCATGAATTACAAAGGGGGAGACCATTGCAAATATGAGTTTGTGTTGTCATTGATGTGAAACTTGTTGATATCTTTGGTCTGAAGCATGTTTAGTTAGTGCAGTAACAACAGATTGATTCAATGTTCATACAAATTGATTGTGGATGATTCATATAGTATATCTAGTTGTATTATGGCATTTTCAAATATTTGAAGATGATCTCAATGGTGCACAATTGGTATTGGCTATGTGTGACTGTTGCAATGAATAATCTGTTATAGTATACTCAGATTTTTGGTCCACATTGTGGTGCATTGTTTCACCAGTTCTTGCCATTGTAGTATGATGTTAATGGATGTAAATTTTGTATATATTCTAGTTTTAGGCTCTCATTTGATCCATAGTTGAAGTTATTTTGGTTTGTGTACTGGCTTGTGTAGTGATAGAGTAACAATTTATACGAATGTGTTGCATTCTTTTGCCTTCAATAATTTTGGTGGTGTGGTTCAATGATTTGGCTATGTTGATGTTTGATGATGCTATGTGGTGCATCAATAAGTGTTTTTGGTGGTCTACATCATGTTTTGATTTAGTTTGGTTAGTGGTTGCTAATAATTTTATATATTAAAGCCAACCTGTGATGTTTTGCTCTGTGCAGTAGCATGAGGATCTATAGGTGTTGATTTGGGATGAACATGAAGGTGCACTAACATGGTGTGATGTGCCTCATTCTACCTTCTGTATTTCCTTGAAGATTATTTTTGGTTTGACTATTTATATCTACACATCACATCAAATTAGGTTAACATAATTGATGTTATTTTGATAGTGAATAGTATATAAAAGTTGAAATCATTTTGGATGATTGTGAATAAATTGTATGTGGTATAATTAAGTGATATTGTGTAAGTGTGAAGGTTCACAAGTGAAATTGAGTAGTAATGAAGGTAGTTTCATATGTATATTAAAGTGTAAGTCGCTATGCTGCCCCCCTAGTCAGTGAGGAGTTCAACTTGCCCTTGGGATTCGTGAAATGGCTTTATCACCTCTCGTGGATCTGGGTATATCCGACATTTGTAGCGGGCGTTGATAGCTCAACATTTTGGCACAACGACAAACATACCTAAAGTAATTGGTATCAGAGCCTTGGTCATGGGTTTGAATACTATAGGACTCATTGAGGGGGGGATTGTAAGTCTCTATGTTGCCCCCTAGTTAGTGAGGCTTTCAACTTTCCTTTGGGATTTGTGACATGCCTATACTGCCTCTCATGGATCTGGGTATATCTGGAATTTGTATCGACTGTTGATAGCTCAAGATTTTGGTGCAATGACAAACATACCTAAAGTAACACTGATTGTTGGCATTGTGTTGTCATTGATGTCAACCAGTATGGGATGACTACCTATAGAAGAGATGTTTATGCAACACTGTCATGCAAGAGTACAAGATGAGATATCCTTGACATCACCTTGTGTTGTAGAACACTGGTAAGGTAAGGAAGAGAATGTCATTTAGAGGAATGATCACTAGAGTCACTGGAACACAAGTTAGTGTTTGACTTGTGTATGGATGAAAGGGATATGTTACCGATACAATCTAATACTGGTAAGGAAAGGATGTCAACTGATAAGTGTTGTGTTGACAGTATGTAGTTGCCAACTGAGCAGGATGGGAAAGGTGCTTGAGATATTGCTTGTGATCAAGAGGCTGAATGTTACCTAAATCACATCAACATCAGAAGAGAAGGTTGAATAGGTCACTGGTATGCTGAGAGGTTACAGAACAACGGGACTTCCACCAAATGAAGATGCAGTCACCATGTGAAGAGATGACTGACAGTGAAAGTACCCACACCTGATCACATGTGCCTGTTTGAAGATGTGTTGCACAAATAGGGAAGTTACATGAGTGCACTATAGGATTTAGATAATAATGTGTCACTCCACCAGTAAGTGGAGCTTATCTCCTATTATGCATAATGTGCATTATAGTTTTGGGAGATCAGGAAGAAGAGGTAAAGGAAAGTGTTTGAAGGCTCACACCGGATCTACAAGTGAAAAAAAGGAATGCCTTGAGCGCATGAAATCAGGGTTATGCACTGAACCGACAGAGAAGGCATGTTGGGATGCTGGTGCAGATGAAGAGTGGTGGGTTTGTCATCTTGACAAACTGACTGAGATGATATTCAGTCTGATGATGAAGGAAAAGTGGAGCAACTGAAAATAGAGAATGAAACTGGCATGCAAATGCATTAGATGGAAACCACTGAAGGTTGATGACATGATGTCATGATGTCATTAGGATGGCTACTGGTAAGATTGAGAACCAATAAGGAAGCAAAGAGGCTAAGAGTTATGACTCTACCTAATGAGAATGCGCATGCTATGGATAGACATGTTTGGTGACTGGTTTAGAAGTTCCATCGATAGTTCAAAAAAGAGCAGACATGAGGAGTTAATCGATAAAGTGTGAGATACCGATAGGGTTAGGAAACTGGTAGAAAAGAAGAACCGGTTGTATGGTAGATCAATGATCTTATTCACACTGACATAGATGATCAAGTAGAGGTGGAGGTTAATGTGGATGCCACGTAGAGATGAAGTGGAAATCTTGGAGAGGTCGGTGAAGTGTCATGTAGGGATAGGTGTTTCTATAGGTGTGCATTTAATATGGATCCTATGATTTATGGATTGGATCAGAGGGGTGCGACTCGAGGAAGAATGAATGACAGAGAAAAATTAGGGAGTTGTTGGCACTTGGATCAAAGAAAGAAAATGGGATTGGATGAGGACCTCGAGAAGGAAATAGCAGAAGTATTAATGGCATTTTGATAGATGCATGTTGAGATACATGGTTGTGGTTGCTAAGTTTAGAAAATGTGTATTGGAAGGCGAGTTAATGGTGGTGATGAGCAAATAGCTATTTGGGCGATCAAGATCAGATAAGATCTTATTGGATTTGGTTTGCCTCGAGGTTGATGAGGAAACCCTAACCGCCCATGTTTTTGAATTGGGTTTTGGTGGGAAAACCAAGTTATAAATAAGGAAGCCAAAATCATCGAAGGTTGTTGTTGAAGAAGAGAAAACAAAGCTGCTATGAAGTGATTGAGTGCTGCATGAGAGAGCTAGATCATTCAGAGGAAAAATAGCTAACGATAGCAGTGACTAAGGGAGTGAAGGTTAAACCGGTGACAAGGTTTAACAGAGGGTTAACTGGTATGGTTTGAGCAACCGATATAGTAGATAGAGTACGTCTGAGGAGATAATTGGTAGGAACCTGTACCGACGGGAAGACAATTGAGAGGAATGAAGAGTAGAGAAGTGAGGAGGAGATCCAGTTGAGCAGAAGAAGAGAAGAGGTGAACCGGTAGAGATTACCGACAATGCAACAACATATGAGAGAAGCAGAAGAGTGAACCAGTGTAGAAGAAAAAGTGTTTCACTCGCAGAGTGAGGTATATGAAATGGTTACAAGATTCACTTGTAACAACATGTCTAATTTTGTAGTTGAAGTTATCATTGAGATCACTGAGTTGTAGCTCGGTGCAGGGGTTGTAGCTCCTTTGGGTTGTAGCCCATAAACAAGTTAGGAGTTAGTGCTCCTTGGGTTGGTTCCCTAAATCAGGGGTTGGTGCCCTAAACATTGTAACAAATTTCATTGTAAGGTTGGATTGGAGCTGTAGACGTATAAAAATGACCATATTCCTAAATGAATATTTTATGTTCATTTCTATATTTAATTAAATCCAATTTAATTAAATTACCTGCATTCCTCTATTTAATTAAGTAAATTACTCAATTCAATTCACTATACCATTTAATAGGATAAATTCATTTTATACAATTAAAGCTCCTATCCACTTTTTAATTAAATTCAAATTTAATTAAAATGGTTATCCTAAATTAAATTTATCTAATTTATTTAATTGCAACCAAATTGAATTAAATTCAATTAAAACCTATTTTCCCTCACCCACTTGAAAAATCCTACACCTCCCACTTGCATCCTAACCCTCTTTCTAACCTCTTCTAGATTCTTCTTATCCTGATTAATTAACTCAAACCCTTCCATTATCCCTTTTCCCTAAATTTGAGAGGTCACTTCTCAAATTTGGAGTAAAGTCTTCAAAATGCATTAAAGCCTTTATCCATTCAACAACTTGTTGAATGCCCCCAAATTTGGAAGGACTCTTACAAATTTGTCCCCAAAGTCTTCATAACCATTAATGGTTAACTCAACCCTCTTACATGGTTAAAGAATTTCCATAAACTCAACCTCCATCTAACCCAAGGGTCTCATCAAGCATTTATTGCTTTGACCATGGTTATCCTTAAACCTTTGCACAAGAGTTTATCCTTTGGGTAAAAGCTTTATCCAATGGGTAATCCTAACTTAACCTTAACCCTTAACCCCTAGGGTAACCATGAGGTCTTCTCAAGCATTTAATGCTTCTTACATCTTCTCTCAACCAACCTTATGTTGACAATTGTCACCATTTCATTGGTGCTAATTGCAAACATGGATTCCCAACTTTCAAACTTAGCCCTTGATTAACTCTTTCAATCTTGACCATCCATTGCCCTATTTTTGCTATAAATAGAGCTCTCATTCCTCCATTTTTCATCATCCAAGTCTTTTAGCATCACACTTATACTCAAATTCATTCAAGCTTTCATATCTCATTTTAGGCTCATCATTTAGCTTCTCTTTTAAATAGGAATTAATCTAAATATGCAAATTTAGAGTATGTTCCTTATCATTTAGCTTAAATCATAAACTAATATAGTATGCTAGGATAGTCTTGTTTACTAACCTTGACATCTTATAGCTATTTTATTGCATCTATAGCATCATGCATAGTTTAGGATGCATCTCATTTTAAAATCAACAAAAGCATCCCTCATTCTTGCATTTGTCATCCCTAAACCATTTTGCTTAGTGATCTGAGAGCAAAAACATTGGTTTGAGGGACCGTGCAAGATAGAGAACCATGAACCATCCTTGGGAAGCTGAGTCATACTTCATGACTCCATAGCTTGCACCAAGAAGTCCTGTGGGTGTGTGAGCAAGGCTCCCTAGAGCTCCGTTTTTCACATTTTGAGTTCTATCGACCCGCTTTTCCCGCATACATTTCTAGCGCCCACCGTGGGGCATTACTCCATATATGAAATCAGTTTTTAAATTTAACCACTTTTGTAGGTCCGTGGGAAATGAGAATCAACGCATGGGAAACATTCCCTAGTGCATCTGCTCAATAGCCTAGCACATCCGGTTTACTGTTTAGCACATTGGGTCCATCATCTAGTACGTGAAGTCTGTTTATTAGCACATCATAACACTAAACTTTTCCTGTAGGTCTCGGCGTGGGAGAAAAATAGAGCAGTGCTTCCGAAACACAGAGTAGCGCATGCCGAAAACAGTATAGTGCATCACTGTTATTTTGTAGCACGTACAGTTTGTTCTGTAGTGCATCATAGATAGATAAAAATCAGAAAATTAAAATCTGTAACCGAGGGTAAAAATTAGACTTGTTAAAGTCCACCAGTCATCTAACATTTTCAACTTGTTCTTTTGCAGGATTCTAACAATTTTGTTGCAGATAGGAGCTTAGTATTAAGATTATTAAGATAGTTAGAATTTTCACTAACTTAGCTAAGTTAGTTTAAAAATCTTAACTTCTTTTATTCTTAAAATTGAACTCACTCTTTTTTTTTGGGCTGTAAAAAGAACCACAAATCAGAAAAATTTCTTGCTTTCATAGGAGAAAAACTTGTTTTTGGGTTTTAAAAAGGACAATACAAACTTTTCTTTCTTGCAAAAGTATCTTTAAAAAGAACCTCACCATCCTTTGGTGTATAAAAGGATTCACTTCAAATTTTTTGCAAAGGAAAGAACCACACTTAAGAAATTCCTGTTACAATCAAAAGAGGGAAGTCATTCCCCTTTTTGCTGGTTTCCTTTTGTTATCCAAAATTGAACTTTTGCTTTGTTGACTCGATTATTTTCCTAGATTAAATAATCACTGATTTGGGGAAATAAAATTAACACCATGCTTTTTGGAGCAACATCTCCCAATAGAAGTTAGCAAATCATTTGTCTTGAAAGCTAAAAAAAAAAAATTGTTTGTCTTGTCTCGAAAGTGGCAGGTATATGCTTTCCCCTTAACTGGGTGATCAAAAAACCAAACCACTCTTAAGCTTTTTGTATTTCAAGCATTTTTTGCAACCTTTAGCAGGTCTGCCTTCCCGAGGAGTTGGAATCAACTCTTAAAGCCATTTATGGCCGGTGTGAAGGGAACAACCTAAGTGGGAAATGGCTTTGACGCCAAGTATTCCAACCCACTATAATCAAAAGTGGAAAGTGACGAAAGTCCTTTTCAACGGTTGCGCGCAGCGATTAGCCTTCCCCCAGTATCCTTGAGATACATAAAGCCTTTGTTCTAAAGGTTGGGAAGCCTCCTGAGGGAGTTTATCACTGACAGTCAAATAGGAAGCCTGATTACGAACCATAGAAATAGAAGCCTTGAGCCGAGTCAGTAACCCGACATTTATAACATCATAGTGCAAGGGTGTGGAAGAATCCACCCCCCAAGATCGCTCACCATATATCTCCCAAGATAACTACTCAATTGTGAAGCAATTCACTTTGAGTTAATTTCTGGCAAAAGGCAAAAAAATGGGCGCCCTCTAGGGGGTGACACGGTTGTTTGAGTTGACGAAGTATCGAGACTAGTGGCCTATGATGTTATTTATGACCTTTGAATAAAGAGTCTTCTTGAAGTATATTATTTATATCCAAACCTATTAAAACATTGGGGATTTGAACACATCCTCACAGAACATACACTTTTTGTTAGATTAGGCAAAATGGTTATCTTTTTTGGGTCGTGCTTGCATTTACTACTTCAAAAAATCATCCATCAAGATTGAAAAATTCACAACAAAAATCCAAAAATTACAAAAACCAAGCAAAGGAAAATACCAAGGCAGTTTAGCGCGTGAGAACAACCTCTTAGTGCGTGACGTACTTTTGTTAGCGCATCAAAGCATCAAGTTAGCGCGTCTGGTCAAAACAGTAGCGTTTATCCAAAATTTCAAAACAGTGTTGAACAGTTAGCGCATCTAGAAAATAGCATAGCGCGTTGAAGCATCAGCTTAGCGCATAGGAGTCACACTTTAGCGCGTAGGGTTTAAAAATTAGAGCGTAGCAGACCCATACTAGCACATAACCTTTTGAACCAAGCAGAAAACAAATTTTAAACAGACCAAAACTTTAGCGCATGACAGGGGGCAGCTTAGCGCGTGTGGTCATTTATTTAGCGCATGAAGTAATTTTGGTAGCGCATCTTGTCTCTGTTTTAGCACATGACCAAAATCAGAAAAACAAAGGGCAAAACAGTAAGGAATTTTGAAAATTTAGAAAACATTTTTGGAAGCCTCTTTTCATTAGCATCATTTTCATCAAAACAGAGTAGCGAAAACAAAGCTTTAAAAACTATTTCTTGAGCAAAATTTGTGTCAAACAAACATTGTAAAAATCTAAAACCGATCACATGATAAACATATCTATCCTATCAAAATCTGAAAACAGCATCACAAGTATCAAAAGGATCCTTTATCATCTCACGGATTTCATCTCAAAAACACGTGCTTAAAACCTTAGGTTGTCAAATCAAGTTTCTATATCGGGAAACTTTATCCATATCATTTGACACGCTTTGTCATGAAGGGGCATCTAAACCTTCACTTTGATAAAGTAAAACTTGAGTTTTCAAAGCAAGATCAACTAAATCCAAAACAAATCAAAAGGAAACCATTGATCACTTATGCACGACTAATCCCCATATTGTGAGAAGAAAGAATATTTATCGTAACACCACGTTGAAGAAACAACAACCAAGTTTTTCCATATTTATCAAAAGGAACAAGTTTTTATACATCAATCGTCAACTCTTCAAATCTCATCAAGTATTCCTTCATCACGTCAAACTTTATATCCAAAACAAATCCAACGAATTTGACAAAGAGCCTTTGAAGACTAGGGAATATTGTCAAAAATCCATGTTTAATCAAATCATAAATTGTGGAGGAAAGATCAATCCAGCATTCTTGCCCAAGGAGTGTATCACTTATATCACACCCGACTTGAACCACCAACCCCTGAGCAACATATCGGAGAGGATTTTGTCCCCTTCGTCACCGAAAGTTTCTACTAAAATGCTTGTTATTCACTCTCAACAAAACCAACAAAGCGAGGCACAAGCAGAGTCCAGTATGAATCGAAGGTTATCAAATCCTTTTGAAGGTCCACACCTAGAGGATACTAAAATTTCTGAAGAACTTCTTTAGGAATGTCAAGAAAGTGCTTCATTCCAAAAGCTTGTAGAAAGGCTCATGGAAAATGACAAGGAAAAATACTTGCTCATGCTCACAAGCAAAGGAGTCAAACTCCCTGAAGACCTTGACACAGATGTATTTAGAATGAGACCTCAACACTATGAATATCAAGAACGACAACGAGAAGGGGAAGCACGTGACCCTGAACAAGATATCCCTGAGCAAAACATACCAGAGCAACATACACCAAGACAAAACATCCCCAAGAAAAACATACCATTCCATACACCTTTTCAACCCAGGATCAATACAAGGGAAGAACTTTTCCCTCGACAAAACAATGCGCCTTTGGTTGCCCTTACTCAACAAATGCAAATGTTACAAAGACAAATGCAAGACATGCAACAAGGGACAACAATGCGGTACTCTTTAAACGAAATTTGTCCTTATCGCTTTGACAAAAGATTGCACAAGATCCCTTTTCCTCCAAACTCAGACGTGCCTAAATTTGACAAGTATGATGGGAAAAGAGATCCTCGTGACCATGTCAGAGAATTCTGTACCATGAGTCTTGAATTTGCTCATGATGACACCTATCTAATGAGGTTGTTCCCCAGAAGCTTGGGACGACAAACAATGGAATGGTTATCCAAAATTACCCTGCCCATCAGATCGTTTGATGAATTGGTTAACAAGTTTATAACACAATATTCCTATAACATTCAACATGCTATAACCATGCTAGACATCTGCAACACCAAACAGAAAAACAATGAAACATTCATGATATTCCTTCAACGCTGGCGATGTATGGTTTCACGCTATCCTCGAGACATTCCTGAAAAGGAGAAAATGGAAATCTTCATCGACAACTTGAATGGTGAAATGAATTACAGGCTCAAACTCCAATGCATATCATCTTTCGCTAAATTGATTGAAAATGGTATTCAAGTAGAAGAAGCATGTGTCAAAAAGGGAATGCTCAAATTATTTAAAGAAGGAACCAATTCATCAAGCTACAATACCCAAAACAATAGCAACTTAGACAAGTCTTGATTCTGGACTTGAAACAAAAATGAAGGCAACAATGAATCGCATGATCCAAAATCTAAGTAACCAATGCTCGCATTATCCAAAAATCCTCAAGCTACAAAGAATCCTAAAGGTGCTAATCCAAACGCTAACACCTACACACCAAATACCAATCAAGGTCAACCCAAGGCAAACAAAACCAACGATACTCAAAACAAAACCACGAATCAAGGACCTAATAACAATTCACGCAACGACACCACCAATTTCAAAAAACGTGTCTTCACACCACTAGGACAATCACTAGAGTCAGCATTCAGAGAGCTTCTGGCAAACAAGATTCTCTCTTTGCCTGCAATCAGCAACTATGAACCCCAAATCAAACCACCTTGGTGGAATGATTCACACTATTGTGATTTTCATCGTAACAAAGGTCATCGAATGAACGATTGCATGAGATTGAAAAACATTGTTCAAGACATGATTGATCAAGGTGACTTAATGGTAGATGGTCTCAAAAAAAGTGGTGACCACAGAGCTTTTAAAAATCCTCTTCCAAACTACAACAAAGATGGAGCTTCAACCTCAAATGATACATGTGGATCTCGTATCAACCACATCTACAATAACACCATCAATCACATATTAGCTGAAGACCATCATGTGAATGTCATCACAATCCGAGACCCGCATGATCATGAATCCATCAATGTAGCAACCCGAGCTTAGAAATATGTCTTGAAGGGACATACATCGCCTACAACCACTGCACCAAAAATCCAATATGATTTAGTCAGCCAACTACGCAAAACTCCGGCTCAAATATCTATACTAGAATTGCTAAAACTGTCACCAAAACACAAAAACATATTGGAGCAAGCGCTATTGGAAACCAATGTACCTCAAGATCTAGATGTAGACAGATTTCAAGTCATGGTCGCTCATATGATAGGGCCTCATAATCTCACCTTCTCAAAGCATGATAAGACTTCCTTGAGTCATCCACATAACACTCCTCTCCATATTGAAGTCATCGTTTATAAACACCGCATAAAAAGAGTATTGATAGATGGAGGAGCTGGACTTAATATATGTACCTTAAAACTTATCCGTGCATTAGGCTTCTCAGAGGAGTCTATTGATCCCCGTAAAAAGATTACCATAAAGGCATATGATGATGAGGAAAGATCATCCAAAGGAACCATGATGCTACCCATTCAAGTTGGACCAGTGCAAAAGGATACTATGTGTCAGGTCTTAGACATAGACCTCACCTACAATATTTTATTAGGTCGACCCTGGATACATGAAATGCAAGCAGTGCCTTCTACGTATCACCAGTGTGTCAAATTTCCCTATAACGAACAAGAGGTCTCTATATCTGTTGATCACAATCCATTTCAACATTGTAATGCAATGGGGGCAGCCCAAGATAGTTTGGTTCCCCATAATAGGGAAAAACAAAGATCCTCAACATCAGACCTACAGACAGGAAAGCCCGAATCATTACCTGGAGATTTCAAGCAGAAAATGCCAATCAAAGAACAAGGTATGGGATAATACTCTTTGGAACCCATGTGTTTGGCCAAATTACCAACATCACCCAGATCTCATGGATTGCCCAATCCATCAACACATCAGGTAACTCAGCCCATCACCAAATTTGATGGTACCTTCATCCAACTAGGCACTCTAGCACATGAATCAGAAGATAAGGACATTCTTAGCTGGTTATACAAAGATGAGGAAGAAGATAACAGAGCAGCTGCTTTGGATATAATTCTCCCAACACATCTATATGGGAAGGGCTACTTAATCATGCAGCAAATGGGATATGACGGTAAAGGACCTATTGGAAAATGCAAAGACAGAGTCACCGAACCCATAGATCTTCCTTCACAGCCCAGTAGAGACAAAATAGGATTGGGTTGTAAACTCACTTTCCTATTAAGAAAAACACCACGTATAACTCCAAAACCTCAATGGAAAGAAAAGAAGAAGTACAAAGAAGAATCCTGACAGGAAGCACTATTTGAGTCAACAGAAACAATCCGCAAGGCACGTGAACATCAAGAACAGAAGCAACATCAGGAAAAGCTTCTCAACCATAAGAAGGCCATATCTGCAGCAGTAGCTCATATTCAAACACCAATATCTCAAAAAACAATAGAATCATCTCCTGATACCGTTATTCCTCCCCAAGGAGGCACAGTCAATGAACAAATATAGAAAGTAGAAGCAGGATCCGACACCGAATCAGCAAAAACTATCAAATTGGTATCCATCATCAAAGATCTATTTTCACCCTACAACATACCTATTTAAGCTTGGTGCAAAAGAGACATCAAAGATAAGGAAATTCTCAAGACAACATATGACAAGGTTTGATTAAACCTTCTACACTTCGGGCTTACTCAGAGCCCAGGTGGGTATACCTTTGTGAATTGAATTCACACTTTCAAACATAAACCCATAGTAAACCAGTCCAGAAAACCGGTGGATCTATTCACCTTGAAATCAGCTGAAAACAAATAATGGAAGTTATACTTAAATTCAGTATTTCGATCAACAAAACATGCAATAAACAACTTCAATCAGTACCAGTGCCTTATCCAAGGTCACAGAGTCATCTAAACTCAAATAAGACTTCTCAAACAAAACATCTTTATGCTTCCCATTGGCTTGGTTTATATTAATCCTTGTATATGCCTGACACCTACAAGAATTTACGCATCCCAAATTAAGCTATGATCATCAAAATTCAAAGTCTCTTCCAAAAGAGTTTACCGATATGAGTTATCCCACATCTTTAATTTCCCTCCTAAAGAGAAAAGCTAACGAACACTTCTACTAAAATTGCTTTGCAATTCCATTCAAACAGAACAACCCTGGATTATTCAGAATGAAAACAGTAAACAAATTTGCAAACACACTTGAAGACAACACAGAGATTTATTCAAAACCGATGGTCTGTATATTGATATTTGGTTCAAGAAATATTACAAGAAATTTTGATTCTCCATTAAACTTAGAAAAGCTCAGATAAATTTCTACAGCATTTTCTTACAATTCTTTGCGATCTCTTTTTTCCTCTAGTCCTGGTATCCATTTATAACAACATGGATGCACAAAGCTTTGGACTTCTCGAGGAGAGTTTGTTACAATCATTTCTTTCAAAATAAAGAGGTTACAAGCTTTTCGCAAAAACAGTTACAAGCTCTTTCCGGCCTCTGCAGTTTCTTCAACAAGTTGTTCAGTTGCAACCTCTTCTACCTTTTCAGGGGCACTCTCCAACTATTCCATATCATGGGTGGCATATTTAGTTGTCCACTCACCATACACCTCTTCTATCGGCCATGAGAAATTAATCACTTTATCTTTAGTCTTAGTCAACCTTTTCCAAGAATTTCTCATTTTGTTGACTTCTGAATTGAGAAAACCATAATGTGACTTAATTTTCTCTATCTCTTGTATTGTCACAACAAAGAAAGAAGCATCATCAAGATCAATAATTCCTTTAACTCTTGCTGACAATTTAGCTTCTATCTTCTTAAGCCACATTTGTTTGTCCTTTAACTGATCTGGGCTAGCAAAAACTCCTGGGAGCAGCTCAAAAACTTGGTCAGTGTACTCTTTCTTGCACAGATTAACCTTCCTATCCACATTATCCACCTCTGTTGCTAATTGTATTAAGATTTTAGCGACATCAGAAGTGGATTTAATGATGGGATTGGCCCTTGCTTCGTCGCAGGATACACACATAAACTCTAAATCTTGCTCCCTAGGCCTCCATCTATCAAAAATAGGCGTCAAAATGGCCTTGTCTCTCTTGAGCTCATTCCATATTTCCATAATTTTACCTACATTGTTGTAGAGAAATGAGGCATTTATTGTATCTACAAAACTAGAAATGGTAGCCCTTACTTTCTCCTCATATTTCTTTGCATATAAGGCTTGAGCCTGTTTCAAATTTTCTAATTCTTGGGGAGTGATTTCAATCACTTGAGAACTGGAGGGTGCTGGAGATGGTGGAAACTCAATGATAGGGCTGGTAGGTGGAGGTCTTGCAGGAGAAGAGGAGATCATCAGTGTTGAAGATTCACCTTGATGGTATTGTCCAGTCAACTGGCTTTGCAACTTGGCAATGATGCTATCCTTACCTCTTACCTCCTCCTTGGCATTGTTATAAGCCTTCAAAACTATTTCCAGCTTAATTTGGAGGGCCTCTTTCTTTTTGGCTTCCTTCTCTGCTACTGCAACACTAAATTTTGCAGTCTCTAACACAGTGCTAGCAGCCTCTACTACCCCTGTACTCTGCACTCTCTTCACCATCATTCCACCAAGGTAACTTGACCCTGGGGTGTCTTTGCTTTTCTTACTCTCATTTCTCTTGAGAGACCACATGACGAGTGCAGCATTATCCTTATTGAAAGAAACCCCCTCCATAGGTTTAGTCTCTTTTCTTACTGGATCTAATACCATGGCATCTGCAATATCCCATTCGGGTAGGATAAGCACTCCAGCTTGTGCTACCATATCTCTTCCCTGCTCAGGGGTGATGGTTTTGAATTCTTCCATCATCTCTTGCTTTATTTCCTCTTCCACCAGGGCTGGATCTTCATTGGGCTGCTCAGCCTTTCTTGTTTCACATCTAGTATTATATTTATCTATGTGCTATTTCCATATAAACTGCATAAATGCTTCTGATGTGACAAAATTGTTATCAGCTAGAAAGGCACTACTCGCCTACTTTATCTTAGGATCCCACTCCTGGCCTTTAAGTTTAGTGGAGGTGATATCCATTTCAGCAGCAATGGGTTCTTCTGGCATCCCTTCCTCCACTTCATCATAAGTGTATGCAATTTCCCCTAGACTACCCAACTGTAGGAGTTGCTCAGCTGCTGCTTGCTCATTTCCTATATGGATAGGGGATTGGGATGGGGAATACAAAGGTGTATCTGATTGTACTTCTTTCCCCACCCTTTTCTTCTTTGGGCTCTCTTGGATGTCAATGACATCTTGTATCTTCCTCTTTCCTTTGGAGGTAGAGGGCTCCCCTATTGTAGGCACCAGCACACTATAATTGGATTTCTTATGCAGTGTGTAATCACTGGGAGGGATTGCTTTGTTGGAAGCTTACCTACTCAAGATCATTCTTGCCTTCTCAAGGTTTCTCTTGATTACAGCTTCCCTCTTCTCCTTTAGTGTCTGCATCACATCTTCAAAACAAACAATCAAAAACTTTATTTTCTCTTCCAGTGGGAAAAAGCTAGACAATGGGTCATAGCTGGCATCAAACTGATGCACAAAATCCAAGGCTTTCTTATAAGCCACCCACTTCTCTTTTCTCAGCTCCTACTCATCTAGATCAAACTCATTTCTGATAAGGTCTTCCGGAAACTGGAATTGATGAGGCCTACCTTTGCATACTACCTTCTTCCTAAACATATCGTTGAAGAAGTCTTCTGGATCAGCACACCTGGACACCACAGTGGACAAATGATAAGGCTTGAGGAAATCCTCAAAGCAATTCCAACCTCCTTTTGTTATTACAAATTGGTGAGCTATGGTAGCTGCAGGGAAAATAGTCCCTTTACCCGCCTATTAATTCTGCCTCTTGTAAGCCATCAATTTGTCTAAGGATCTCTGCGATTCCCACTTTGAGAGGGACCTGGTAAGGTAGCAAAAATGGGGTGCCCTTGAAACCAAAAACTCTGAAAACTATGGAGACTGGATACAAGTAAATGTCATCCCAGTTATGAACAATTTTTATGTTCTCTGCGAATTCTTTTGGTCTTATGAATTCTAGAAGAACTTTGGGGATTCTTGGGTTCTCAGAGCAAAGGAGAGTCCTTATCTTTGATGCAAAATATTTATCAAACTTCAAAAAACTGGCATCCTCTCTATCCCATGACAACACAGTACTCCATAATTGTACTAGCATTTTTTCTCCTTCCTTCTCCTTAACAAGGTCCAGTCCGCTGGCAAAGTAATCACCACCTTTGAAGAGAAGAAGATGCATTAGGAGTGAGTACCATCCGAAAGGCCTATCCACCTTTCCATTCTTGATTCCTATTAACCCTCCATGAATAGCATCAGCAATATAAGAGGCATAATCAAATGTGATTGCAAGAGAATGATTCAAAATCTGAGCGATCATTAACAAGTAATGATTCGGCATATTTGCTTCAACATCTTCTCCCAAAACTTGGCAAAGTGCCCAATACATTCCTTTAGCCCTCAGGGTGAGCATACTTAATGAAAAGGGCTCCTGAGTGTTGGGTCCTACAACTGTTAACCCTCCTATTTTCACAAAAAACTCTTTGAGAGGCCCATTCCTGAGATGACTCCTCTGTGCACCATAAACTTGGGCTAATGATGTGAAATTTATAGGTTCTAGAAAATTGGTGAACTCATTAAGCCCAAAAGTTGTCCTGAACTCTTCAGCATTAATCTCAACAAGGGTTTTCCCATTTACATCCCGAATGCTTCTTGTGACTGGATCATAGTTGAGCGCAATTTGGGTTAGCAAATCTATGCCCATAAATACCCCTGGGACAACTAATTTCCTGACATCTAGTTCCCAGATACAGTTTTGCGAGGCAGGAGAATTTCTCATTCTGAATCCAACTTTAAACAACCCTAACCCAGACAATCCAACCTGTGGGTCTCTCAACCAGTTACCCTTGTCATATAATCCTTCTCCTATCTTTAAACGAGGAGCTTTGGGTACTAATTCTTTTGCCTTTGAAGCCTGATTAGTTGACAACATCAACTGTTCTAAAAAATCATCACAGACACTCCTCTCTGAATAGTTAACTTTACCAGAAAATTCTCTTTTAGGAGCCATTTTGAAAGCGTAAGAAATGAATACCACTCCTAAACAATTCTGTGATGAATCAATTATCTTATTTAAAACACTACACAGGAATTGCTACACAAGAATATGAGAGAACCTGTTCTTCGCTTGAAGGAATTTGCTCTGCAACTGAACTGACTTGCTCTGTACCTAAAGAAAATAACTCTGCATCTGCTCTTCTGCAAAATCCTTTAAAAGATATCTTCACCCGGTTGATAGGAAATCAAATTTTGTACTCTGGGCCTTAACTACAACATTGATTCCGCATGCTTCGGCCATCCCTTCAAAATTGAATTCATATAAGAATTCGCATTTTTCGCTCCAACGGGTCACAATGTTCTTGCAAGTGTTTCATTCTGCTCTTTCGCAACTTCGCGAAGCATAACTATCGGGCAACTTAGTCCTGCAAAATAGTGCCGACCGTCCGATCAAAAGAAACTTGATCAAGCGTTAGATTAACTAACAACTTTGGCTCCGCATCGCGTCCCGCTTCTCTATTGGCTATATAATACCACGTGGCACCCAACCATTGGCCTTGAAATTTCCTTCGCAGTCGACTTAACGCTGGCCACGTGTCTTTCCTTTATACTGCTGATTCCATCTTGGCGGGCCCACACTTTCTTCGTAGATCACGTGTCATCATGACACGTGGATGGCTCTCATGCATTCTTGCTATTTTGTGGGGTATAAAGAATGAGCATCTTACCCTTGCGAAATAGCGCGGGCCATCGGATCGTCTCTTAAGCTGATCGGCTTTTAATCCTCTGAAAAGGCTCTCAGGAGGGGTGGGCCCGCTGACTCATTGTGAACACTTGGCACCCAATCACTTTCGGAGCTGACTTGTCACTCTGTTATACGCCAAAAAGAAACCACGGGGCCCCACTTTCTTCTTAATAGCTATATCCTCCAGATCATCATCATGACACGTGGACTGCTCTTGTGCATTCTCGCTATTTCATGGGGTATAAAGAACGAGCATCTTACCCTTGCAAAATAGCGCGGGTCATCAGATCATTTCTTAAGCTGATTGGCTTTTAATCCTCTGAAAGGCTCTCGGGAGGGGTGGGCCCGCTTTCTATCCTTTAATCCCGACCCACTGACTATTGTGACTTGTGCCATGTGCCACCATTTTACTTGCTGTCAACAACTAGCTGGATCGTCTATGTGGCATGCCATGTGGTTTTCGCAACTTCGTTGGTTTTAAACTACGTGCAACTTTGTCTAGCGAAATAACGCGAGCCGTGGATCTATCCGCGAGATGCGCACTAGGTACTGGGCCCGACAAATTTAGGAGAAAACATATAAGGCATAAATTTTTTGATTAATTAACATGACCGCCTAGGCAAACAACAAGGGGGGGACACTTCCTATGACCCCATGACCCATTACTTAAGTGAATAAAGTAACAAAAGATTAGAAACCAGAGGGTTTAAAATGAACACAAGAGGATCTAAAATCAAAAACCCTTAAACCCTTGAGGTCTAGAACAAAGTTGAAGCATTTGGAACTACACCCTATTCAAAATTTCAACAACTCATAGCCAATCATGTGAAAAGAAAAGCCCATTTTTAATCAGTGATAACAGGGGTTACATTAGGAAAGTTACTAGGCTACATCATCTCAACTAAAGGTATTGAAGTGGATCCAACAAAGGTACAAGCCATTATGGAGATGCCACCACCAAAGAATATCAGTCAACTTAGATCTCTACAAGGATGACTCCAATCAATCAGGCGATTCATCGCTCAACTAGCTGATAAAAGTCTACCATTCAATCATTTTCTCCATAAGAATGTACCTTTCATATGGGAAGCAAAGTGTGCAGAATCCTTTTATCAAATCAAATAGTATCTGTAGCTAGGAAATTGGAAATCATCAAAGCAAGTAATCAATAAGCTAGCTCAATCACCAAAGCAAATTGCCATGATCAATCCTAATTACACTCAATAGAGACATGAAAATGAAACATTCAAAACTAAAGACTATGCAAACCAAATGTAGATCTAAATGCTTCCTTCATGCGGCTCCATTGTCCTTCTTTCTTCTTCAAATAGCTTTGTTGTGGATCTCACCTACTAGTGCATGATCATGATATGAACGTAAGTAAATAAGATATTGGCGCAAGAGTACTCGAAGTGTGATTTGACAAAGTGATTAGAAATTCAATAATCTGATTAGGGATTAGATTGAAGAAATTCATCCAATTTATAGACAAATTGGAGAGATGATCAAATTAGCATGAAGAGATTCAAATGGAAATTGCAAATCAATATGACAAATTATGCTCTTTCTATGCAAAATTTGATTGATTGATAATTCATGACAATTTATGACAAATTTCTATGTCAAGAATTGATTGATTGTCAATTATGACAAATTATGACAAATTTCTATGTCATTCCCATGAAATTAGGAGAAAAATAGGAGAGAATTGAAATTAGGAATTAGAAAAATAGAAAATTAAAAAATTGATGAAAATTAGGAATTAAGTGAATTAGTGAATTAATTAATAGTTTGTCATTTATTAATTAATTCACAAAAAGAGGAATAATTAGCCAATTAAATGAACATTTAATTGCGATGAGAAGACTTAGGATAAATAAATAATTTATTAATCCTAGAGAGAGAAATGACAAACAAGGTTAAATGATTAAATCATGAAACCCTAAAAGATGAATTAACAATGCAAGAATGACAATTAAGTTTTGATGAAAGATAATTGATGTTGATTCGATTATGATCATGATTCTGACTGACAAAGGACCAATGCTGGTAAATGATTTGATTGATAAACATTTGAAATTGGTTGACAAATTGACCAATATTGATAAAGAGACCAAATTGATATGCGCCAATTGACATGATTGAAGAGGACAAGGATCGATGACAAATCGATCGCAAAATTGACGAGATTCACAAGAGGACAAGGATTGATGACGAATCATGACTGAAAATTGCTATCGACAAGACCTAATTCGAAAGCGAGAAAAATGAGGAATGCAGAAGAAGGACTCGATGCTCGCAAATGATAAAGACCAAGTGCGTGACATGGGAGAAATGTTAATGCGACGCAAAAACCTAAGATGAGGCAATGCGCAAATGTTAAAGTATGATCCCGCAAGCGTTGACCATTTTTAGGTGTCTATAGTATCTAATGAACCCACTAGTTCTAGTACCACCAGTAGTAGGAAAGCCCCTTATTCTATATATTTCAACAACAGATATATCACTGGGGGCACTGTTAGCACAAGAAGATCAACAAGGAAATGAATGAGCCATCTACTACATCAGTAGGACATTGCATAGCTATGAACTCAACTATACATTCATTGAGAAGGCTTGTCTAATGGTGGTCTTTGCATCTTAGAAGTTTTGACATTATATGCTAGCACACACAATCAAGCTAGTGGTAAAAATTGGTCCTCTCAAATATCTACTCAGCAAGGCAGCTCTCACCGACCGGTTGGCTAAATGGGTCATGATTCTCAGTGAATTTGACATCCACTACATAGAACGAAGAGCTATCAAAGGGCAAGCAATTGCAGATCAACTAGCTGAAGCACCGCTACTAGGAAAACAAACTATGGAGATTGAATTTCTGGACAGGGACGTTCTTGCTATTTATAACACACAATGGACCCTATACTTTGACGGATCCTACACCCAACATGGTTTAGGTGTTGGCATTCTATTCATCACTCGTGAAGGGCATACCATACCAAGATCATATCGGCTTATGTTCCCCTACACAAATAATGTGGCTAAATATGAGACATTGGTTATAGGCATCAAAATGACAGTAGAATGGAAAATCACAGAGTTAATGGTCTATGGAGATTCACAACTAGTTGTCAATCAAATCAACAACGACTATCAGACAAAGGATGACAAGATACTACCCTACAAACAAATGGTGGATGACTTCAAACAGTATTTTGTACACATCACCTTCAAGCAAATACCAAGGTTGAACAAAAAAGCAGCCAATGCCATGGCTACTATTGCTTCATTGCTACAAATTCCAGAGCAACAGAGTCATTATAAGTTCTTGGTAGAGCAACTATTCTCCCCAACCTATGACCACTCTGAATCCCATGTTGTCTATGCCTTAACCGGTTTGGATTCTCCTTTGTACGGAATGATATATGATTATCTAAAGAACAACATCCTACCCATTGATCAATCCCGTAACCAAAAATGTAATTTTATCCGACAAGCTGCCCGTTATACCCTTACTGTTGATACTTTATACCATCAAGGTCTAGATGGTACTCTTCTTCGTTGCCTTGATTGAATTGAATCTGATTCAGCTTTACATGAGCTTCACGAAGGTATTTGTGGCACACATTCAAGTGGGACTACTCTTGCTAAAAAGCTTCTAAGGATGGGATACTACTGGCCTACAATGGAGAAAGATTCTTACCACTTCGCCAAGAAGCATCGTAAGTGCCAGATCCATGGGAATCTAATACATGCACCAGCACAGGAACTATAGCCATTTACAACATCCTGGCCCTTTTGTCAGTGGGGACTAGACTTGGTCGGCAAAATTCATCCTTCATCTTCAAATGGACACAAGTTCATTATAACTGCAATAGAATACTTTACCAAATGGATAGAAGCAGTCCCCATGACCACAGTAACAGGAAAGCAAATTGCATCTTTTATCCTGAACTATCTGATCTACAGATATGTTATTCCAAGTTCCATCATCACCAATAAAGGACGACCATTCAAAAACCAAGATGTCCGAGAACTATGTGAGCAATTCAAAATACAACATCGGTTCTCTACACCATACTACCCCCAGGGGAATGGTTAAGCAGAAGCATCCAACAAAACAATATTGAAAATTCTCAAGAAAATAGTAAATGATGTAGGCAAAGATTGGCATATACAACTCAATCTAGCACTTTGGGCATACAGAACTAGCATCCGTACAACTACAAGAGCAACACCTTTCTCATTGGTCTATGGATCTGAAGCTATTTTACTACTGGAAGTAGAAATTCCATCTCTTAGAGTCTCTCTAAAAGACTTAATCCTAGATGAAGAGTATCAAGTCAACCAACTGCAAGAACTAGAACTATTAGATGAGAGACGTCAGCATGCTTACACTCATCTCAAAGCATATCAGCAATGCATGTGCCGAAGCTACAATCACAAGGTCATCCCTCGCAACTTCAAAGTTGGTGACCTAGTCCTCAAAGAAAATCCAAGAAATCAACAAGATCGAGAAAAGAAAGGGAAATTTGAACCTAACTGGATGGGTCCCTATGTCATCATATTAGTTTATGGATCAGGTGCTTATCAGCTCACAACCTCAGAAGGAGATTTGCTCGATGAACCAACTAACAACATTCATCTAAAGAAATACTACACCTGAGTAGTCTAATGCACGGAAAAAGATAACAAAACCAAAAAAAAAAAATCAAAAAAATCAAGAAAAAGCAAATAAAAGGTACAATAAAAGCAACTGGTGAAAACCTGGTAACAGGCGCTATTGTGAAAGAACAACTCCTTCATCTATATCTATACACTTGCAGTAAAGTACTATTGGCCATCGCTCGACACTTAGCAAATATCCAGTCAGGACTTACTTAGCGTAGTCACTATCCTAGTTTATCCATATATCCTCTCACCACATTTTACCATGGCTTGGTAATCACTATACATATTCACATCAAGAGGCACACTCAGCTAGGGGCAATAAATCATCAAAACTTGCAACACATTCAAGACATCAAAACTATTTGCAAAACTCAGAAACATTGCATCCAACAACCAAAAAACTTCACTAAAACAAGAATCACAAAAATACTAAGATGGATGATTTTCTGAAGTACAAAGTGTTGCATTATCACATAAAGTCTTGACTATTTTTGCATTTGAACTTTTTAAAATTATTGGATTCTCTACATTTTCTCACTAATGCTTCAAAGCTAGAGATCATGGGGACACTCCAATATTTTCTTAGTCTTCTGTCTGTGAGGCGATCACTTGTACTATGTAAATACTTGTCTCGAGACGTGATACATCGAATATCACTGAAGACATGATTCCACTTTACGCATACAAATGGTTTAATCTTGTCTGTTTATATGCAATCCACACTCTGGTCATCCTAGTTCAATTATACCTTGATGCTTGTGCTATCTTGCAAAGTCAAACAGCATGTAAATTTTTCTCAGGTCATTATGGTTCAATTATACCATTATGCTTGTATAAATTTTCAACATATCCCAAACAAATCAATGCTCAATGATGATACCTATATCGAAAGCAAATAAAATATGGTTATGTCGGGATGACAAATACATAATGAGGATGCTCCAAAAACAAATAGTTGCATATCATTTTGCAAATAGTTGCATATCATTTTACAAATAGTTGCATATCATTTTAAATCTTTCATTTAGTTGCACATCATTATCATTATCATACATACATCTCATATCATTATCATTATCATACATTTTCAAGATACATCTCACATCATTATCGTTATCATACATCTCATTTTCAAGATACATCTCACAACATATCAAAGCATACATCATATATTTACATCATGCATCATATCATCTATCTACGCATTGCATCATCATAAAGAAAAGAAAGAACATATAGAACATGCATCCATAACACATCACATGATCAAAGAAAATGGTGTCATCTATATATCAAAAATGATCCAAATGTACAAAATTTGTCATGTCTGTGCCCATTACAAACAAAACAAATGATATAAAAATACAATAGAGACATCGTCTCTCAAGTATGACTATCTCCTGAGGGGGATGGTCTTGCAGCTGATGTCCCAACTCCTGGATCTCCAGGAGGATCCTGTCTCAAGGGCCCCGTCATGCCTCTGCTCTCTAACTGTGTCCCAGTCTCTCGAGATCGACTCGATCTTGCCTACGTGAAGCTCTGTACTCTGCGCTCCCTGGGCATGGCATCCTCATAATGACGTCGATAATACTCTGCCTCCCTCACTCTCAAGGACAACTCTCTCATTATGTCCCTCATCAGACCCCCTATTTCCACTCTCTGAATGCTAGCAACCAGCTCCTCCGCTCGACCGCACTGCTCTATCTCTGTATCTCTCTCTAGAGTCAGCTGAGTAATTTGACATCGCTACATCAATAGTTGTGCCTACAGCTACTAAGCTATCAACTGCAGGGTCCTGATCTGAGCATCCTCCACATGAGTTGGGACTTGGACCCATAGGGGCACCTGTGAAGGGGTACCCCCTATCCCTCTGCCTATCCTAGGTGCTGGTGGTAGTAACTCATCAGTCCTCCTCCTCTGTGTTGGCTGCCTCCACTCATCCGTCCCTCCCACTGCTGCCATCACCTCTCCCACTCCCCCCTCCTCCCCTGCACCTATCGCCAACCCTCCTCTCCCTTTGTCCATCACAGCTCATCGAACTACTCTCTCCACCCGACCTCCCCCATCTCTACCCCTGTCTCCTCTCCTCCCCCGATATCCTCTCCCCCGTCATCCTCCTCCACCTCCATCATCTCCATCATCTCCATCTCCCCCAACCTCCTCCTCATCATCATCAAAGGTCGACCGCATCTCCTCAGGATCCGATATCCTGGCCACAGCATGAGCTGCAAACAAACCAGCAAACTCATGGGTCATCCTTGCGTCTAGTATCTCAGGAGCATAGTCCCATATCTGACCCGCTAAGCTGGAGAACTCCTCTACAGCTGCTCTGCTATCAATAGTAGGACCCCAATCCAGTATGTCTTGTCTCTGACGCGCATACAAGCAGGTCCCCTATGGTATACCCTGCTGCCGACCATACTGCCTCAAAACCTTGCCTACCTGGAATCTCTCTATCACAAAGGGCATCCGCCCTATCAAAAAATGGCTCATAAAAATAAAAGGCATCTCTAGCCCATCCTCTACCCAGACCTCACAATCTGTATATGGTCGCTAGACAATCGTATCTATATCATCCAGAACCCTCCTTTAGTGCTCCAGTTTGCCCAGCTTACGTTGGACAACTAGACCCCTGTAACCATATGCATATGCCCACCCAGTAGGCCTATCTCTATCCACCAGTGGCCTCACTGCTGGAATGTGCTCCCAGCACCATACCTGTAAAAGTGTCACACCAGCTGACAAACTGTTGTAACCCAGATACACAACCTCATGAAGGTCCCTGTACAAGTCACCTACGGCCCTGGGTCACCATCGCCTCAAGAACCAATCCCCAACCCATGGAGAATCCCTTCGACCTATGATCAAGACAAAGGAATCCACTAATGAAACCTGCTAGTACTGACAGGAGAGGCACATAGTCTAGATCCAGGAACTCCTTCCATGAGATCTCATACCCACACATTGTCTCATCATAAAAAATATGCCGTAGTGCCTCAGTCCCACCCTCCTCAATCTGCTCATACGACAATAAAGCACCTGCTACGGGAATCCGCAAAATCCTGTAACAGTCCTCTGGAGTGACTGTCATCTCACCAGTAGCAAAGTGAAAGGTGTTCGTATCACTATGCCACCTCTCAGCAAGCGCTGTAAGTAGACCCCCATTCATAGTGAACCGAGGCATATCTGACAAAGATGATAAGCCGCATCTCTCAATCACATCTAGGTCAGCCTGTGCCAATCGTGGAATCAATGCCCAAGGTCTAAGTAACCGCTCCCACAACTACACCACTCCCAATCTCTCCTATCAAAATGCAAAACAAGTCCAATATCAGTTTCCACATCAAAACAAAGATATCAAAATCAAAATCACATCAAAAACATGAAACAATTTGCGAACACTAATCAAGTTCCACATCATATCATTCCATATCAACGTGTAGCACAACTCAAGTTTTCAAAAACCATATCAAAACTTGTAAAACAACTCAAGTCTCCACATCATGTAAACTTGTAAAATAAATCAAGTTTCCAACCCATATTAGCTTGTAAAACAACTCAAGTTTCCAACCCATATCAGCTTGTAACACAAATCAGTCTCCACACATATGAACTTGAAACAGTGCAAATCAAATCATGGTTTGATTAAAACAACGCATTCATATCTACATCAATAACTTGAAACAAATCGCAATTTACACCAAGTTATATCAATACTCATATTGGACAAATTATCAAAAACATGACAAAGGACCGAACAAATGGCAAAAATCCATCCCCCAGGCAAAACTGACCTTTTCCTATGAAATCTTTCACATTCAAAAATCATCTAAATCTTTCAAAACCTGATCCATGGGCTACTTAAACTTGGCTATGCGCTAAAACTATACCCATGCGCTACCCTGTTTTCTCCACGTGCTATTCTATCTACCCTATGCGCTAGACTAACTCTACGCGCTATCTTTTTTTCTCCATGCGCTAAAACCGACCCATGCACTAACCTATCCCCTGCTTGCGCTACCTATTCAACCCTATACGCTAGGTCTAACCTACACGCTACATCCCTCTACCCATGTGACCCTCTGTGGACCCTATGTGCTAGGTTTTACCTATGCGCTACCTTTTTAACCCTGAGCACTACCCTATGTTCATCATGCGCTAACCTGCGGCTGTGCGCTAACCTAAAAATTTCATGCGCTACCCTAAGCATTTTCAGACGCCACCCTAAATTAATACCCTATGCGCTACTGTATTTATCATATGTGCTAACCTAAGACCTCTATGTGCTAAAACGTTAAAACCAAATTTCAAAAATAAAAAATGGACAAAAAATGATCAAATGAAAAATCAAAAAGGGGTCAAAAGGGTTGACTTATCAGTGGACCATATGCGGCAGGTCTTCGATGCCTCTGAATGCGCTCAAATCGAGGTGTAGAATAGGGAATAGGCATTTTGTCTTCTCTCCAAAAGTCTCTTTCTTCAAAGTCAACAAGCACAAATGAGACAAAACAAAGCACTTTTTCTCTTTTATAGGGTAAAATGAAATTAGGGTTAGGGAAATGAGCATGTAATTTGCTCGCGGTCTCCCTCATACCCTAAAACACGTCAATTATCAGGAGATGAATCAATTTAAACGTTTCACCTAGCCAAAATCTTACACACTAAACGCAAATTATCAAATCAAATCAAATTTTTCACAAAATTGATTCATCTCCCGAGGGGGCATTATCACCATCGTTTATCAGATCTAAAGGCATTATCACCATCATTTATTGAATCTGGGGCATCGCACATCAAATCTGGGGCACAACATAAAAATCATAAAAAACGACATTGATCATAAAATCGCAACGACACATCATTTTCTTTGAAATAACATGTGCACACACGTCACTTCAAAGAGGGGCAAAATGTAGACGTATAAAAATGACCATATTCCTAAATGAATATTTTATGTTCATTTCTCTATTTAATTATATCCAATTTAATTAAATTACCCGCATTCCTCTATTTAATTAAGTAAATTACTCAATTAAATTCACTATACCATTTAATAGGATAAATTCATTTTATTCAATTAAAGCTCCTATCCAATTTTTAATTAAATTCAAATTTAATTAAAATAGTTATCCTAAATTAAATAAATCTAATTTATTTAATTGCAACCAAATTGAATTAAATTCAATTAAAACCCATTTTCCCTCACCCACTTGCATCCTAACCCTCTTTCTAACCTCTTCTAGATTCTTATAATCCTAATTAATTAACTCAAACCCTTCCATTATCCCTTTTCCCTAAATTTGAGGAGGTCACTTCTCAAATTTGGAGTAAAGTCTTCAAAATGCATTAAAGCCTTTATCCATTCAACAAGCTAACTTGTTGAATGCCCCCAAATTTGGAAGGACTCTTACAAATTTGTCCCCAAAGTCTTCATAACCATTAATGGTTAACTCAACCCTCTTACATGGTTAAATAATTTCCATAAACTCAACCTCCATCTAACCCAAGGGTCTCATCAAGCATGTATTGCTTTGACCATGGTTATCCTTAAACCTTTGCACAAGAGTTTATCCTTTGGGCAAAAGCTTTATCCAATGGGTAATCCTAACTTAACCTTAACCCTTAACCCCTAGGGTAACCATGAGGTCTTCTCAAGCATTTAATGCTTCTTACATCTTCTCTCAACCAACCTTATGTTGACAATTGTCACCATTTCATTGGTGCCAATTGCAAACATGGATTCCCAACTTTCAAACTTAGCCCTTGATTAACTCTTTCAATCTTGACCATCCATTGCCCTATTTTTGCTATAAATAGAGCTCTCATTCCTCCATTTTTCATCATCCAAGTCTTTTAGCATCACACTTATGCTCAAATCCATTCAAGCTTTCATATCTCATTTTAGGCTCATCATTTAGCTTCTCTTTTAAATAGGAATTAATCTAAATATGCAAATTTAGAGTATGTTCCCTATCATTTAGCTTAAATCATAAACTAATATAGTATGCTAGGATAGTCTTGTTTACTAACCTTGTCATCTCATAGCTAGTTTATTGCATTTATAGCATCATGCATAGTTTAGGATGCATATCATTTTAAAATCAACAAAAGCATCCCTCATTCTTGCATTTGTCATCCCTAAACCATTTTGCTCAGTGATCTGAGAGCAAAAACATTGGTTTGAGGGACCGTGCAAGATAGAGAACCATGGAACCATCCTTGGGAAGCTGAGCCATACTTCATGACTCCATAGCTTGCACCAAGAAGTCTTGTGGGTGTGTGAGCAAGGCTCCCTAGAGCTGCATTTTTTACATTTTGAGTTCTATCGACCCGCTTTTCTGACATACAGGAGCAGTAGACTCTAGCAACATTACTCAGCGAGGTTTTTCCCATCTTGAGTTTTCCTTGTGCATACTGGTGCTATGTGATGTCCTTGTGTGTGAATGCATTTGTGTTTAGTCTTCTTACTAATTGGTAAGTCTGCATTCAGCTAGATCTGTTAATCAGTATACTTTCATAGGGATAAGTTAAAGGGAAACGTTGGGAACCACTAATTCACCCCCCCTCTCAGTGGTGCATTGTGTCTAACAATTGGTATCAGAACCTAAGTACCTTGTTTATCAAGCTTTTTCTCACTTGGGTAGATTCTAGCTTTGGGACACAATGGTCTGTTTAGTGTCAATCCCTGCTCCAGTGTTTGATGGTTCAAACTATTCTATTTGGAGTTTTAGAATGGAAGTCTACTTGTCTTCTCTAGGGTTTGATGTATGGACGTTGGTTGTTAATGGTCTCCCTAGGAATTTTTGTCCTCCCATCAGCTCTGAAGAAGAGAGAAGATGCATGTGCAATGAAGAATCCATGTAGGCTATATTCAGTGGGCTCATTGGTGATATTCCCTCACAGGTGGATAAGTGCATATTGGCAAAGAGTCTATGGGATAGACTAAAGAAGTTGTATGGAAATTAACCCTACACCACTTGATTAGTTTGTGAGAGTGAAAAGAACAGTGCAGCAGATACATGCACAGATGAAAGAGGTAGATCATATTGTTGCAGTAGCAATGATGAAGAAGGAACTCAACTCTTCATGGCACAAGAATATGAAGATGAGGTGCACACATCTGAAAGTGATAAGGCAAATGGATCCCACCGATATGATGTGTTTGGCAGTCATAATGAAGAAGATGAAGAAGAAGAAGACAAGGCAGATAGATCTAGCCATCAAAATCTATTTGATAGTGAAGGTGAAGAAGAAGATGAAACAAAAGTTGATCTTCAAGGAGAGCTTGTAAATGCACTTGACGAACTCAGTAGAGTAAGAAAGGAATACAAGCTATTCAAGAATGTTTCTATAGTGGAGCATAACCGGTTAACTAAATGCCTTGAAGAATCTGAGAAATGCATCTCAGAGTTGAAGTCTCAAGAAGAAGGCACCAAGGAGTGTCGGTGTAATGATCTAGCACATGTGCTAGAGGTTAAAGATAAAGAATATTTGCAGCTGGTTGGAGAAATGGAGATTCTTCAAAATGACCTTGAGAAATGTCAGGATGAGCTCAAGGTAAGAATCCGGTTTGATAGCAACAGTGGTGCCTTGGAAAAGATGTTGAAGAAGCAAAAGCATTCCAAGGACACTGAAGGTTTAGGAAGTGGTGTTGGTGAACTCTCCGCTAGCAAGAATGTCCCCCACAATGACATTTCATTTGTCTCCTTGAATGGAGGAAACAAGGGACAAACTTTAACAGTCATAAATGCTCCTTGGAAGAAGGTTGATCTAACCACAACCGGTGATGACTTGCAGACAAGACTAAAGACCGGTGCTGCAAGAAGGAGGAAAAATGCATATCCCAAGGGAAAAGGGAAGATGGGAGAAGACAACTTCACCAGAAGTAGGAACATGTGAAGACAACAAAGAAGACCTCCTACCAAGAGAAGATAAGGAAGTACTACTGCCCACAAGTCAAAGCAAGTGTGGGAGAAGAAGAGACCAGAAGGAAGGGCTACACAGAATGGAAAATCAAGGATCCATCCTCAAAGAAGGAGAAATGGAGATGCTAGACAGGTAAAATCTCCCCATGTATGGCTGAATAAATTTGTAAGTCATATGCCATCCTTTATCGGTTATTGCTTTGCATGTAATAATTATGGCCATAGGGTAGAAGAATGTAGAAAGAGATCTAGAAGGAATAATCTAGGATGTCATAGACATCATGCATATGAGCAAAATGTATCCAGAAGTAGATACATGCATGTACCCTCTCCTGGTTATGCTAGAAATAATCCATTTGTTGTTCCTAATAATGTAAATGTTGTGTGTCATAATTGCAATGGATTTGGCCATAGAGAGTTTGAATGCAGGAAGAGGAACTTGTCGTCATGTGGAGGTTGGAACAACAACTATGCTCTACAAAAAGGTGGATACAGAGCATATGGAAGTTAGAAACCTGCATGGAACCAAAGAAGAAATGTCCCTACAGGAGCAAGAGGTCCACCAATTTCGGTTGTTAGCCACAACAACTTGCTCAGGAGAAATTGGTCAAACCGGTATGTTAAGAGATTCCCCAATCATGAAGTTGGGATGGATGTTGTGTGCTACTATAGCACTACTTCCGGTTGTGATGCAGAGTCTGGAAATGAAAGGGCCCATCAAAAGAAGATGGTAAGACCTGCTCCCAAACCTGAAAAAATGGGAAGAAGATTGAGACCAAGCAGGTATGGAGGAAGAAGACCATGGACTGACACTGTGCAATCATTACACAAGTGATATCTCCTAAGGCCTAAAGGAGATGCAAGACCTCAAGGGGAGTAGTATATTGAACTATATCATTAACCCCCTCGATGGAAGAAGACACATGAAAGAACAAGATGCTGCCAATATGAAGGATGAAAATGAGATGATAAGTGTGTGTAGAAGCTTCCTTGACTACACACCTATAGATGAAAGATTGGATCACTACTGTTGTGTCAATGTATGAAAAGATAACAATTGGAATCAAATACAGAGTGACACAAAATGTCAGGAGTCACAAGAAGGTGCTCCAGTAGTGATAGTGGACTGGTATAGGAAACCAGTATGTGCAGGATGTTACGAGTATGAATGATAATAGATACTTGCAGGTCATGTAAGACAATGAGGTTGGAGATCGTTGTATTATCCTTGGTAGCATGGAATGAGGTGTTTATGTCTCAGGTGGTATTGGAAAAGACTTGAATGACATATGATGGCCCAGTTGTTGATCATGGAAAACAAAGCTTCTGCGAAGTGATTGAGTGTTGCATGAGAGAGCTAGATCAGTTAGAGGAAAAATAGCTAAGGATAGTAGTGACTAAGGGAGTGAAGGTTAAATCGGTGATAGGGTTTAACAGATGTTAACTGGTATGGTTTAAGCAACTAGTATAGCAACTAGATCGCATCTGAGGAGATAAATAGTAGGAACCTGTACCAGCATGAAGATAGTTGAGAGGACTGAAGAGCAGAGAAGTGATGAGGAGATCCAGCAGAGAAGAAGAAGAGAAGAGGTGAACCGGTAGAGATTATCGACAATGCAATAACAGATGAGAGAAACAAAAGAGTGAACCAGTGTAGCAGAGAAAGTGTGTCATCGACAGAGTGAGGTATATGAAATGGTTACAAGATTCACTTGTAACAAAATGACTAATTTTGTATTTGAAGTTATCATTGAGATCACTAAGTTGTAGCTCGGTGCAGGGGTTGTAGCTTCTTTGGTTTGTAGCTCGTAAACAATTTAGGGGTTGGTGCCCTAAATCAAGGGTTGGTTCCCTAAATTAGGGGGTTGTAGCTCCTTGGGTTGGTGCCCTAAACATTGTAACAAATTTCATTGTGAGGATGGACTGAAGTAGTAGACTCCAGCAACATTGCTCATCGAGGTTTTTCCCATCTTGGGTTTTCCTCGTACATACTATTGCTATGTGATGTTCTAGTTTGTGAATGCATTTGTGTTTAGTCTTATTACTAATCGGTAAGTTAGAATTTAGCTAGATCTATTAAAAAGTATACTTTCATAGGGATAAGTTAAAGGGAAAAGTTGAGAACCACTGATTCACCCCCTCTCTCAGTGGTGCATTGTGTCTAACATAAAGGTGGACTGTAATCAACATATCAAACGATGCAGTTCTAAACATTTCAATCATATTGATACTGTAATCTTAGATGCTTTGTATCTTTCCATAAAGAAGTGATCTTTAGTTTCTACAAGTCTTTATTGTATCTTCTCTGAGGTTGTGTGCCTCAGTCTTGTAAGTTCATATCAATATCAATGAGCTTCCTTGGCCTCGAGCTTAAATATTATAACATGTTTATAGTGTTGTAAATTGTACCCCATGTAATTCTACACTACATAAGTTCCTTCACTTTATGGTAATTGAAGAACTCTCTTCCCCTTTTGTCCTTTTGTCCGCTCGTCTTGCTCTATCACCCTTTAGTTTGTCCTTTTCCTAACTTTGGCGGCTATATGGCTCACAAATTCTTGCATGTCGTGATATCATCCCACAAATCTACAATATGCAAGTGCCTGTTTGAGTGTTATGCCTATGACTGACAGAGTTTGTAACACTTCTTCCTACAACTACTAATGCCAATTTTTCTCCCAAAATTCACATCTTCCCTCTCTAGCTTCATTTGGTCATACTAGCAAATAATTCAAACCTCTCAGATACTCTTTGAGCTTTCTACATAATCTGCAGCTTCTTAATCATTGGTCTTGTATTCTACCATTGTTGCACTTCATTCATCTTGTCACCATCATCACAATGGTGTATTGGAGGATTCTTGGTGTTGAAGGGGAGTCTATTCCTCTTTGTTTTTACTCTAGCATTGTATCTCCAATAGCATATTATTCATCTCATTTATCTTGTGTTATCACATAGCTTCTCCTTTATCCTTTATCTATTATCTTGGTTGTTCATGGAGGTGGAAGCACCAAAGCGAAGGTCTAACTATGATAGACCTCTAAAACATATCCCCAACATTTCATCTCCATATATCTAGTGAGTAGGTTATCAAAGGAGGTTCGTGAGCTAGGTGTTGTCAGTATTTTGAGTGTTGGGATTTTCTCCTTTCAATCCATTTCAGTCAGCAAGGTTTCAATGTTTCATTTGCCTCTGAGGGTTATTTTTCTAAGGGTTTAGGGTTTTGCATTTTAAATCTTTTCATCTTGTAAGCCATGCGTTCATGTTTCCTTGTTACCTTTTCCCACTTAAGTGGAAGGGTCGGTCCATCGTTAGCAAAGGGGTTCCTTTTGAGGTCTTTTCCTAGGCGAGTTATAACATTCTATTTCACTTTTCCCCCTTTTCCTAAGTTTCTATTTCTCTTTTATTTGTCTACCGTGTGTTATAAAGCTCTCGCAGCTTCTTGTTGATCCAATGGTTGGCACTGTTTTGCAATACAAAGAAGCATGAGAGTTATATTTCGCGAAGCAGTGAAAAGGTGGTGGGCCCAAGCAAGTAAGCGGCTCCCGAGGTAAAGGTCGAGCATCTTGCAATTGATCCAACCACACACGTTGTTTCGCAATGCGAAGGTGCAAGATGGTTATCCTTTGTGAAGCAATGAAAAGGGTACATATCGGAAAGGAAAGCTAAAGACCGAGCATCCCCAAGGTGATCGGACGACGGGTGTTGTCTCACAATGCAAAGATGCATGAAGTTTACTCTCGTGAAATAGCAAAAAGGTGGTGGGCCCGGTAAGTAAGCGGATCCCGAGGTAAAGATTGAGCATCTCCAAGATGATCTAACGATAGGTGTTGTTTTACAATATGAAGATGCATGAAGTTTACTCTTCACAAAACAACGAAAAGGAGCTGGCTGTTATGTGGCAGATTAGGTGGCAAGAGAGCTAGATGTGCAGCTGCAACAAAAGGTGATCTGTCAACTGGACACGTGGCTCTGAATGTATTATGAGTTGGTTCGCTTCATAAAGTGGCAGTGTTGATGAAATTCACAGTTTAGTGAGACACGTGGTAGTTCAGATGTGGAGCTTGACAGAGTTCTTGAGCTAATAAGTGACAGACATGTGGATATATTTGCCAGAAGTTTGCAGATGAGTGGATTTGCACAGAGGGCCCACTTTGAAGGCTAAAGGAGTTAAAGGCCGAGCATCTCGAAGTTGATCGGACACCGTGCGTTGTTTCACAATGCGAAGGTGCACAAAGTTTACTCTTCATGAAACAGCGAAAAACCACTAGAGGTGGCAGTTACACATGGTTATTAACGACAAACAGTCACGGTGAAGGATAAAGGTCGAGCGATTAGTTGTTGATTGGACGTCGCGCACTGTTTCGCAATGCGAAGGTGCACGAAGTTTACTCTTCGCGAAACAATGAAAGGATGTTGGGGCCCATTTCTAAAGGAGGATGACTCAAGTAAAGTAAAGAACATGCACATTTTGCATGATCTGACGGTGTGCGCTATTTCGCAATGAAGAGATGCATGAATTTTACTCTTCGCGAAACAATGAAAGGGCAAAACACTTAGAGAAATTTTTGTTGTTCGTTGGAGCCATTTTTCAAATTTGATTACGAATTAATTGCTGAGGCATGTGGGTTAATTGATTCTAATCAATGCTTGGTTGCCGTAATAATCTTTACATGAGTTGAAGCTTTGGTGTGAGTTCAAGGAATCTTGCAGAGGAACCAGTGCACAGAGCGAATTTTCTCAAGCAACAAGTAAGTTTCTGCAAATTGTTTTAATAATTGCAGTTTGATTGGTATCACTGGGTGTTTGATTTCTCAAAGAATCTGTCTGAGATTTAATAATTATAATTCTGAGATGGCACCACGAAGAGAAATCAGGGGGAAGGCTAATTACCAAGAGAGAGCCATTTGTGATGACTTTTTAGAGCAATTAACTAGGTCCACTAATGCTTCAGCTAAAGTAAAGGAAAGTAAAGGAATTAGTGTCCAAAGCTTCCCGCCTAAGAATTGGCGATGATTTATATGATAAAAGGAATTGGTTGAGGGACCCCCAGATAGGAATATCAGGCTTAGGGCTCTTCAAAGTGGGGTTCAGCTAGAGAAATTCCCATGCTCCAATGAATAATATATGGGAATTAGATGTTGGGAAGCTCATAGTCCCTAGGGTTTTCATAGACGTAGACCTGCTAACCTAAATTGCAAATAATTATGATCCCGATACCAAGACTGTGAAGAATGTAAATGGTGGGTCTCTAATTGAAATGATGATGAGTTTAGGAGAGTTTTCAGACTTAGTGAGGTATCAAATTATTTAGAGCCTATCAATTTTGAAACTCTGGCAAAGGTTTATGAGGCACAGAGAGATCACCTCAGAAATGGCCCCTTGAAAGAATTCTTCGCCAAAATAGGAGGACTGATAGTTGTAGGCCCTAGCACCATGGAAACCTTCTCTTTAAACCTATTTACTTTGAGGGCTAAAGGGATGTATTTGTCCTTATGTCAGATTCTTGGGGAAGATGTAGAAACTACTATGCCAACCCACTATATGCTCATGATAGCATAAATTTTGAACCCATCTCTGGCAGTGACTTTTGATTTTGCACCTTATCTCACTGATGCCATTCATGAGGGATTGATAGGGATAAAAAATGCTAAGGTGGAAAAAACTTTTGGATTGTATTCTCTCCTTATGCACATGCTCTTATTTAAAGGTGTTGATTATTTTGCTAATGAAATGGACCTTCTCAAGGAAAAGGATGGAGAGGAGATGCCTATTCAATTATGGAGCACAATTCTGTCTTAGGATAGGGAAGATGCAAGTTATTTGAAGTTTGATAGATGTTTTGCATCTAGGCTTAGAATACTCTTGTGCCCACAGAACGCTAGAATTCCTAAAACTCTCCTTGAATTCCTTAGGCCTAAAGAATTTGCTAAAGGCATCAACATTGTGCACAACTGGGGTGATATATATTTGTACCCTGTCTCTATTATATTTAGAGTTTATGGTTTTAGAGGAACTCCATATTTGTTCCCCTATCAAGTCCCATTGAAGATAGGAATTGCTGAGATATTAAGGCAATTTGGAGGTTTGCAAGAAGCAGAATTGACAAATAGGGGGAAAGGAACAATTTTCCCAATTGTTACCATAGCACATCATCTTGTAATCACCAAGGGTGGTTGGACACATTTTGATGATTTCTTTCAGCCATACTGGTTGTCTACTGTAGTGGCAAGGTTTGTTGATCCAAAAGATTTCTTTAATGGCGTGTTCAAGAATAGGACCATATGTAAAGGTAAAGCACACCAGTTCCACTTCCTTGAGGACTTAATAGGGAATGAGTTCAATTTGGTTGAGCAAGAAGTTAGGAAGGAAAAATGGCTAGCTTTTAAGAAGATTTTGGATTTCATTCATTATTTTGACAACAATTATGATCCTTTGGTTAGTTTTCATGCTTTTCAGGAAAAGGTTAAGTTTTTGGTAGATTATTTTGAGGATTTAATGCAAACTCTGAAGGAGAAGAAGGAGGCTATGATGAAAGCCAATCCTGAAAAGGCCAAACTAGTTGTAGCCAACCCCTCCTATGCCAAGATGATCTCTCCAGGAAAATATAGAGTGCAGAAAAGGTCAAAGTACAATGTACTGATGCCAATAAGGGAGGAGCCTTCTACTTCAAAAGGAAAAAGAGCATTAGAAGATGTGGTTGAGATTCCAGATTCCTCTAAAAGGCAGAAAATAGGGGTAGAAGTGGAGACAGATGAGCCCCTGTATTCTCCTTCCCAATCCCTAACACATATAGGGGATGAACATGTAGTAGCAGAGCAACTGTTGCAATTAGGAAGTTTGGGGGGAATTGCTCTCACTTATGAGGAGTTGCAAGAAGGAATGCATGAAGAACCAGCAAGTGCCCAAATGGACTTAACTACAGAGGAATTTATAGGTAAAGAACTGGACCCTATCATTAAGCAAGCCATTGAGGAGTTTTTGGCGGATGATAATTTTATCAAAACAGGGTCCTTTTTGCAGTTTGTTTGGAGAAAAAATATATATCAGTTTGAGGAAAGATGTGAGAAAAGAAAAAATGAATGTCCTCACAAAGATACATCTGTAGTTGAGGTAGATGTAAATCAAGAAATGTTGACATAATTTGGGACTATTACCCCAGAGCAAGGAAGGAAGATGATTGCAGAAGCGGGAGTTTTGATTCTCCCTGAATGGGATATAGCAGATGCATTAGTGCTTGAGGCAGTAAGGAAGGAAACAAAGCCCCTAGAAGGAGTGACTTATAGTAATGATCATGCTGCCCTAGTCATGTGGTCACTAAGGAGGGAGGAGAGTAAAAAGAGGAAGGACACCTCAGAGTCCAGCTATCTTGGAGGCATGATTGTGAAGAGAGTGAAGGACACAGGGGTAGTGGAGGCTGCTAGCACAATTTTGTAATCAGGAAAATTCAATATGGTTGTAGTTGAGAAAGAGGCCAAGGAAAAGGCCAATCTTCAGGTTAAGTTGGAGTTAATCCTAAAAGCTTATAATGAAGCTAAAGTTGAAATAGCTTAGAAGGATTGTACAATTGCAAAATTGAAGAATCAAATAGCAGGGCAACATCAGATAGGTGAATCTTTTGCCTTGATGATTGCCTCTTCTCTAGCTAAACCTCCATCTGCTAGTCTAATCATTGAGTTTCCCTTGTCCCCTATAACTTCTGGTTTCCAATCTACTGAGTCTATCCAAGATGGAATGGAAAAATTGAAGCAGGCTCAGGCTATGTTTGCAAGTAAATATGAGGAAAAGGTCAGGGGGACAACTTTAAAGTTTGCTAACACAATAGGGGCTTCTATTGTGTATATATATATGAAAAGAGTTTTGAGCATGTTGACTGATTTAAAGGAAGACAAGGCTACTCTGGAGCCAATTTTAAATAAATTGATGGCAAGGGAAGCGAACTTGGAACTTATGTGCTCATCCCATGAAGAGGCAGATGCTCATGCCACTATTAAATCCACATGTGAGTTGGTTAAAGGTATGTCCAAGTTGGCGGAGGGAAGAGTTGGTCTAGAGAGAAAAACAAACCTATATAGGAAGGAATATGCTAACCAGAAATTTGAATTATTTCTTGGAGGTTTTGTTAGTACTGAAGAAGTATGGCTTAGTGAGCTATGCCAAAAATTGTCACAACAGATAAATGAAGTCATCAATTCAGATGATACATCTTTATTTATTTGAACAATTGAAGAAATTGAAAAGATGAGGTCACATTGTGGTTTTTTGGAGACAGAAGTCAAGCAGTTGAGGAACACTTGGAAAAGGTTAAATAAGTTGAAGAATAAAATTGTTACTTACTCTTGGTCTAATGAAGACATGTTTAAAGAATGGAAAGACAAATATATGGTGCAAGAAGAGGAGGCTCAAGAATAATCAACTGATGTTGCAACATTGTAACAACCCTCAGGGAGTTAGGAGTGAAAGTGGTTGTAACCTCTTTTGGGAGAAAATTATGGTTATAACAAACTATTTCTAGTAAAGTTTGAATCTTGTCGCATCCATATCATTATAAATGGATACTAGGACTAGGAAAAAGATCATAAGAAGAATTTGTAAAGAAACTCTGGCAAAATATATTTAGAGTTTTCTGGTTTTTTCAGAAATCATCCCGAGTTATGTATAATTTTGAAGAAGAATATTAATATACAGATCAAAGTATTTCGAGCCTAAATTTTTGTTGTCTTCTTGTATGCATGATTTATTTACTAGTTCAATTAGATAATCTATGGTTATGTGATTAAATGAGTTGCAAGGCAATTTTACAAAGATGTTTTAGGTTTTTCTCTCAAGGAGGGGGATTAAATATACTTAAAATATTTTCTGCTAGTAAATCAATAGTTCTGCTTGAATTTGATAAATGGGTTTAGCATAAAAGGAAAAACTTATATATGTCAGGCGTATATGAAGTTGATGAAACCGGAGTGATGAAATGTGTATGAATGTCCTATTTAGAAATTTTATCTAATTAGGTGACTCTGTAGCCTAGGATAAGGCATTGATATAATTTGTTGAGTTTTCTATCTTTCTTGGAGATCAAATAAACTAAAAATGAATATGAATCTTTTCTTTATGTTCGGTAATGTCTAAGGTGATAGGGTTTTCAAAGATTGGCACTGGTTTTCTATGAATGTTCTGTCATAATTGTGGAATGTATTAACAGAAGGGTATATCCACCTAATCTTGGTATAAGCTTGAAGTGTAGAAGGTTTTGTGTAAATCTTGTTGGATGTTGTCTTAAGATTTCTTTCTCTTTATTGTTCTCTCTATATGCAACAGAGGCTTAAAATTCTTATAGATAAAGTAAGGAGATCAGAAATCAAGAATAACACTAGGTAGAGACTTCAAGCATGAGACTGTTGTGAGCTACTTTTCTTTGAGCTTTTTTCCTTTCATTCCTTGCTAGTTTTGTTTACCTTCGTATCATTGAGAATATAAAAGAATCCCAAAGTTTGGTTATTCTACATTCTTGATATGAGGCATTGTACTCTATTCATATAGGACGCCAATGTGTCACGCTATCATCCATGACTTGTGCATGCATCCTCAGGTAGAAAGCAGTTCGAGATCACCAGAGGATCTCTATGACTTGTTCATTCGGATTTGGTGGTTAATATAGTTTTAATATTAAATGTGCTTCTTCTATCCAATAATTTTTGTTCATAGGTTTGGATAGTTAGTTGTTTGTATCTTCCTACCTCACCAGAGTGCTTGTTTAGTGAGGTAGCGAAGGAAGGTTTTCTCCTTGAGGTTTCATCACTTTGACGGTAGAAAATCCCCTACTTTACACTATTTTTCATATAGTGGGATAGTTCTCACCATGGTTTTCCCCTCATTGGGTTTTCCATGTAAAATCTTGGTGTTCATGCATGATTGCTATTGTGTTATTCATTTCTTTACTTTTGCACATGTGGTAAATGGAATGAATGATAATTGATTGGTTGAATTGGTCAAGTTTTAATATATTCTGATCTACCCACCCTCTTATCATTCGGAAGTGTTCAATAGAGGAGTTACTTTCTCATTTATGAAATTCAAGAAAATCCTAAGACTCCCAAGTATGTAAGGTTGAATCATTCAGAAAATTAGATCATAGGAGATAGAAATAAAGGTGTTCAAACTACAAGAAGAATTGTTGCAGATCAAGATGAGTATCGTTTGATTTTTAAGATTGAACCTAAGGATGTGAATAAAGCATGTAAAGATGAACATTGGGTAAAAGCAATGGAAGAAGAATTGATTTAGATTGAAAATAACAATGCATGGATTCTTGTTCCTAGACCTAAGAACAAAAATGTAATTGGAACCAAATGGGTCTTCTGTAACAAATTGAATGACCAAGGTGAATTTTTTAGGAACAAAGTAAGACTTGTATGTAAAAGATATTCTCAAATGGAAGGAATTGATTTTGAGGAGACTTTTGCTCCGATGGCAAGAATTGAAGTTGTTAGATTGTTTCTTGCTTATGCTACTTACAAAGATTTCAAAGTCTATAAAATGGATGTCAAGTCAGTATTCCTAAATGGCGAATTGGAAGAAGAGGAGTACATAGAGAAATTAGATGTATTTCAGTTGACTGATTAGAGCGATATGGTGACATGTCAGTTGAAGAAAGAATTGTATGGATTGAAGCAAGCACCCAGAGCATGGTATGCTAGATTAGATATGTATCTACTAAAGCTTGGATTTAACAAAGGTACTACTGATAGTAATCTGTATTTTAAGATTGATCATGATAACATTTTGATTGTTGAAGTTTTTATTGATGACATTATTTATGGAGGAAATGATAGTTTGTGCAAAGAGATTGCTAATGAAATGCAGAGTAAATTTGAGATGTCTATGATTGGAGAAATGAAATTCTTTCTAGGATTGTAAATTATTCAGTTAGAAAAAGGAATTTTTATATCATAGTCCAAGTATGTGAAAGAGTTGTTGAACAAGTTTGGTTTGGATGATGCAAAACCAGTTGGAACCCCTATGGTGACGATATGTAAGTTGATCAAGGATGATGATCCCATTAAATAAATTATACTAGATATAGATCTATGATTGGTGGATTACTATACTTGACTCAGACTAGACTGGGTATCATGAATGTTGTTTGTCTTGTTGCTAGATTTCAAGTTGATCCCAAGGAATCTCATGTTGTAGCTATTAATTAAAGAATCTTAGATACTTGAAAGGAACTTTTGATTTTGGTTTATGGTATCCTAAAGATGATGATTTTACTTTGAGTGCTTTTACTAATGTTGATTGGGCATGAGATGTTGGTGGCCAAAATAGTACTAGTGGTGGTGTATTTTTCTTGGGAAAGAGATTGGTTTCTTGGTGGAGGAAAAAGAAAAATTCTATTTATTTATCTACTGCAAAGGTAGAGTATATTGTTGTTGCTAATAATTGTACTCAGGTTGTGTGGATGAAGAAGATGTTGAAAGACATCAGAGTAATGTATGATGAGCCTATTGCTATCTATTGAGACAATTCAAGTGCAATTAACATTTCTAAGAATTCGGTGTTGCATTCTAAGACTAAGCATATATAAATCAAGTTTCACTTTTGGAAAGAGAAGGTAAATGAGAAGGAACTCAGATTGGAGTATATGCCTACAAAGGAACAGATTGCAGACATTTTCATGAAGCCTTTGCCTAAAGATACTTTTGAGTATCATAGAGAGAAGATAGGGGTGATTGCCCCTCCTGATCAGAAATAAGGTGCATTGGTATGCATCAATCCGGTGCATTTCATAGCCATTTCTTGTGATCCCAATTGATGAGTGGAGGCTGCTACTTAGGGGGAGTAGTCAGTGAGTCAGTTTTGTGATGTGTCTTATGGTGAAAATATGTGCATCTTCCATTGATGTCAAAGGGGGAGAGATTCATGTGAAAAAATGAGTAATACTCTAAGGGGGAGAGAATATCTATAAGAGGGAAAGAGTATTATGAGAGAGTTGTTGATTTCTTTGTCATTGATTGTTTTTCACATTATATGTTGCCATCAATGCTAAAGGGGGAGATTGTTGGATATTTCTGTTAGTATGTTGCAAATATGTGCTTTGATGATATCTAAGAGATGTGTTGTCATTGATGCCAATATATTTCTCTGTCTGTATTAGTGATGCAGTGAAGTTCAGTGTGTTGGTTTGTTCAGCATGTTGATGATTAGAGTTTGCAGATTAAACTATTTGTAGAGTATTGTGTATATATGATTCTATTGGCCATATGAAGGAATTGATTATGAGTTGCATTGATGTTTTGTCATTGATGTCAACATTAGATATTATAGTTGGTTACCAATAGACAAGTTTTGGTTACCAGTAGAAGAACTAGTGTTACCAGTAAGGGTTTAAGGTTTTACTGGTAGAGCTTTTACTGAGAAACTTTGACAGGATGCATAAGTGGTGTTGGTGCGACTTCTAGATGCAATTCAAGATACAGAAGGTGATCCTTGATCATGCCTCGACTGATTGGAGACATCACTTTGGCATGGTGGACCCAAATTAGGTCTAGTACCTATCTAGGTTATGGACCGATATTATGTTAACATGTTCTCTACACATTACCGGGATGTTTTATGGATTGGTTAATGTTGTTTTGATCTAAAGACGACATGGCATATCATTGTAATATGGATGTATGTAATGATCTTATTATAATATCTTTTAGGTGGCCGACCTAATTGGTTTAGGCCTTAGGGTTTGTATAAATTGATGTAAGATCTCATTATAGATCGTGGTTGTAATGGTTGTGGACATGGAGTGAAATATCATATGCGAAGGAGATTTGGTCGATCATAGGTGATCGAATTGGGTTTATATAAGAGGTTAAAGGCCTCTGGTATTGAGATTAATAGAGACTGTAATTAGGCATGGTAGATGCTATCACTGGCAGTTCATTCTTCTAGATTGTTATCCAATTATCTTGAGGTGGTTATAACCTCTCTGTAGTCAGTGAGACTCCTTTGTAATGAGCAGTATGCTCTAGGTAGTGTGCCTTCCTGCATGTGCAGGCCCCTTATTATATCACATAGTTTTTGTAGAAGTATCATCTGACTGTGGGTAGGCTTCCCACTGTGGTTTTTCCCTTTACCGGGTTTTCCATGTACAAATCGTGGTGTTATGTGGTATGGTTGCATTGTGTTAATTCTTTGTTTCATTCTTAAGTTTTATTAATTACCGGTATCTGTTTATGTGCTCCGGTTAAAGGTTATAAAGTGGTTTGATTAATATAATTTGTTGACAACTGACTCACTCCCCCTCTCAGTTGTCCACTGGTTATTCTAACAGATTCAATATGATTTTCAGGGGTTCACATGAAGATTTAAGTTATGGATATCTGTGTTGTGGTTGGTTTTTCTGTTGTTCAGTGTTGCTAGAGTGTTCAATATTTTGATCTGCATTACTCTGCATTGTAATATCTTGTTTTGCATATTTGGAGGAATGTTTGGGACATTGATGTGTATCTTCAATTCAAGTGGTTCATGGTTTGGAGCTCTGCAATTTATTTTTCTAGGTTGACAATCGTTGCAGTTAGTGTTCTTGAAGTTCCATATGATGATGATGATGTGATTCTAGTAATTTGAGTTGTTGTAGATGTTGCGATGGTAATTCATGATGCTTGTGGATATTTCTGGATCGTGTGCCTTTTGTGTTGATGGTCTGCATTGATCGTTGTGTGCGTTGTTGGCATTCTACACTATAGTGATAAATGATGGTGTTGTCATTGATGGCAACCTACCGACAACCTACTGGCAACCTACCGACAACCTACAGGAAGCCACCCAACATTCATATGGTAAATCACTAACAAACACTTCACCGATAGTGGCAAGAATGTATACCAGCACCCTAGCTGATAGGAATAACTTTTTGTATTTATTTGTAAATATATTTTTGTAAAGCCGACATGGCATATTGTAATAGACTCATATATGTATGAGATCTTGTAAATCATTTACATAAGAAGTATGGATGTAGAAAAGTGATGAGTGAATATTAAGGTAGATTTTGTATAAGGTTATGGTTATAGTATGAGCTTAAACAAGTACTGAACCTGGCATAGAAGATGCTGAATTATAGCAGTGCATTATATTGGATTCTCATAATCCATTTTGTAAGTCAGTGAGACTTCCATTTGTAATTAAGCAGTGAGCTCTAGGCATTTGGCCTTCCTGCATGTGCAGGCACCACATTGTAAGTAATATCCATTCATTGGCCAGTGAGTGAATATTGTGGGTAACAAATCCCACCGAGGTTTTTCCCACACTGGGTTTCCTCATTAAAAATCTTGTGTTATGGTGTGTTTTCTATGATGTCTTTACTATTCATATTTACTGCATTAATTCTTGTTTACCGGTACACTATTTTGGAATGCAAAATACTTAATAAGGTTAAATATTCTATACACCGGTTAGATACCGATTCAGCCCCCCTCTCAGTATCTTTCAGACTATCATTAATCCTAACAATTGGTATCAGAGCTTGGTCCTCTATTTTCAAAAGCCGAACAACTTGAGGAAGATTCTGACACTGGTACAAATGGAAAACTTGAGAAATCAATTAGAAGGAGCTCTTGTGGACTATGATGCATAGACGTTGAAGAATATCAAACTTGAAGATGATCTGAGGACTGCACAAGAATTCATTTAAGGACTTCAGGAGAATCTCACTATTGCTAGAAATAAAAGAAATGAACTTCATGAGAAGATGCGGAGTGATGATGATGAAAAGGAAACTCTTAATGAGCTTGTAAACAAGACGAGGCAAGAAAACATGACTTTGAGGAATGAAATGCAAGACATGACTATGAGATTTTGTAAAGACAGTGAAGACGAAAAGAAGAATGAAGATGACTTGACTTGGAGACTCAATGATGCTAGAAATGAAAATCTAAGACTCAGTCATGAAAATGATATGTTGAAGACAGATTTGATTCACATGGAACATGATAAAACTGAACTTATGAGACAAAAGGAATTCTGGAAAATGAGTTGGCTACTGCAAATCAACACAAAGAGAAATTCAAGAAAAGTTCAGAAGAACTTGATGATATGCTGAAAAATCAAAAACCTAATGGAGACACTAATGGACTTGGATTTGAAGTTGGAGAAAGTTCCGGTATTGCAAACAATCATGATCACTAAACTAGTAAGACAACCTAATGCTTACAAATTTAATGGGAAATTATTTAACTATAACAAGTATGGTCATAGAGAAAATCAGTGTAGATCTAGAAACAATCAGAACATTAATGCACCCACCGATCAATGTTCCAAATGCAACAAAATTGGTCACAATTCAGAAAACTGCAGAATGAATGTAAGATGTTATGTTTGTGGAAGATTTGGGCACTTATCTAATCAATGCATAACACAAACCGGCATAGGGTATGGAAAGGCTATTCAAAAGAATAATGTGACTTGTTATGCTTGTAACAAGATTGGACATATTGCAAAATTTTATAGAAGCAAGACTTCACCGACAAACAATAAAGGACCCAGTTTGAAAGGCAAAGAGAAGGATGATGAGGTAAAGCAAGAATTTTCAAGACAATGGATTAGAAAGAGAGATCAAAATGTTGATGAGACTATTCCTTCACCGGTAGAACAAAGTATTATTCCACCTACAGGAGACTCTTCATCCAATTGAAAAAGTAACCCTTGGGGGTATTGCAACAAGTTGAAAATCATGCAAGTTTACCCTCGGTTGATGGTGAGAAGATGGACTTCTTCTCTACTGGCAGATGTGTTAAGTTTCACTTAACCGATGAGCATTTATTGCAGTTGTTGGAAGAAAAGACATTATAAATCATTGATTTTCCCTCTTTTTTAATTCATCGAGCATTCAAACTTTCAGAGAGCACAAAAATCCGAGCGAAGGCAGCCAAGGCGAAGAAGTGAAGTGATTTCTCTCAAGCACTCAAACCATTATCAGGCAGATTAAGGTATTTATCAATGGCTTCCTCCTCTGCTCTGAAATTTATTGCAAACCCTACTTTTGTAGAAGTTGTGAAACTCCCTAGGCCCATTTTTTAAATCATTCCTGAGATAGTGAAACAAGATGATTACATAGGTTCTTTTTCAAAAATTCCAAAAGGAGTTGCTTATGCTGAAGACCCTAGAATCTATATTCATTGCCATATTGAGGAATCAGGTTCTAAGGAAGTATGGAAAATGTTTAGAACTGTTATCTATGATGAAAATAGAAATATAAAACCCGAACACAAGGTAATTGAGACTTTAGGTTTTGTGGAAATCTTGGACATCCCTGATTTTCTTAAGGAGGTAGTAAGGATTGTCCTTAGCAGAGTTCATGGAGAATTATTTTGGCTAGATTATGTTTGTAAAATCACCAGAGAAGCAATTAGGGCAGTGACAGGTTTACCCTCCACCGATAGCAGGCCAGATAAGACTAAGAAGGTTCCTAATAATACTATCATGACATTAATAGGAGCAACATATGATAGCAGATCCCTGAGAGTAAATGAAGTCAAAGATGAGAGTGTCAGATTTATAAGCATGATCCTAGGATATAAAACCACACATGCAAACCGACTTAACTCAGTTTCCAATCTTTGGATTAAAAGTGCCTATGATATGGTGAATAATGATGCAAAAATAGATGTATGTGAGTGGTTAAAGGATGAGTTGATAGACAAATTGAAAAAGATCAAAGGTGATAAGAAAGGAAAATTTCATTTTGGCAATATTCTTGTATGTCTTATGTTGTACTTCACAAAAGAAGTTCTTGGTATTGGAAAGAAAGACTTTGGATATGATATATCGGTAGGAAAACAACTACTAGAAATCTTCATCGGTATGGGCACAGACAAAGAAAACAATATAACAAAGTACTTCAAAACCTTCAAAGCAAAAATGAAAACAAGAGAGAGACTGCCACAAAGTATTGTAGACAAATATGAAAAAGAAATATGTTTTATAATTAAAATGGATGAAATATGGATGGAGCCAGTTCTTCCTAGAACTGTATGGGTAACAGAAATGGGGTATGAGGTAGATGTAAATATCATTAATCCTAATAATATGAACATTGATACTCAGGAAGTAAACATTGTAGTGGATAAGGATAACACAAAGGTAAAGAAAGATATTGCTACTGAGCAACCGACAAAACATATTAAGGTTGAAACACAAACAAGGAAAGCAGAGAAAACAGAGCATTTAGTGGAACCCTTGGACAATGGAATAGTTACTGGTAATACTGATGCAAGCACAGAGAAACCCACAAAGATACCGACAACAGATAGTATAGAGAAACCAACTGAGAAACCGACTGATTCATAGGTACACATTGAGGTAGTGCAACTGAAAAGCACTGAGAAACCAAAACCATTGCTAGTAGAAATGCAAATACAGACTGATCAACAAGAGGTCAATACAAGCAAATTGGTTACTCCCACTGGAAGCACTGAGATTGTAAAGGTAGTTGGTCAGACATCTGGTACTTCACTAGCCGAATTTAGACCTACTAATGTGACTGAAGTACTTTTGGATTCAATAAAGAAAATAATAGATTGTAATGCATTGGCCTATAAAGCGATTGATGATACTATACCCATTCTTAAGATGATTGCACCCAAATGCAATGTAGATAATGTAAAGGATTCTTTAAGTTAGTTAGACACATTCTCTAAATATATTGTTGGTAATATATTGATAGTTGATCAAATAAATGAGGAAACATTAAAGGAGAAAATGGAAAAGGAAAAAGGAAAATTCTTTGAGGAAACAATAAACAAGTGCACAAAACACATCAATACACTTTTACCGGAACTGAATACAACAATTTTGGAGTATAAAGAACTGTACAGAGATACTTGCAAGACAAATCTGTTAATAGTGGACATTGATAAGGAAATAAGCAAAGTTCAAAAGGAGATAAATGATATAGCTGATAATATTATTTGTTCATTTGAACCTATATCAATTATTGAACAAGAAATTGTTGGATTTGAGGAAAAATTGGATAAGTTAGAGAAAGAGAAAGAAAGGATCAAGGCAAAAGTCAGAGAGCTTAAGCACAAACTCAATCCTAAGTTAGACAACCTTATCTCACTGAGGAAAGAAATCTTTGAGGTATTAATTCAAGTTCAAAGGTCACCGGAGGAACATATGCATCATCTCACCGGTACAATCCAGAGAACTAAGGCAACTATGAAGGACAACAACATATTTATACAAAGCTTAAACTTGGTATTAGCAGACATATTCCAGGTTGTAACCAACTGGTTACAAAGTTCAAGTTGAAATTATGCACTCATTTGACAATTTTTGACAACCTTTGTCATTGATGTCAAAGGGGGAGTAGTGGGATAGAGAAAAATGGTTATCAAAGGAGATCATCTGCTCAGGGGGAGCACACATTTTTTGTAACTTTTTAATTTGGACTTCATTTTTGGAAACAGATTTTTGGATTTTTCTCATGAGTGTTGCCATCAATGCCAAAGGGGGAGATTGTTGGCATTCTACACTCTAGTGAGAAATGATGGTGTTGTCATTGATGGCAACCTACTAGAAACCTACAGGAAGCCACCCAACATTCATATAATAAATTACCGGCAGACACCGACACCAGCAGACACTTCACCGACAACGGCAAGAATGTATACCGACACCCTAGCCGACAAGAACAACTTTTTGTATTTAATTATAAATATATTTTTGTAAAGACGACATGTCATATTGTAATAGACTCATATATGTATGAGATCATGTAAATCATTTACATAAGAATTATGGATGTAGAAAAGTGATGAGCGAATATTAAGGCAGATTTTGTATAAGGTTATGGTTATAGTATGAGCTTAAACTGGTACTGAACCTAGCATAGCAGATGCTGAATTGTAGCAGTACATTATATTGGATTCTCATAATCCATTTTGTAAGTCAGTGAGACTTCCATTTGTAATTGAGCAGTGAGCTCTAGGCAGTTGGCCTTACTGCATGTGTAAGCACCACATTGTAAGTAATATCCATTCATTGGCCAGTGAGTGAATATTGTGGGTCACAAATCCCACCGAGGTTTTTCCCACACCGGGTTTCCTTGTTAAAAATATTGTGTTATGGTATGCTTTCTATGTTGTCTTTACTGTTCATATTTATTGCATTAATTCTTGTTTACCGATACACTGTTTTGGAATGCAAAATACTTAATAAGGTTAAATATTTTGTACACCGGTTAGATACTGATTCACCCCCCCCTCTCAGTATCTTTGGGACTATCATTAATCCTAACATGTGTGATTGATGATTTTCTCATGTGTGTTAGTGTTCTTCATTATTTTGGCTGACCAGATGATTATCGCATGTTGTGGATGTTCGATTCATAATTCTTGGAGGTGTTTCATATTTGAGGCGTATGATATGGGTCTGTGCTATGTCTTGGCCAACATTGCTTGGTCCGCATTTGATTTGTAGCATGTGTCGTTATATTTTTGTAATTAGGTGAAGTGTGTTGAGTTGACCTTGATGAGGTTGATGTCATGTATAAATTAATATAATATCTTTGTAATTATGTAATTGTATGGATGAGAATCAAAATGTATGTGCACTGAATGTATACATCTTTCAGAGGTAGAGAAGTGTGAGAAGAAGTAAGTTGTTATGTGCTTAACCGGAACTATAAACAGGCATAAGGAGATGTAATTTTTTAGTTCTTCATCTTCTGGATGTAATCTGAATCTGTTTGTAAGACACTGAGTCTTCCCTAGGGTTGTAGCCCTTGTTGTTCTTGAGTAGTGAGCTCTAGGTAGTGTGCCTGAATACATGTGCATTCTCCTAGTTGTAATATTTCATATACTTCTAACATAGTATCATCATATTGTGGGTAGGTTCCCACCATGGCTTTTCCCTTGACTGAGTTTTCCACGTCAAAAATCTTGGTGTTATGTGTGTTCTTGATGTGTTGTTGATTCATGCTTTCATGCTTAATTATTAGATCTAAGAATAAGTTGAAATTTTGTAAGTTTGTGAGACAACTGATTCACTCCCCTCTTAGTTGTTTGTCGATTATCAAAGCTATTTCATCAAGGTCGGTCAAGAATATAACAAAAGTTAATGCCAACTAGAATACACATGTTACCCACAATATTTAATCATGTCCCAAAACTATAAGCTCAAAAACAACTAATCAACGAAATGTGGATGACAAAACAAACTGTTCTATTCTAGAGGAACAAAGCAACTGATAGACTGAATTGTCGAACCATGTATCTCACCTTTCAGAGACCCAAAACACGTACAATATGGAGTGTAGGTACGTCTAATATACATGATCATACTACCCAAGCCACAAATCCATATCTGCAATTATGGAGCAACACAGAGCAAACCATGATGGACAAAAACACCAAAATACCAGAAAAACAACAAAACAAGTCAACAAAATTATGTTGACATCAATGACAACTAGTACTTAACACAACATTCTCCTTCATCAATGACAAGACTTCCAACACGTGCATGGTATGGTCCTGAAAAGTGACTTTTAAACAATGGTTTTTAGACATGCTTATTGAAAATCAATTTGTATCATCTAGGTATTGAAGTAAATTACATATTTGGAAACTAGACTATAAGTACTATGTATTTCATATTAGTGAAATGTTTTCAAATTGTTGGTGTAAATAATTATTCATCATGGATATTATTACACCTTACTTAAGTTTACTTAAGAAATACATTTCATAGTAGTTTGGGTATGAGACACTTGGGTGTTTGTGCCACATTGGGATAGTGTGTGTAGGAGAAATTCCACCTTTTATGGCGTTGATCTTGTTACTACTCTATCATATCCACTTATTGTGGAGTGATAATTCCACCTTCGGTGGGTGATCCACCTCATGTGGAATATTTTATTGTTTCTCCTATCTACCACACCTATTTTCTACCTACCCTTGTTTCTTATTGAGCCACATGCCATGTTTGTGTGCTCACATATCCATATTGCCTTGCCTATATATGCAGGCTCATATTCATTGTATGAACAACAATGTTTTTTTATCTATTGATGAGAATACAGTTTATTCTTGTCCTATATTTTGTCTCTCTATTTTGTACATTTCATTGAGCTCTTGATCTTGGCAAAATCTCACACAGATCCAATCTTTAAGTGCTTCAAATTTTTAGATCAATTGTGAAAAATTCTGAAAATCTGGAAAAGTACTTCTACTTTTTGGCCAAAATGTGGATTCAACTTCTTGCACCTACCCAAAAGTAAGTTGTTTGATAATGGTGTTAACCCTAGTTTACGAGAAGAAACTCCTTTGAGTGTGAATAGATTTGAGCACAATGATGAATAGATACATTTCAATATAAGAAGATATATTCCTAAAATAAATGAAGGATAATGACATTACACAATAAAGAGTATTACCAACAATTCGAAATCCATTGTCATGGTCATAGATGATTTAGCAATAAAGCACCAACTTGTGAGCTTCAACTATTGCAACAAAAAGATAATGATAGCCAAAAGAATTTTCTTGAAGATTGCAATGGTGGTTATAGAGATTTTGACAGAGTTTCCCAATGTAGAGAGAGAGAGAGAGAGAGAGAGAGAGAGTTTCTTGCAAGTGATATCGTTAAACAATGCCCATAAAATTAGTAAGAAGGGGAGTTTTGTTAGCTTGAATAAGAGGGAAGAGGAATTATGTTCTCATTTGGGCATTATTACATGCGTCATAAGCAATCCACATGAAAAGTGCACCTTTGAAATTTGAGAATTTATTAGATTTTAGAGTGTCGCATAAACATTTGTACGTAGTGCTACTAGCGCTACTATCCAAAAGAATTTTGATAAAATTAAGCATGCGAGTTGCTAATACCTCATGCTTGTTAATTGGAAAATAAAAACTTTTCATATACAAATATAATTTTTTTATCATTTATTTTCAAATCCAAGTGAGTTCATATTGTAAGTATTGAATTTCACAATCAACATAATATTTTCTATTCCTTGTCTTGCTATTTTGATGATATATTACAAAATAGAAATTTTCAATTCTTGTGCGTAGACTACCTAATTGTTTCACTTGACTATTTCTCAAACTTCTTGATTTTTGTATTCTATCCCTTTTATTTTATGTACAAAAGACATTCACATAAAAATGAACCCTTATACAATTACAACAGTATCCTTCCATAAAATTAGTCCTTGCTCCTACAAAAAATTTATGCTTATTTATCTTCTTATGCCTCCGTTAACAACTCATTTAAAATAGATTCTTTGTTTGAACAAGAGGAAAGAGGAATTACTTTCTCATTCGATGTGTCATGACATGTGTCATAAACAATGCACACAAAAAATACACTTTTGAAATTTGAAGATTTATTAGATTTTTTATTCCCTTTTATCTATTTTGAAAAAAAAATTCAATTCTTTTTTGGACTACTTGATTGTTTCACTTCACTATTTATCAAATTTGTTAATTTGGTATTCTCTTTTATTTACTAACTTCTTCATGCTTCCATAGAATATTTCCTTTAAATATTCAAATCTTCTAACATAATCTAATTTCCAACTTCTCTCATTTTGAAAAGCAAGTCATAGTCTATTATTATTATTTAATCTAGTGAAGAAAGGAATCTAATTATGTAGAATATTAAAACATTCAATTTAGAAAAACAAAGAAATATTAAAAAAAAATGTAGTGTCAATTGTTCTCTCTTGTGACTGCTTTGCATATTTTTGAATGAACAATTCTAACTTAATTTTATTTTCAATAATTAATAATTCTAAATATTTTTTTAATAATTTAATTTTTTATTAAATAAATACTTCAGTTTCCAACATTTCAAATATCAGAAAATAACAATAAATCACACAAATCCTCAGTTAAGGGGCTATGAGGTGTCAACACTAGAAGAAATACTTTGTCCTCTGGCTTGAACAACGTGTGAAAGGTTGTCTCCTCTGGAAGGTTGCTTGATACTTTGTTTCCTTCTGTCAATTAAAGGGCCTGCTGTCCTTCCACCTTTATTCCCTCTTCTATCTATATATGATTCTGTTTCGTTATAAAAGTACTCAATTCCTACAGGCGGTGGTAAGGCATCACTCAGAGAGCAGAATTGCAGCCAAAGATGAAGAAATCAGTGCAGTATATTTGCACTGTGGTGGGTGTTTTAGGTGTGATAGCTTTTGTATTAAGCATTGCAGCTGAAGTAAAGCATAACAAGGTAAGTAAGCCTGTAGGCATATAGTCCACTGATTAAAATGCACTAAGAGTATTTTTTTCCTCATTTCAGGGTATCAAATTGAATCGGGTTTTAGGGAAATTTATTGGGTTCTGCAATTTTAGTTGGTTTTGGCTAATGGGTTTGTTACACTTTAAAATTCATGGAAATTCCAAAGTTGTGTGTATGTCTCTAAGGTTTTTAGATACTTGTAATGCTTATCCAATGGGTGAAGATAAAGACTCTGTTCCCATTTAAAGCGAGTTCTAAGCATAATACGTCATTTTAGTAGATACTAGAGCAGGAATTTATGTAGTCGTTTTTATCTCTGACATTCCATTTTTCCATATGGGTGAGTTGAATCCCTCATGTTGAGACAGTAATATTTCAATTGTTCAACATTCTGAATGTTACATAAGTGATTATATGCATGCATTTATAGAATTCCAGAATTTACAAGACCTCTGGCATGGCAAACTAAAAGAAGATATAATGTTTATAGTATTTCGCTGCATTTTCAGTAATTGCAATTGAATCTTTGAAGAACTTTCATGCTTTTGAAAGACAACTGTTGGACTGACTTACATACTGATGAGTATGTGTGATTAGATTGAGAAAAACAAAAATTAGGTTGATTTTACAGGCTGATGAAAAATTGTACACCGTCCAAGAAATTTTTTAACTGTTTCAGGTTTTTCTTGCAGGCTGCAATCGAAAAGGATGGGCATGGCAGATGCATATATCGAAGGAAACCTGCTTTTGTTTTGGGGTATATAGCAGCATTGGCTCTTCTGATAGCCCAGATCATTATCAATGTTGCTGTTTGTTGTTTCTGTTGTCGAAATCGTACCCCTAATCGGGCACGCTGGAGGACTACAGTTGCCATCATATGCGCTATTCTTTCTTGGTAGGTACTCCTTTTAGCTTTAAACAGTTTATCAAGCATAAAAGTACTCTGTTTTGTGTGTGTCCGAAATGGGGGAGGAATGATAATTTAGGCAACTCTTTTTTAATATCTGATTTTCTTTCATAGCTATTTTTCATTTGTAGCTCCATGTGCTTCAGTCATTCTGTATATCTGACCTGGATCACTCTCTCTAGCTTCATTAGCGGTGTAGAGATGGTATTTGAATTTCACTTAGGATAGTCCAGTCCATAACTCTTGTCTATAATTTTTGGATGTACTCTCAGTCCTACTGACCTTATCTTGTCACTCCTGGTCATCAACAAAAAATTCCTCTTTCTTCTCTTCTGAACAATGCTTCCTGTACCATCTAGCACACATCTTCTTCACAACTCATACCTGAGTAGAATATGTTGGTTTGTGAATATAATAAAGTTAACAGCCCAAAGTATCACCTGTTGTTCATAGTGCATGTATGTCTTGCCCAAAAACCTTTTTTTCCAGGCAGAGACCAACTTGTGACTGGCTTTCTTTGCTGACAAGCTTGACACAAAAGGAGCATTGGAGTGGAGGAGTCTGTTGGTATAAATGATTTCTTTTTGGAGTGACTTATATGGCCAATTACACACCACATAGTGCATTTTACTTTCCATGTTCAACTTTTTTACATATGATTTGCAGTGGTCTTGCTCACAAGTAGCCCAGATTTATCTCATGAAATCACAGAAACTTCATATACTTAAAACAGGATGTTTGAGTGCACTGATGATTAAAAATGCTAATCAATGTTTAAGGTACTGTACTGAACATCTTTAAGAATGTTCCAAGTCTTCATTTATTCCCCTCATCCTGTCTTAAAAGGGAAGGATTATTGAAAGTTTATATTATAATATTCTTACTGCTTGTAATTTCTTGCTTCATTGTTTCTGCAAGAATTTAAGTTTCACCATTATTTGACTTTTGAAATATTCATATGCAGGTTTACCTTTTTAGTTGCCTTCTCCATGCTTGTGGTTGGAGCTTCTCTAAACAAGAAAAAGGGTGTTGGCTATTTTTCTACCCACTGTTATGTTATAAAGAAGGGTGCCTTCGCAGTAGCAGGAATTTTGTCTCTGGCCACTGTAGCACTTGGCATTGTCTCCTATATAATTGCATCTGCTGTTGAGAGTTTAACTCCTTTGTCACATCGGAATCGCAGCATTGCTATGACACAATCACATTCTGTCCCATTAAATCCCCAACCTGTTTTTGTGCCTGAAATTTTATACAATCAATAATACAAGAATACTATATACAGTGATGGCTCAGAACAAGCCACTTAATCAGCAGATCAGAGACAAAATTCAACTTCGAGATGATTTCATTACAATCGCCTATATGTCTATCAACTATGTTTTAAGGGTTAAAACAGATATTATTGAGCTGTACACATAATTGGAGGCTTGATTAGAGTAATTTGCATGTTATTGGTAATGGGCAATGTACATGAACAATCGCCCTAGCTGGACCTGGACTTGAGCCAATTGGCTAATAGAATTCTTACAGTATTTTAGAACTCATCAATTTCCCCTCACATCGATTGCCATTTTTTGGCTTATGTATGAAGATTCTTTAATGCCTGGTTATCCTTTTCTACTGTTACAGTGTTAGAATTGTATCAAAGTACCTTATGTAGTTCCCATAAATCATACTTACACATGATTCTCAATTTCTCATTGATGACTTGTGGTTATATTTTGATACTAATAAATTTTTCTAGTTCCGGTTAAATGTAATTGCTAAAATTAAGATTAGCAGTGATCAACATTTGCCTATTTGTATGGGAAACAGATATAATAATCCTTTAACAATGGCGAATTTTCTTATTGCACATTTTCTACTTCGATTGCCATTACATGTATATGCATCATTTTTTAATCCTTCTTGGATCTTCTATTGGCATTATTGGAGTCTTTCCCCTATAGCTTGATGGTTTTGACAGCTTTTGCCTCTTTGTTGAATTTTTGCCGTCTTCAACTGTACAATTATCTTGTAATCATTCTAGCCTGTTCTTAGATTGTTTCAGCATTGTTCTTGGATTTCTATTATAGTTTGATACTGCACTGTGCACATTCATATTAACACTCTCTTGCCATCTTTATGCTTCTCATTTGGTGGCTTGCTTGTTTCTGTTTTCAGTTGCACCTTTTTCCTCTTTTTTATCCCTTCTTGATGACACAAACCTTGCTTTTTTGCAACATTCTACTGAATAAGAATTAGTAGCATTATACCTTTTGTTCGTAGACTTCTCATTATTATGTTGTATATTGTTGATTTGTATGCATTACAATCTTATTCTTAGCATTACATCGTATTGGCCACTTATGCTTTCAACATTTGGATTTGGATGTTTTCTGTTTAGATAGATAAGCAAGTTTGACCAAAGCTATGATCTGGAAGAGGGTTTTAAAAGGGTCTCAAAAACTTTGCACAATTAGAATGTGCATCAATTGCATGAGATCAAATAAAGGGCGTCTTAAGACCAGAGAGGCCTTCAAGAAACAAACCACAAGGCCACAACAAAAGGACAACAATAATAATAATATCATGGAGGTTTAAGATCAAACCTTGCCAAATAATTTTGAAGTGGAGTCAAAGCCTAACCTAGTTGGGCCGTCCTAACTTGTTTTTAAGAAGAGCAAAGCTCAACCAAAGGACAATTAGTCACCACTTCAAACTTTTTCTGTCCCTTAAAGGGACACCCCTACACATTCCCAATGGGACCCACAATAGCAATGTCCAATTCATTTCCTTAATTTCTTATATTAGAATGCTTTTCAATAACATTCTAACACTTTTTTGCATGCTCAATTATACCTTTTATTTGAATATTGTTTCTCTTTAAAACCTTGGCATGAATGAGATAAGTGTCAAGATTTATGACAATGTAAGCAAATCCATGAAGACTTGTAATAGATATTTTGTTCAAAAACACCGAATTTGAAACATAGTTTTACGACATTTGGCAACACCTTATTAGTATCAAGACACACAAAATTTAGCAAAAATCAAATGTTTCATATGTTTTGCAATATGCCAATAGATAAAAATTGGCTAAAAGAATCGGCAATACCATGAATTATCTCTTTATCTTAGTACTCTAAAGGAAGCCTTGGAAGCCTAAGCTAGTGGAGACCTTGTTGAAGTTGTCCTTGGGAGCATAAAAAACAATTCACCATTTTTTCAATGAGAAATCAAACTTACTAAGGAATCAAAGACATTTCTACAAAATCTCCATGTTTTCTTCAAGAGTTTGGAAAGAGAGTAAGAAGAATCCATTTGTGGAAGACATTTCTACAAAATCTCCATGTTTTCTTCAAGAGTTTGGAAAGAGAGTAAGAAGAATCCATTTGTGGGTAAGTGCATCAAGATGGTGAACAAAAAGGGGTATAATTGGACACCTTTTTTTTTTTTTTTTTTTTCTGAAATCAGCTAAACCTTAACTTGGAGAAGCAATTTGAGACTCGTCCACTCAAAATTTGAAAATACTCAAAGAACAAAGATTGTAGTACTTTGAATCTAGTTCCAAACTATTAAAGTTTTTCAAAATTGGATAAGATTAAAGAGGTTGAATCTTTTGCGCACACAAAAGTGTTCCTGTTTTTTTCAGCAATACATAACATATTGTCTGACATGTGCATCAAAAAAATTATAGTTGTATTTATTATTTTGAAAAACCCTTCGTAGAAAGATAGTTAAGAGTGAGCACTAGAACTTGTGTATTTTTTTGTAATTTTTTGTTGAGTATTCTTTTTTACGATTTTTCAAAGTGGATGCATCTTGAAAATTAGGTACTTGTTCGTGCACGTCACATAACTTGCACCAAAATAATAAAAAATTCATTTTTTTTTCTTAAAGTGTAAAGAATGAAGTATAAAACAATAATATATAATTTGTTTCAATTTTGGACAAGTATTTTAAAAGTTACTTAAAAATGGTACATGTTTGTCTCTGAGAACTCTGGAGACACTGGTAAAAGAAATTCAAGATTAGCATGTTAATGTTATTCAATTTTTTTTTTAAAATTATGGTTAGAAACCTCAGAAAATAGGTGAAATTATGTAGAAATTTTACAAATACCCACTTGATAATGTGTAAACTTGATGATGATGAAGTTGAGAAACTAGATTGGAAGAACAAAACACATAAAAAGGAGGAAAATAAGGCTCCCAAGCCTCAACCTTGCAATCCAAGCCAAAGTACAAGGCAAAACATGTATGGGTTTTTAATTTAAAAAAAACGTGCAAGGTTTTATCTTTTTAGAAACGTGTGCATGGTTTTTTTTTTTTAAATGTGTGCGAGGTTTTATTTTTTTAAAAACACATACGGGGTTTTATTATCTATAATAACACGTACGGGTTTTTATTCTTCATAATAACACATATAGGTTATTCTCTTTAATATTCATATATGTTTACATAGATATATTCATATATAGTTTGATATAAGTAGACATACATATATTCATATGTGTATACATATATATATATATATATATATATATATATATATTCATAGATGTAGACATACATAAATTCATATATCTATATCTATCAAACTGTGTCTCCCTCTTCCCTCTCTCTCTCTCTCTCTCTCTCTCTCTCTCTCTCTCTCTCTCTCTCCCTGATGCAGGAGCATCCCTAGTTCATGGCAATCTTGCATCAACCAAAAATATTTTTCTTTTGATTTTTGCTTTATGTTTGTAGTTTCAGCTTTTCTTTCTGTATGTCCCGGTTTTGGCTCACCGGACCCTGTGGAGTTGGATTTTACGTGAAGACCTGATCATCTTTCTGACTTCCAAACCACAGAGCATTTGGGTCATTTTTCGGCAAGCTATCGCTATCGGTTTCCATGACAGTTTCTTGTTACTGGTTGCCTGGACCTATTTGTATTGGTGATACCAGACCCTTTTCATAGTTTACGGAGCCTTGAGCATTGATTCCGATGTTCCTTGGCGTGTGGCCGACCTTTTCCCATGATCTACGCTTCATCCTTTGGATTTTTTAGAGGAATCTCTTAGTGGAGGCCGACCTTGTTGGTTTTGCACGTCAAGTCTTGTTCTTCAGGTTTTGATCCTTTTTTGGGTTGACCGGATCCCGTTGGATCGTATAAATCATTGTAATTGAGAATTAGTGTGTAGAATCAATAGAATCAAGTAGTTAGACTAATCATAGAGGATAGATCTTGAGATTTGAGGTCTCGGTTGTGACCTATTATGTACTTTGAGCATGTTCTAGCAAGCCTATGAGTTGGTTTTCTGTAACACGATTGTTACCGGTTGGTTGTAATTATTTTTCATGAAATAAAACAATTTGTTTTGCATTGCCTCCATCAAATCTTTGTGTTTCCGTTGTGTTTACTCTTGTTGATTGGTCCAGATTGATCTGTTTGAGGTCCCTCCTAACAAGGGACTGCTTCAAGTGGTATTAGAGTAAGTTTTCATTCTGGAGATTACGTATCCTGAGAATTTTGTTGTAGGGTGGCAGACTGGAGATCCGACCTACAGCTATAGAGGACTGGCGTAAAGATGGTGCAAAGAGAAACTAGAAATGGTGGAGCGCATGGGAATGTAGACCTTGCTATGATGGAAATGTTGTGAGGGATAACAACCCGATTGGAAGTCGGGGAGACAACCCAGAGAAGAGGCCAACATATTGAAGATGTAAGTGAAAATGAAGGAGAAGAAGCCCTGATAGAACAAGGAAACCCACCAACGGTTGATCCGAATGAGGAAAGGTTTTAAGGGTTTTGAGTAGGGTGAATACAAAACCTCATTTTACACCAACGGAATATGATGGAAACTTGGATTCAGATGAATTGATGGATTGGATTTCGGAGATGGAGAAATATTTTGATTTTGAAAACATTGCTGAAGAAAGGAAGGTGAAATATGATTATACCCAGTTGAAAGGTCATGCATCTCTTTGGTGGGAACATTTGCAGGTTGATAGATAGAGAAGAGGTAAAGAAAAGATCAAGACATGGGATCAGATGGTTGCTAAGTTGAAGTCAAAGTTTATGCCAGTTGATTATCAAGTGAATCTATTATGGAAGTTGCGGAATTTGAGACAAAAGGAATCTAGTGTGAAGGAATACACCGAACCATTTTATAAGTTGAATATTAGATCCGGACATGTTGATGATGAAGTTGAAAAGGTTGCAAGATGTTTGAATGGATTGCAGGTGTCTATACAAGATGAACTCAGTTTGATCAAATTACAGTGTTGAAGAGGCTTACCAGTATGCCCTGAAGGATGAAGAGAAGTTAAACAAAAGACATGAGCAAAGACAGAGAGGTAGAGGTGGAAGGTTTTTTGGAGGAATATTTTGTTAGGATAACCGGTGAAAAACTGAGAGGGGGGGAGGTGAATCAGTTGTTAACAAATTATAACTTTTAATTCACAATACAACCTTAAACAGATCAAGTACCGATAAAGTACAAATAGATGCTGGTAAAAACAGATACCGGTAAACAATACAACTTAACAATTAACCAGATAATCAATGCAAAGCAATCATATCACATAACACCATGATTTGTACGTGGAAAACTTGAAAAGGGAAAAATGACGGTGGGAAGCCTACCCATAGTCAAATGATACTTTTGCAGAAAGTATGTGTTACAATGAGGGGCTTGCACTTGCAGGAAGGCACATTGCCTAGAGCATACTGCTCATTACAAAAGAGTCTCACTGACTACAAAGAGGCTACAACCTTCTCAAGATAAATGGACAACAATCCAATAGAGTGAACTGCTGGAAATAATATCTACTATGCTTGATTATAGTTCCGGTTAAGCTCAATACCGGAGGACTAAATCCTCTTCTAAAACCAGTTCGATCACCAATGATCGATCAACTCCTCTGTCTGAATGATATTACAATATTTGCACATTACATTCCTTAACCATGACCTTTTATAACCATGATACTTTACAAAGAGTTTCTACCTCTTATTTATACAAACCCTAAGGCCTAAACCAATTAGGTCAGCCACATAAAGATATTACAATAATATCATTACATAATTTCTTATTAAAATGATATGCCATGTCGGCTTAAGATCAAAAAAATAATAACAAATCCATAAAACATCTCGAATGATCCAGGTAACGTGTAGAGTACACGCTAGCATGATACTAATCCATAACCTAGATAGGTACCGGACCTATTCTGGGTCAACCACGCCAAAGCAATGCCTTCAAGCAGTTGATTGATTGATTAAAGAACATCTTCAGCATCTTGAAATCCATGAAGAAGCTGCACCAACACAAATTATGCATCATGTTACAATTCCTCAATGAAATCTCTACCAGTAAAGCCTTAAACCAGTGTTGGTAAGGGTTTACTAGAGTGTATGATAGCATCCGATTACCAAGATAATACCAACTAACCAAAACATGCTCATAGAGCATCTTTACTGATCCAATCATGTCGAAAGTGTCCAACAGATAGTCTCTTCTGTCGGTAACACTAGATCTTCTATCGATAACCAAAACTTGTCTGGTGGTAACCAACCATAACAGCTAGTGTTGAAATCAATGACAAAACATCAATGCAACACATAATCAATTCATCCATAATGCCAACAATCTCCCTCTTTGGCATTGATGGCAACACTAGATGTGAAAAACATCTAAGTACCAAGAAATGCCAAACAAGTCTCCCCTATGGAAGACAACCAACAATCAATAGCTCTCCCCTTTTGAACAAATCTCTCCCCAATGTAGACAACTTTTATTTTATTTTCACATCAATATATCTCCCCCTTTGACATCAATACCAGAAACTTGACAAAAACATCAAAGCAATGATATAAAGCTCTGAATCTCAAAGTTGACTACTCCCCTTGAGTAGTAGCACCATTCATCAGTGTCGGAATGGATAATGTTTCTGATAATGCATACCGGACTGATGACAAACTTTATCAATCAAGTCTCTGTCGGAGGGGTGGAAACCCCTAACCTGTCTCTCAAGTATTCAAATGATTCCTTAGACAGTGGTTTAGTGAATATGTCTGCAATTTGTTCTTTAGTGTTCACATAAACCAATTTGACTTCCTTTGCTTCTACCTTGTCCTTCAGAAAGATATACTTTATTGAAATATGCTTAGTCTTAGAGTGAAATACCAGATTCTTTGACATGTCAATAGTTGCAGAGTTATCATAGTAGGTAACTACCTGTTCACTACAATTTACCCTGATATCCTTCAACATTTGCTTCATCCACAAAACTTGAGTGCAATTAGTTGTTGCCGCAACATACTCAGCTTCTGCAATAGATAAAGAAATGCATGACTATTTTTTGCTTATCCATGAAATCCATTTCTTTTCAAGAAAGAAAGATCCACTAGAAGTTTTTTTCTTGTCATCAGTATCACCTGCCCAATCTGAGTCAGTATATGCACATAAAGTAAAATAATCATTTTTGGAATACCATAAACCATATTCTGTTGTTCCTTGCAAATACCAGAATATCCTCTTTACTGCACATTCATGATTTTCTTTAGGATTACTTTGATATCTTGAAACAATACTTACTGCATTCATACTATCAGGTCTAGTCTGAGTTAGATATAATAGACAACCAATCATAGATTTATATCTTGTTGGATTTACTGGTGTAGAAGTATCCTTGATAGATAATTTCTCATTTGTAGCCATAGGAGTACTTACTGGTTTGGAATTCTCCATACCAAACTTTTTCAACAATTACCTCAGATACTTAGTTTGACAAATAAAAATGCCTTTGTCAATTTGAGTAATCTGCAAACCTAAGAAAAATTTCATCTCACCAATCATGAAGATTTCAAATTCATTTTTCATGTCGTTAGCAAATTCCATGCACAGTTTATCTTCTCCTCCAAAAATGATATCATCAATAAAGACTTCAATAATTAGAATATCATTATCAGTGATCTTATAATATAGAATACTATCAACACTGCCTTTAACAAAACCAAGCTTCAAAAGATATTTATCCAACCTTGCATACCAAGCTCTAGGAGCCTGTTTCAAACCATATAAAGCTTTCTTCAATCTGCAAACAATGTCTTTGTCATCTGTCAGTGAAAATCCACCAGGTTGCTCAATATAAACTTCTTCCTCAAGATCACCATTAAAAAATGCACATTTGACATCCATTTGAAAAACCTTATAGTTCTTATAAGGTGCATAGGCAAGAAATAATCTAACAACTTCAATTCTAGCTACAGGTGCAAATGTCTCACCATAATCAATTCCTTCCATTTGAGAATATCCTTTACAAACCAATCTAGCCTTGTTCCTTATAACTTGACCATCCTCATTTAGTTTATTTCTAAAAACCCATTTAGTTCCAATAACATTCTTATTTTTAGGTCGAGAAACTAAAGACCAAGTTTCATTCTTCTCTATTTGATCTAATTCATCTTCCATAGCATTTAACCAATGTTTATCCTTACAAGCTTCAATAACAGTTTCCGATTCAAGTTGAGAAACAAGACATACCTCTTCATTTGCTAGTTTCCTTTGTATCACTACTCCCTTGTTCCTATCTCCAATAATTTGATCTTCAGAATGATTTAATCTTACATACCTTGGAGTCTTTTGAACTTTAGGTTCATCACTCTGATCATCAATCACAGTTAAATTTTTTGATTGTGTCGGTTTAACCAGCTTCCTGTGTCGGTTGAGACATTGTTGGTTCAATTATGATCATTTCCACTATCGGTTCCCTATCATATGATATAGAGTGATTTTTGTATTGTCCATCCACTTTCACATTAGCACTTTCCACAATTTTCTACAATCTTTTGTTATAACATTTGTATTCTTTGCTCTAAATTGAATAACCAAGAAATATCCCTTCATCACATCTAAGATAAAACTTTCTAATTGAATCATCTCTCTTGATATAGCATTTATTTCCAAAAATTCTAAAATACTTAACAATAGGTGTATGTCACAATGATAGTTCATAAGGAGTCTTATCAGTTTCACCTTTAATGTGAACTCTGTTGAATGTGTAGACTTTTGGACTCACTGCTTCTCTCCAGTAGATATGAGGCAATTTGGCTTCCATCATTATAGATCTAGCTGCATCCAAAACGGTTTTGTTCTTTCTTTCAACTACTCCATTTTGCTAAGGAGTCCTAGGTGCAGATAGTTGTCTCCTGATTCCATTTGTCTCACAATAACTATTAAATTCATGAGAAGTGAACTCACCACCATGATCTGATCTTAGACATTTGATTTTCAATCCAGTTTCTATTTTTGTAATACCCTATAAATGGTCATCTAAACCATGAGCCCCTAATCTAGACAACGTCACCAAGGTCCTAACCAAAGGCAATTAAATAAATCTTGAGCACACAATTAATTTCTAAAATCATCAATGTCACATGGCAAATTAATCAACCAATATTAATTAAATATTTATTTAATTAATTGATCATTCCAAGTAAATCATTTGATTATCCTATTTATTTTATTGAATATCCTAGCATATTTAATTAAATAAATCAATTTGCCATCAAATCTTCAAAAGAGGAATTCATTTGAAAAAAAGAATTAAAATTTGAGAAAAGAAATCAATTGAAGATAATCTTGAAAAAAAGAATTAAAAATTGATAAATAATCTCAAAGAAAGCAATTAAAACAATTAAATATTAAAATTGAATGAAATAGAGAATAAATCAGTTTTTTCCTGATTTTTATCTTAATTTTAGTTCAATTTCTTTTAAAATTGAGAAAAACATCCAATCACATCAATTCCCCTAGATTGTACTTCCTCTTAGAAAATCTTGACCGCTCATCATCATTGGATCTCAGTCGTTGGTTTCTTTCTGAATTTTCTATAAATTCAGGCTCTCATCTTCAATTCAAGGATCCGGGAGAATATATTATTATTATGCTATTTTTTCTCCAGGTCATTGAGAATTTGCATTGAGATATTGCATATTAGTTACTTCATATTGCTTAAATCATCTAGCTTAAATATTCATATATTTCTTAAATCATGTTAGATTAACCTTGCATATCTAGCTTAAATCTTGCATCTATTTAGCTCATATTCATGCTCATATAGATTTAAAAATCCTTCATTTAGGTGTTGTCTAGTAACTGGATAGCTTAGCAATCTGAGAACAATCTAAACTCACATCTACTAGAAGGCAATAGGTCGCTTTGTAATGTTTTATTATTCATTGATTATTGATTTACTAACCATGTATCTAATGACTTAATTGAAGTGTTGTGTATTCCAGATACAGATACAGGTCCACTTTTTACACACATATTTTTGGCGCCCACCGTGGGGCACGAAATTCAATACTTCGGCCTCAAAATCATTTTTTTATCCTGCAGGTTTCGTCTGTACAATCTCTGTGAAATATCGTGCGAGTGGTATTACTATATCGTACAACATTTTGTCGAAGCCTCTATTTTATCGTACGAACCAATAAATGGATTCATACAAAATTCTATTTTGAATATCTGATTTTGTCTTTTGTCGTTTCATGCTCAGTTCTAACTCGTACGATAAAAGGCTTTTGTTGTTTTACTTTGTGATAATTGTCGTACGATGTTGTATTCTGTTGGGTTAGAACAAGTTTCATTCTTCAAGTTTTCTATCCAATTTTGATTACACTGACGCTAACCTTGAATTGTCTTCTGTCTACCTGATATTTTCACAGCCTAACCAGTTCTTGCAGAACACTTGTCAAAGAATTTACCAATCAAACATATGCCTGCCAAAGAATAAAACAACATGACTACTAATGCATTTTTTTTGCAGGTTGCCTAAAGAAAATCAACCAAACATCGTGTATTCCTTAAATTCATTTTTAGACACCTAACTTGCTATCTGGTCAAAGAAAAAATCTATATTTTGTGTTTTAAGAGAATTTTGAGAGGTAGGAGAGTATGCTCTTGTCTGTATAGACAATCAGAAATCCTGATCCTTGAAGCATTTTCTTTAAGTTTGAGATTTTCATATCTTTAGCAGGCCTACCCTCCTGAGGAGATAATAACTCTATAGTCATTATGACTAGTGAGAGGGGAACGACCCAAGTGGGAACGATTAAATGCCAAGTACTCCAACCCACTATAAAAAATTGTGATTTGATGAAAATCAAGTCAACGGTAGTGCTCGGGAATAGCTCTCCTCTATACCTTTGGGTATATTAAAGCTTGGTTTTCAAGTATGGGAGACCTCTTAATTGAGTTTATACCTCAACACACCGAACAGATCCCTTACTAGTTCCAATTCAAATTAGAAGCTACCTGATTCACCTCTGAAAGGTTGATAATCTTTGTGCAAGAGAGATAGTAACTCTCCCAAGACACTTGCCATATCGTGCCCCCATTAGCATTTGGAGTAAGCTAATACGTCATTGAGAATCCATTGCATGAGACTCAACGGCCATATTTTGATTAGCTATTAGGTGTGTACCTAAATCAACAAGCAAAGTTTTCTTCTCTAAGCCAACTTCCATAGGGTTTGCATGTTGTGATTGGAGTTATTATTCGTATTACATGTTTTCTGTGTTTTCATCCTTGAGACTGAAACTGGAATACCAAAAATGGAGAAAACAATACCAAATAAATCAGTGATAAACTCTGTCATTGTCAAAAAAAAAAAACTAGTCTTTGTCAGTCAGTGAAAACTTAGTCCGCCTCAAAGATGGCCATACTCTGTCATCGAAAACTCAGCATTTAATCTTTGTCCAGACACAATCGTACGAGCCTTCTGTTTTATCATTTTGCTTCATATTTTGTGTCGTACGATATTCCATTAGTCCTAAGGTCTATCATTTTGGCCTCCATCCTGTGTCGTACAAGCCCTGATCGTCTGTCGTCCAAGTCTGAGAACTGTCATTTTATCCTGAACCCTATGTAGTATGATAAAACATTGTATTTATCAGTTTGTCATTTCAGACATACCCATCTATCGTATGGTATTAGGCAACAACTCGTACGAAACAATACTATCATTTTCCTGAAGCTATTACACTGTCGTCCGATCTTGGAAATTTTGTCGTACAAATCTCTGATTTTGTCAGTCTAGAATAGTCAAACTTGCCTAAAACAGTCTACAGCGAGCCTAAAACTGGTTATCATCCTCCTGAGCATAAACAACCTTGATAGTGTACCCCTGCCATTACGTTGCACGATTTTGTCGATCATCTCTAAGCTAGTTCAAACAACATCTTATCAAACCTAAGTTAACTTAGATAACGTCTTACACAGGATAGATCATTCCTGAAACAAGACTAGATCTTAGTTACTTCACTTAATCACTGCGTTAAACGAACAACTCGTTACAATTTGATCTTGACTTCTGCAACACATCTAGCTCTCGGTCCTGTCGGTTGTAATGCCCATTCAAACCAGAAGTTCTCGCAGCAAAACAAACAAAGGAAAATAAACTCCCTTTTCATCAAACGAGAATCCATTCTTTGTCGAAAATCTCGTCTCAAATAAACCGTCATTGTCACAAATACCAGTTTACAATATACCAATCTTTGGCCAGCCCCTATCTCCCACCATGTCTGAAGAAAGGCAGGAAAGACAAGCTGCTAAACACAAAAATTATGACGACATTAGTATCCATGATACCAATAGTGATTCCTCATCAAGTGAATCTGAAGCCTCTGAACCTCCAGAAAAAGAGATTCATAAATGTCAAAAGGATAAAGATTTTTAGAAAAATGATGAAGGTTATCATGGCTAGAGAAAAAGAGGACTATTTCCTATAGCTAGCAAAAAAAGGCGCTAAGATTCCTATTGGTTATGATGTGGAAACCCTCATCACTAAAGAGGAAGAGACACCATTGGGAATGCTAAACAAACAATTACAAGCATTGTGAACTGAGGTCAGAACTGAAAAACAAAGACAAATCACCAAAACAATATTCTTTGGACACAATATGCCCATTCCCATTTGACAAAAACCTCTACATGCCTCCATTCCCCTCAAATGTAGAAATGCCTAAGTTTGACAAATATGATGAGAATACAGATCCTCAAGATCATATCAGACAATTTTGTGCTTTATGTATGGAGTTCATGCACGACCAAATGTATCTCATGCGCCTTTTCCCAAGAAGTTTAGGGGGGCAAGCTATGGAATGGTTCTCAAGTCTACCTATTGGAATAATTTTTTTTGAAGAATTAATCCAACTATTCCTACAACAATATTCCTATAACATTTGTCATCCAGTCACTATGATAGAGCTTTGCAATACCAAACAAAAAACAGGATAACCCTTCCTCACTTTTCTCCAACAATGGAGAATGATGTTCTCTAGATATTCACGAACAATTCCAAATTTTGAGAAAATGGATATCTTTGTTAACAACTTAATCCCTGAATTGAAATACAGTGTCCAGATACAAGTACATCCTTCATTCAACAAGATGGTAGATAATGCCCTTAGAATGGAAGATGTTCTTATAAAAAAGGGAGATATATCACTTTGTAAAGAAACATCACAAAGTTCTAGCTCTAATGAAAAGAACAAATACTGGAAGTACAACAAAGATAACAACAAAAATGTTGTTAATGATGGAGTGGTAGACAATGTTAAGGTAAAAACAAAATCCACCATATTTAACTTGGCTAGTGGCACACAAGCACTCAAGGCAGCTGAAACTGCAGCAGAAAATCCTCTGAAGAAAGAAAGAGATTGGTTTAAAGAGAAACCTTGGCTTTCAAAGCCTAAATGTGAGTTTACTCCTCTTGAAGAATCATATGAATCAACTTTTAAAACTTTATTGGCAAATGATCTGATAACATTGCTAGACAATTCTAGATCATAAGATCCAGAAATTAAACCCAAATGGTGGAGAGAAAACGAATACTGTGACTACCATCGGAACAAGGGACATAACACAAACAATTGCATGAAACTCCGACATGAGATTCAAGATCTCATTGGCGCTGGCAAGATCATTGTTGGAAATCACGCGACTAATGTTTATCATAAGGCCTTTAAAGATCCCTTACCGACTTATGAACAAGGAGACTCCTAAAAATCCAAGGGAGGTGCTAGAGTCAATTATACCTATAGTAACAATGACAACATGATCAACATGATTGAATCTTCCCAACCTGAATATTGCAGTGTGATCATAATCAAAGACAAACAAAATCAAGCACAAACTACTAATGCTGTGACCCGCACTCAAAAGAAGGTTACACTCTAAGGAGCTAGTTCCTCAACTTTCGATCAAACAACATCAAACCTAGCAACTCCTCCAAATAGACATACATACACAATCATAGCCAAATCAAAACAGCTGGCTTCATCATCCTCTCCTGGTTATAGTATTGTTGAACAATCGAAAATAACTAACGCTCAAATCTCCATTTTGGAACTGCTTAAGATCTCTTCCGCTCATAGAGAGATCCTAGACAAGGCTTTTCTCACCACTAGTGTCCCTAAAGATTTAGATGTAGATCGGTTTCAATCTATGTTGGGTCACCAAAATTCACCTCATTACCTTACTTTCTTTGAAGAAGATGATAACACGTTTTGATAGATGGAGGCATTGGGTTGAATATATGTACTTACAATCTACTGACACAACTAGGATTTTTTGAAAACGCTATTGATCTAACAAAGAAAATAACAATCAAATCTTATGATGAAGAAGAAAGAACCTCTAAAGGTCTGGTACTATTACCAATTAGGGTAGGACCTATCGAAAGATATATCATTTTTCAAGTCCTTGACCTTCCTCTTTCATACAACATCTTACTGGGCAGGCCATGGATTCATGAAATGAAAGCAGTACCATCTATGTATCATCAGTGCTTGAAATTTCCTTATAATGGAGTTGAAGTCAGTATTCTTGCTGATACAAGCTATACCTGCAATGCATTAACGCAAAGTGTTGATGCTTTTGTTCCACATAATAGAGAAGCCTCTACAGTAGAAAGTTCAAAATCTTTGCTGAAAGATCTAGAGAAGAAATTGAAAATCACAAACACTGACATGGATGGCTACAAGATAGAGCCTGTACTCTCACTAATGTCTCTTCCTCCATCACCAAGATAGTCAGGAAAATCATCAGAGGTTTTGAAGCCACAAATTTCAACTCCAAAAGTCATTTATGATGGTCTCTTTATATAGTCCTCTACTTCCCTTGTAGATGAAATAGAAGAAGATGTTGCTCTCAAATGGCTTTTCAAAGAAGATAGCGCAAACAAAGAAATACAACATTGTGAGGTTTCCTCGACACAATATGGTCCAGGCTATAAGATGTTTCAATGCATGGGATATTTAGGTACTGGTCCTCTGGGAAAGCATCATGAAGGTATTATTGAACCTATTCAGTTACAAACTAAGTCTGCAAATGATAAAGCTAGACTAGGATATGATCCAAGAAAGTCATCAGATTAGAAACATACTCCTCACTATCAACCTAAGTGGAGGAAAAAGGTACCACCTTAAACATCATAGGAAATTAATACTCAACAAACTCAGGAAGAGTGTGACGATGAACAAGAAGAATTGCCAACCCAGAGAGAGGAAGCATATGGTAATCAAGTTCCGATCGTATCAGCTATAACACTACAGGAAGTAGAAATCCCAAAGGATATAAGAGAAGAAGTATACAGAATTAGAGAATTGTTTGCACCACTGAACATTCCGGTCACATATACTGGCAGACAACAAGTATAGGATTCAGAAACTGATTCAAATGAGTATGAATGGGGTCCAGACCATCTCTTAGATACATCTACTATAGGAACCCCCGAACAATCCAGTGATACCGCAGATGATGCACAAGAGCTGATACACTTAAAATGCAAAAGGAAATAGAAGAAATCAGACTAAAAAGACAAGAAGACTATGAACAACAGCTATAGGAAGAAAGGAAATGAGAAATTTCTTCACCTACTAACTCTCCCATTAATGAGATACAAAAAATCAGGTATGGAACTACCAAAGAAGAATTAGAAGCTACAGAAGCAGGACCATTCATTAGTCCAGAGAAAGCTGAATGGAATAGAGGACAGGGATTAACATAACCATCAATGTTATGTCCACAAGTGTGTCAAATACAAGCGATCAATGAACCAAATCACGAAGGAAATTGCAGCATCAAAGATGTAGGTATTGATACTATATATACTTTTACTAAACCACTTGAAGATGAGTCAGAAACTTCATCTTATGACTCTGATAACTCAGACAAAAGCTCCACTTATAACAACTATTCAACAACACATTATGACTACTTTGTCGTGAATGTTGAGATGCTGTCTGTTTACTCTGTTACTGTCACACCATGGTATGTAGTCCAATCTGAAGTAGGCAATGATGCTAGGAGTAGGTCTGTTGGGTTAGGTCCAATAAATACTAACATAAATTTTGATAATCATGTTGTAACTCTTCCTGGTCTCGACACACTTACGCAAGGTAGTCTTCTGGAACTCGACTGGTCAGTTCGAAGTCATGATGATAGTACTGTGAACTCCCTTGAACCTATTCAAACTTTATCTTTGATACATCTTGAACTGATTGACTGTACTCTTTATAACCAACCTTTGAATATACCCACCTTTGCTAATGACTACACACTATCTTGCTATCTTATTGTAGTGGAACCAATGAAATCTTCCACCAGTGAGCAAAGCGAGAAAATGACTAAAACAAACATCAAGTATCTCAGTCACAAAAATCAAAAAAAGAAAAATAAGAGATCTTATGGTGAAAACCACATTGTGGTAGTGTCAGAATCAAAAATAGTAAAAATAATGGACGTACCTAAAGGTGAAAACCTCTCTGAGGCACCTGAAGGTGAGATACTTGATATGTTGCCAAGTCACTTCCAAGAAAGGTCTTCGATATTGATTGAGCTGACTCAACCAGTCAATATTGGAAGTCAAGAAACACCACATATCATTCATCTAGCTCAATCACTATTAGCAGAAGAGTTAAAAGATTTCAGCAACCTCTTTTCAGAAAAGAAGATCAACTTTGCATGGACATACTCCGATATGCCAGGACTAGATCCTGATCTCATCATGCATCATCTCTCTATTACACTAGGAGTTAAACCAATCAAGAAAAAACTCCGTAAGATGCATCCTCATGTGGCACTGCTAGTCAAGGCTGAGCTAGAAAAATTGCTAAAAGATGGATTTATCAGAGATATAGACTATGCATAATGGATATCAAACATAGTACCTGTATCAAAGGCGGACAAATCTATTAGAGTTTGCACAGACTTCAGGGATCTCAACAAAGCATGTCTGAAAGATGATTTTCCATTTCCCAACATTGATATGATAGTAGATATGACTGCTGGATATGAGATGTATTCATTAATGGATGGATTCTCTGGTTACAATTAGATCAAGATAGCTCCTAAGGATCAAGAAAAGACAACCTTCACATGTGCATGGGGCACCTTTTGCTGGAATGTTATGCCATTTGGACTAAAGAATGTAGGAGCAACTTACCAAAGAGCAGTAACCACTATCTTCCACGATATGATGCACAAAAACATGGAAGATTATGTTGATGACACCCTAGTAAAAACCATGAAGATATCTACGCATATTCAAGAACTAGGCCTCATACTGGATAGAATGGAACGATTCAAGCTCCCGCTAAATCTTAAAAAGTGTGCATTCAGAGTAACATCAGGAAAATTGCTTGGTTACATAATTTCAAAGAAAGGAATTGAGGTTGACCCTGAAAAGGTCCAAGCTATAATGGAAATGCCTCTGCCCAAGAATATTAGTCAAATGAGAAGTTTACAGGGCCATCTTCAATCAATAAGGTGCTTTATATCCCAGCTAGCAAACAAAGATCAACCCTTCACAAAGGTATTAACGAAAGGAGTTCAATACAATTGGGATAAAGATTGTGAACAACATCTAAAACAAATCAAACATTATCTTTCTAACCCACCCATATTGATGCTGCCAATTCAAGGTAAGCCATTGATTCTATACATATCAGCTACAGATACTTCACTGGGGGTACTTCTGGCACAACAGGATGAAAATAAAAAAGAGAGAGCATATATTATATCAGTAGAACATTGGTGTCTCATGAAATGAACTACACTATAATAGAAAAATTATGCTTGGCATTAGTCTTTGCATCACAGAAATTAAGACACTATATGTTAGCACACTATATTAAGCTGGTAGCTAAGATTGATCCACTCAAATATCTTCTCAGCAAAGCAACGCTCATAGGAAGACTGGCTAAATGGGTCATGGTTCTTATGGAATTTGATATTGAATATGTGAAACATAAATCCATCAAAGGATAGGTTATTATAGACCAACTTGCTGATGCTCCACTTGAAGATAATCAACCTCTGCATATAGAATTTCTGGATGAATCAATTATGCACCTTACTCAACAATCATGGAAGATGTTCTTTGATGGGTCTTTCACTCAACATGGTTCTGGTGCCGAAATACTTTTTATTACTCCTCAAAAATATTCAATTCCAAAAGCTGACAAGATTCTCTTCCCTTGCACAAACAATATTGTAGAATATGAAGCATTGGCAAACGGGATCAAGCTTGCCATCGAGTGGAAGATTGTTGAATTACACATCTATGGAGATTCTCAACTTATTATCAGCCTTATAAGAGAATGGTGGATGATCTAAAGAAATACTTTACCTTTGTATCATTTTGACAGATCTCCAGATCAGCAAATAGAGCAGTGGATGCAATGGCCACCTTGGTGTCTATACCACAACTACAGGAATCTAATTTTCTCTTTGAGTTCCTAGTGGAAGAGCTACACTTTCTTGCTTGTGACTCTCCTGAGTCCTAGATGGTCTATTCTATTATTGGATATGACTCATCTCGCTATAGCCATATTTACTCTTACCTACGTGACCAAGTTGTCCCTGCTAATCTTTCCCGAAATGAAAAAAGGAACCTAATCCGAAATGCGTCACGATACGTCATCATTGCTAACGACCTATTTAGGCGAAGTTTAGATAGTACTTTTCTTAGATGCCTATAAATTGAGGAGTCTCAATGTGCATTATCTGAGGTTCATGAAGGTGTTTGGGGATCCCATTTGAATAGTCTAACTTTAGCCCAAACACTACTAAGGGCTGGCTACTACTGGCCAGACATAGAGAAAGAAGCTGTAAAATTTGCTAAAACCTATGAAAAATGTCGGCTACATGGGAACCTTATACATGCTCCAGCAAGGGATCTCATACCCTTTGTTACACACTGGCTCTTTCAACAGTGGGCATTTGATCTAATTGGCCAAATATATCCTACATCATCTAATGGACACAAGTTTATTATAACTGCCACTGAGTACTTTACTAAGTGGGTAGAAGCAGTTCCGCTAGTCAAAGCAATCGGTAAACAAGTAGCTTTGTTCATCCTTAATTATATCATTTGTCGATATGGTATACCTTCATCCATTATAACTGACAATGGAGGACAGTTTAAGAACAAAGATCTAAATGTACTCTATGAAAAATTCAAAATAAAACAACACTGATCATCTGTGTACTACCCTCAAGGTAATGGACAAGCCGAGGCATCTAAAAAGAATCTATTGACTATCATACACAGAACAGTAAAGAAATCTAAAAAGGATTGGCATCTGTAGCTCAATCTTGTCTTGTGGGCTTATGGAACAAGTATCAGAACACCTACTAGGGCTACACCTTTTTCTTTGGTGTATGGGTCCTGTTAACCCTATATTTTTTCTCATGCCTAAAGCCCCATAATCAGCTAAAAATCAGCTGTTGTTAATGTTTTAATGCTGAAGTTTTTATGGCCAAACTCCATATCAGCTGAGAGATTTTAATTCTTTAATATTCAGATTATCCATATGCCCAAACAATTAAATATCAAGGCTTATGTGTCGTATGCCAAAATGATTTTTGGGTTATTCTCTACTTGGCTCATTTATTCTACAGTTAAAATTTCATAAGAAACACAACTCTCGGTAAAAAGTTATGCAAGTTTTTCTATGGTAGTCCAAAAGAACAATTATCATTGAACTTGAACTATTGAACCTTTTCAAAAAGCTCAAGGTTCAAAGTTCAAATTTCAGGTTCATTGTAATTTTTGGTCATTGAACTTGAAATTTGAACCTTCTTTGGTTCAAGGTTCAAAGGTTCAACGCACAGGAAAATGGAAAGACAAAGCAATCAATGGAGCATACTATGCAGTCTGTATTTTTTAACTTTCTAATTGAACCTCCCAGGTTCAAGGTTCAAGCGCACAGGTTTAAGCCCGTAGGTTCAAGTGTGCAGGTTGAAGGTTGAAGGTTGAAGGTTGAAGGTTGAAGGTTCAAGATTCAAGGTTCAAGATTCAAGGTTCAATTTCAGAGGTTCGAATTTGGAGTCCAAAGATTCATTAGACACAGGTTCAGAGTGTGTGAGTTGAAAATTCAGAAAGTTAAAAAATCTAATAACATTGGCATGTATATTATTTATAGTTTTCAATGCAACTTATAACCACAAATTTTCTAAGACAGAAAAATTAGTCTCGGTGCTGGGGGCATAATTATCAATTGAACTATTGGATTGCGCTGAATTTTTAATATGTTTTAGAAAACCTAAATTCTCACTGGAGTTATCAAAAACATATTATCTCAGTCAAAAGTTATTTATCTCTGAGTATGGGTCTATAAAAATTCCGAGATAAAAGATTTGAAGATTTAAAACAAAAAAAAAATTTATCAAGAAGAGGATAAAAGATAAAATAAAAAATTAATTAAGAATCTTTTCAAGAATCAGTTATTGATAACTGGAAGTATCTTTAAAGAAAGAAAGAGACTATATATATGGGGGAAAAAGAAAAGAAATGCGCTGGAAAAACTGTGATTTTTTGCCAGTAGTTAATATTCATTTTGTTTTGTTTTATGAATGGCTGGAAATCAATGAAAAGTTATGGTGTTATCTTTAAATCTGTGTGTTTGAAGATTAATAATATTTCCTAGGAAGTTTTCTATGACCACGATAGCATTTTATAATCAGTTATTTCTGTGTTTTCTTCAATTCATGTTGTCATTACTTGTTAGCAAACCCATTGTGGATTGATTTGTGCTAATCCCCCTTGTCCAGTGAGGCATGAGAGAGAATCGATTAGGCATCAATACTCGTGTTTTTTCTATGCTTTGGATTTATACAGTGAGCATGTTTGTGAATCAGAGTCTGTGAACTCTCACTAAATGTTCAGAAGGTTTTCTCTATTTTTAGTTTGAAGGCATTCATTTGTGTTGATGGATAAATGTTAACGCCTTTTAAGGCTTTCTGGTAAAAAGTGTCAGCATATATAATAAATTCATTGCAAATCATATGAGGAGCTGCCCTCTAATGCAGAGGATGGATTTTAATTAATTCATCCAACTGTTGGTAGTTTGTTTCTTTTCATAAAGGGCGAACTAGAGTCATACTTTTGCTTAAGGAAGATAATTATCACAATTTTAAAAAAGGGACAAATCTGTTTACCAACAGATTTTTGGCAACTTTGATGGGGAGTTCGGAAGTGAAAGATCAGTGCTTTCTTTCCCCAGGTTTTAAAGACATCTCTATGTGAAAGGAGATTGAAAACTCTGTTTATGTTTGGTTGAATAATTCTAGTCTAAAATTATGGCTTTAGCTGCAACTCAACCATGGGGGATTCATTTTGGTCCATTTGCTTTGCCCCAATATGTAGCCCTTCCTAAAGGATCAAGGGAATGCTTTCCAAAGTTTGTTGGAGATAAGAATCAAGATACTGATGGTCACATTAAAGAATTCATGGTTACCTGTGGGATTCTTGGAGTGCAAGAAGAGAATGTCTTTGTGAGACTGTTTGTTGACAACCTTGTTGGAAATGTCATTGAATGGTTTCAAAATTTGCGAGATGGATGCATTACTAGATGGGATGACTTAAAGGTAAAATTCCTTGGAATATTTCGGCCGGTGGTTGATACTTATAAGTTATTGTTGAATTTCTTTCAAATTCAAATGAAAAATGATGAATCTATGAGAGGTCTTATTGATAGATTTAATAGATGTGTTGGTAAAATTCCTCAAGCTTGCCAACCAACTGAAAGTAATCAGCTATGTGTTTTTATTGCTACATTGAACACTGAAATTAAATTTCAGTTGAAGTGTAAGAAAATACAAAATTTGAAAGATGCACAAAAAGAGGCTATTGAGGTAGATGATGATAAGTTGTTAAGTGGAATGAAATGCATGGACAAATGTGTTGTGAGGAAGCCACAATCTAAATTTTGTTTTTATAATCAGAAGTTTTATCTGAAGAAAGAGCTTCTACAAAAGAAACTTGTTATGAAAGCAACAAAATCAACACTACCTATCTCTTATTCTCAAAATTTAACAGGCTTTAATAATGGAAATTTCCAAGAACCTCCTGTGATTGAAAATAGCTCTCCTAGCATTGCAAGGATTTGTCATTTGTATGTTGAAAATGATAATTCATTTAAAGATGAGGGTGATCAAACTGCACAATCAAAAATTTCAATGACTTGCTCAGATGCTTCTTCTATGGAGCAAGGATTTGATGATGAACAATTAGATGGAAGTTTGCTGGAAAATGTCTCTTTTTCAAAATTTGAATCTTTTTCATTTGATACTTCTAATGCAATTTCAGTGAATGATTTTGATCAAGGAAGCATAACAAATCAGCATAAACAAGAGACACCTTATGGTGAAAAAGTAGGGGGTATCTCTCATATTGATATGCAAACAAGGTATGAGTCTTTTTAGTTTGATTGCATGCAAGATATTAAGGAATCGTTGTAGCCCAAAACATTGAATAATTTTGAGAATACTGAAATACAAACCAAGGGAAACTCATTCACCTCTATTATGATATCACACAGGCGATCTGAACTAGAGATATTTAAATTTGATTGTGAAGATGAGCTATTTGATAGTCATCCCATGCTGAAATCGTTTTGTTTTGAAGCTAATGTTTATAATGAATTCTTGGAAAATGAATGTCTAGAGAGTCAAAATTCAGATTTAGATAAAGACTTTCTCGCAGATCATTCTTGCAGTTTTGAAGAAGGTTGTCCCATCAAAGGCATGGCTTATTGTTCTAACATTCATATGGAAGACTGTGGTATTTCTAGTATGAATCAGTTCACTCAAGATGGTGTTGACATGTTGCAAGCAAAAGTCTATGATGCATAGTGGCTCTTTGGACCTGATATGTTTTTGAGGAAGTTTTTACAATGTGTTGTTATTGGATCCTTCTTTATAGTGGTTGCAGGTTATTTATTGGGAATGATTCTACTCACATATCAGCCACTTTTTCGCACCGACAAATACTTCTCACAACTAGTTGATGGATTTACATGAGCAGCCAGTTGTATTCTTGGAGGCATGGGTTGTTTGCCCGATCTTTTGTAAATAAATTTTTGGTTTGATCTAGGTATAGCTTGTCTTAGTTTTCAGCCTTGGTTTAGTGTGGGTTTTGGCTTGTTAGTTTTGGCTTGTTGCTTCTTCCCCCTCTGCAAAGCAACTCTCTATGCTCTATTTGTCTTGGCTCTGCTACCCAATGGCTAGGAACTATTCTTCTTCTCTCCCAGAGACATTCTAGATTCTCCTAGTCCTTTACAGTCCTAATCCCCAATCAGAGCCAATGTTACCCCTATATTTTTGCTCATGCCTAAAGCCTCATAATCAGCTAAAAATTAGCTATTGTTAATGTTTTAATGCTGAACTTTTTATGGCCAAACTCCATATCAGCTGAGAGATTTTAATTCTTTAATATTCGGATTACCCATATGCCCAAACAATTAAATCTCAAGTCTTATGTGTCGTATGCCAAAATGATTTCTAGGTTATGCTCTACTTAGCTTATTTATTCTACAGTTAAATTTTCATAAGAAACCGAGCTCTTAGTAAAAAGTTATGCAAGTTTTTCTATGGTAGTCCAAAAGAACAATTATCATTGAACTTGAACTATTGAACCTTTTCAAAAATTTCAAGGTTCAAAGTTCAAATTTCGGGTTCATTGTAATTTTTGATCATTGAACTTGAAATTTGAACCATCTTTGGTTCAAGGTTCAAAGGTTCAACGCGCAAGAAAATGGAAAGACAAAGCAATCAATGAAGCATACTATGTAGTCTGTGTTTTTTAACTTTTTGATTGAACCTCACAGGTTCAAGGTTCAAAGGTTCAAGTGTGTAGGTTCAAGCCTGTAGGTTCAAGCACACAGGTTCAAGGTTCAAGGTTCAAGGTTCAAGGGTCAAGATTCAAGGTTTAATTTCAGAGGTTCAAATTCAGAGTCCAAAGATTCATCAGACACAGGTTCAGAGTGTGTGAGTTCAAAATTCAGAAAGTTAAAAAATCTAAAACATTAGCATGTATATTATTTATAGTTTTCAATGCAACTTGTAACCATGGATTTTCTAAGACAGAAAAATCAGTCTCGGTGCGGGGGGCATAACTATCATTTGAACCGTTGGATCGCACTGAAGTTTTAATATGTTTTAGAAAACCTAGTTTTCTAAATTCTCACCAGAGAGATCAGAAACATATCATCTCAGTCAAACATTATTTATCTCTAAGTATGGGTCTATAAAAATTTCGAGATAAAAAATTTGCAGATTTAAAATAGAAAAAAAAGTTATCACGAAGAGGATAAAAGATAAAAGAAAAAATTAATTAATAATCTTTTCATGAATCAATTATTGATAACTGAAAGTCTCTTTAAAGAAAGAAAGAGACTATATATATGGGGGAAAAAGAAAAGAAATGGACTGGAAAAACTGTGATTTTTTGCCAGTAGTTAATATTCATTTTGTTTTGTTTTATGAATTGCTGTAAACTAGAATGGCTGGAAATCAATGAAAAGTTATGCTGTTATCTTTAAATCTGTGTGTTTGAAGATTAGTAATATTTCCTGGGAATTTTTCTATGAGCATGATAGCATTTTATGATCAATTATTTCTGTGTTTTCTTCAATTCATATTGTCATTACTTGTTAGCAGACCCATTGTGGATTGATTTGTGCTAATCTCCCTTGTCCTGTGAGGCATTAGAGAGAATCGATTAGACATCAATATTGTTGTGTTTTTGCTATGCTTTGGATTTATACAATGAGCATGTTTGTTAATCAGAGTCTGTGAACTCTCACTAAATGTTCAGAAGGTTTTCTCTATTTTTAGTTTGAAGGCATTCATTTGTGTTGATGGATGAATGTTAAAGCCTTTTAACGCTTTCTTGTAAAAAGTGTCAGCATATATAATAAATTCATTGCAAATCATATGAGGAGTTTCCCTCTAATGCAGAGGATGAATTTTAATTAATTCATCCAACTGTTGGTAGTTTATTTCTTTTCATAAAGGGTGAACCAGAGTCATACTTTTGCTTAAGGAAGATAATTATCACAATTTCAGAAAAGGGACAAATCTATTTACCAATAGGTCCAAAACAGTATTACCTATTGAAGTGGAAATACCGTCTGTAAGAGTTTCTTTGCAAGGTCTTGTTACTGATGAAGACTACAAAATAGGTATATTGAAAGAAATCGAATTGCTGGATGAATGTCAGCAAGTGGTGTTTGATCATCTAAGAGCATATCAAAAGAGAATGTCTAGAGGTTATAACAAAAAGGTTCGACAATGAGAATTTCAGGTTGGTGACCTTGTTCTGAGAGAAAATCCTAAGAATCAATAGTTTCGAGACAACAAAGGGAAGTTTGAACTCAACTAGCTGGGTCCCTACATCGTTACTACAGCCTTTGGCTCTGGTGCCTATCAACTCTCAACATCGAAAGGAGAAGTGCTCCATGAACCGATCAACACCATCCACCTGAAGAAATTCTTTACCTAAATATTCTCTGCTCTAGTAGCCTATGCAACTAAACAGTCTTGAAGAACTCCTAAAAATTGGAAAAAGTCCTGAAGAAATCCTAAAAATCGAAAAAAGTCTTGAAGAAATCCAAAAAAATTGGAAAAAGTCCTAAAAAAATCCTAAAAATCAGAAAAACTCTTCAAGAAATCCCCCCCCCCCCCCCCCAAAAAAAAAAAAAGGAAAAAGAGCGAAAATGTCTTGGTGAAAACTTGGTAAATAGGCACCTTGGTAACAAAATAAAATAAAAATGAGTGAATCTCTGCCAAGCAGGTGAAAACCTGGCAAACAGGCGCCTCTTGTACTCAAGCACTCCATCTATCAACGCAACATTGGCATTCCCGCTTTCATGCATTCTTGCTTTCGCTTGTACATATTTCAATCACTTTTATGACATCCTGGTTCGTTGGAACCCTCATGGTCTGAAACTGATCAATGTCCTAGTCTTAGGATAATCGACAGAGCAACTTACATGTCCTAAGCAGTATCAACCAAGTCATCTTTATGTCAGTGAAACGTGGTCGTCCACTCCGAGTCAGTCACCTGTCTCCTGATTACTAAAGAGTTTTATCACTGAGTACACAAACAAAACAACATTATTGAAAATAATCACTAAACAATTTGAGCTATGCATGAAATTTTCTTTGTGTGTTGTCTTTTATATTGGTTTTCAATTATTATCCCTTTGAGTAACTTGAGGAAGTCTATCTTGACTAAGAGGAGCATGAATTGGGGGCATAATATTTTCTTTGTTTTCTGCTTGTAGGAATGATTCCGATGATCTGGAAACATCTAAATTAGTTGGGTGTCTGTGATAAGAGCCTTCACATCAAGGTGAAATCACCACACATACCTCGACTCCTCTTATTCGAATGCTATAGGGAGGTTCCCATTATTTCTTTGTCTGTTTTGAGGGAATTTATTTATCATGCAATCCTGGTCCCTACGAAATTTGTCCAAGGATATGAATGAAAAAAGGTTCATTGTAGACAAGATAATTAATATTGCATATGCAAAGAAATGAACTATATTCTGCCCGCTATGTTTGTAAAACGCCCACTGATGAAAATTAAGCATTTGAAATCCACTGACTAGGTTTAGGTTGCATTTCATGTTGCATTTTGTGAATTGAGAGTGATTTTGGTATGGTAACAATGATCTCTTTATCTTCTGAATGAGAGTTTGAAACTTCATCATTTCTTAGCTAAGTGGTCTCTTCTTCATCATTTCTCCGATCGAGTACTTGTGTATTGACATGTTAGCTGCATACATATGCATTTTATATAGATTCATACATTCATTATCACTTATTTACATTCATCTTCTTGCATTGAAAAATAAAAAAACTTGCACTATTCATTACTCATCTTCTTTCATTCTATTTGCATATGAAAAGAAACAAAAACAAACATTCATATTCATCTGCATTACATACATCCATACTAAACAACTATGCATACATATAGAATAAAGCATATAGACAAGTATCTCATAAATCGATTGACACAAGTACAATGAAGTCAAATCAAGATCTCGTATATAAAATGATCAAGTCTCAGGGTATAAAATGATGTCAAGTGACATATACAAACTACCATCGGAGCAAGAATCGTAAGGACTACAAAATAATGGGTGTGTCTACAAAAAATGTCAGAGCTACAAAAAGAAAATATATCTCTCAGCCTCTCCCTCATCGCCAGGTGGTGGAGGAGGTGGAGCCTGCTGACCTAGATCCTGCCTAGGTGCCCGATATCCCTCTGATCAAGGAATATACTGAGAGTACGGTACAACCTACTGCGCTACTGGAACTGCTATGCTGTAAGCCGCAACATAATAGGCTGCCCGACTCATCTGATGAAGAACCTCTTGCTAAAGAGTGTCTCACTCTGTCGTGCTCTCATTGGCTGCACTGCGTTGGCCCCTGGTCCCTCGCAAACTCTGCACCTCCATCTCTACCTCCATCACCTCCTCCATCTCCACCTCTGGCTCCCCCCTGCTCCTCTCTCCTCTTCCTAACCTATCTCAGAGCTACTCTCTCCTCCTCTCCTCCACCCTCCGGCACCCTCGCTCCACTCAGCCTCACTCCAACCATCCCTAGGGATCCACCCTCTCCTCTCTGCTGCCTACCACTAGTTGGTACCCTACTGCTGCTAGCACCAAGATAACCACCTTCCTGCCTCAGAGCCTTGACTCTCTATCCCTACCTATGTCCATGTCTCTGTCCCTGTATAGGGGCATCATCCTCAACCTCCTCTATGCGACGTGCCTACTTTGTTGGATCAGTAAATCTTGGGAAAGGGTGCTGTTGGAACCAGTCCCTATACTGGGACAATACCCCCGCATCTGCAATATCATCTAGATAATCCCATCTCATCCATTGTAATCAAGTCAGCTCCTACATGCTCAAGGCATATGATAGCCTAGGTCCCCATCCCTGCCTCTCCTCATCTACATAAAATGCGTATGCAGTAAAATCTTGTGAAATCCCCTGAGGTCTACTGTAATACCTCATCACTCGAGTAACAATAAACTTCTTGACCACTATCTGTAATCTAGCCATAAGAGGTCGTGTCATGGAGAGGTCTCTACGAATAGCTCCAATCATCCCAAGGCTCCAGACCCCTGTAAGGTCTCCATGTGACAACTATCAGATCATCTAGCCATCGTCTCCAATAATCAGTCTTTCCTAGATGGGGTTGCATCACATATCCAACACATCTATAAACAATGGGCTGTTGTGGATCTCTGGCCTCATTAACAATCAGACTACATACTGGGAGATGCTCCCAGGCCCATACATGGAAAATCAAAACTTCGGTAGTCATGCTCTTCCCCTCCCGACAGACGATCTCATGCATCTCAGATACATGTGTTCCATATGCAAGAACCCCATCCTAACCTCTGGGGGTTCTCCACAAGTCTCTCTAACATCCTACCCCATCTACTCAAAATCCCCTGCTGTCCCCTGTCTAGCATAAGAAAACAACCGATAAAACTTGCCAAGATGCAAGCCATTGGAAAATCCTCACTGTATCTGGTCATCATCTCATCCCAATTGATTGACCGTGTCAGAATGTTCGCATCATGAAATATCTACCTCAAGGCTAGAAGGCCAGGACGCTATGCTAAATCATAATCCACCTTATCCCTAGTAAAAGGGATACGGAGAATCATGCATACATCCTCGAGAGTGATGGTCATCTCCCCAACTGGCAAATGAAATGTATTATGCTCTGAATGGAACCTCTCCACTAATGGAGTCAACATACCATGATTTACATGGATATCAGGCAACCCAAGAAGACGAGTCAATCCACACGCATCAATATGTGCTCGATCTATATCTGATAACTGTCGAACTAATGCCATCGTAGGTGGATATACACATCTGAATAATACATGGGGCAATTGAACCTGCACAAATCAAACAAAAGATCATCAGGAAACATTCCAAAATAGCCGATGAAGGAAGTAAAACATCATGCAAAGCCAACTACACTAATTGCAAAATCAAACTTTCAAGTTTACACCTTCAAAAATGCTCACTGTTTTCCAAACGAAAAAACATCATAGAGGCAACAACTCGTATGAGTCAGGAAGTGGCCTAGTATGACAAAATAGACTGATATGACACAGGGCTAGCCTCTAAACAACAAAATGGGCTCTTTTGAATGTTGTCGTATGACAGAAGGGTAGGTCTCATATGAAAAAACTAGTAGACTTAAACGACAAAACAAAATTGATCAGTTTGTCGTACGAGACAAGATCCTGTCTCGCACGACAAAACAAAAATGCCTGACTTAAACATGCAAAAAATTGAAAAATTCAACAAAAAAATTCAAAATTGAAATGAATAACAGGTTTAAGATAGATCACATACTACTGGCTCATAGTTCTGAGGTCAATTATGACATCTTTGGCGTTCAAATCGATGCACATGAGTGGGAACCACCATTTTTCTTCATAGAAGGCTTTTCGAATTCTCAAACTTGGAGGGTTAAAATGAATTGAAAATGAAACTTTTACCCCATATATAGTCAAAACCCTAATTTTTCAACTTGCTCCAATGGACACAAAAATTGTACCCTTAGCTAATTTTCCCATCCTGATTCCATTTTCGGGATCGAAATCAAAATTTGAGATCATTCCACTATTCAATTTTATAAAATTTGGACCAGTTAGCACTTTTTCTCAACTGCTTATTCTCTTCTTCAATTTGCGCTCAATTTCTCATGAATCAACGCTGAATCTCAATTTATTCTACAAATCAGCTTTGCGCTCAATTTCACACTTAATTTTCAAATATTCCTCTGAATCATTTGTGCTCAAATAAATCAATAACTTCACTAAACAATTGCCTATAATCGTGTACCCTCGCTATCTTTCGATTTCGCTCCCGAGGGGGCATACTCATGACCTTATGACCTCACATCTTCAAATGTCGAGAATTTTTTAAAATCTTCAGGCAGCTAAGCTTCATCGAATCAATCGCTAGGGGCATATCAGTTTTATCGCTTCATATCAAGCTGACATTGTCTTTGTTTGAATCAGTCTCTTAATGTTAATTAGTTTCATAGCTTTTCATCAAGCTGATTATTCGTTTAAACTCAATCAAGGGTTTAAAGAGTATATTTGATCACACACTCAATCTAAGAAGGTGTTTAGTTTCATCGCATCAAATCAAGCTAGATAGTTTATCTTCGCTCATTGTGTCTTGATCCATCAAGTTCAAGATCGATTTTATATCTTCGCTCAGTGTGTCTAGTTCAATCAATTTCTAGATCAATAAGATCCACTTCTTTATCAATCAAGTTCAAGTTCGGTATCTTTGATCTCTATCGGTCCTAGTTCAATCAAGTTCAGGATCGGTATCGCTTTAATCAACTCTGTTCAGCTTCATCGCTTCAAATCAAGTTAAACACCTCGCTCTTCATCTAGTTCATTATCAATCAAGTTCAAAACTGGTATCTCCTAGACATCAACTATTCCTTGAATCAACGCGCTGCTTGCACATTAATTCAAAGAGGGGCAAATGTAATACCTTAAAAATGGTCATCTAAACCATGAGCCCCTAATCTCCACCATGTCACCAAGGTCCTAACCAAAGGCAATTAAATAAATCTTGAGCACACAATTAATTTTTAAAATCATCAATGTCACATGGCAAGTTAATCAACCAATATTAATTAAATATTTAATTAATTAATTGATCATTCCAAGTAAATCATTTTTAAACAATTATCCTATTTATTTTATTGAATATCCTAGCATATTTAATTAAATAAATCAATTTTCCATCAAATCTTCAAAAGAGGAATTAATTTGAAAAAAAGAATTAAAAATTGAGAAAAGAAATCAATTGGAGATAATCTTGAAAAACAAATTAAAAATTGATAAATAATCTCAAATAAAGCAATTAAAACAATTAAATATTAAAATTGAATGAAATAGAGAATAAATCAGTTTTTTCCTGATTTTATCTTAATTTTAGCTCAATTTCCTTTAAAATTGAGAAAAGCATCCAATCACATCAATTCACCTGGATCGTGCTTCCTCTTGGAAAATCATGACCGCTCATCATCATTTGATCTCAGCTGTTGGTTTCTTTCTGAATTTTCTATAAATTCAGGCTCTCATCTCTCATTCAAGGATGTAGGAGAATATATTGTTATTATGCTATTTTTGCTCTAGGTTCATTGAGAATTTGCATTGAGATATTGCATATTAGCTACTTCATATTGCTTAAATCATCTAGCTTAAATATTCATATATTGCTTAAATCATGTTAAATTAACCTTGCATATCTAGCTTAAATCTTGCATCCATTTATCTCATATTCATGCTCATATAGATTTAAAAATCGTTCGTTTAGGTGTTGTCTAGTCACTGGATAGCTTAGCAATATGAGAGCAATCTAAACTCGCATCTACTAGAAGGCAATACGTCACTTTGTAATGGTTTATTAGTCATTGATTATTGATTTACTAACCATGCATCTAATGACTTAATTGAAGTGTTGTGTATTCCAGATACAGATATAGGTCCACTTTTCACACACACAGTTTCAACCTTCGCTTTAAAGATCTTGAATTTATCAGAAGCTTCAGACTTCTCCCTCAGAAAAGTCACCCACATCATTCTAGAATAGTCATCAATAATCAGCATGAAATACCTATCACCTTGAAAGCTTCTAGGCCTTGCTGGACCACATAAGTCAGTGTGAATCAAATCAAGTACATCGTTAAATTTATCATGTATGCTTTTAAAATAACTTCTGACTTTCTTACCCAATTGAAATTCCTTACATACCGGATTATGAGGCTTCATAATCTTGGGTATATCTTTGATTGCCTTAGTTGAACTGATCTTAACAATATAATAAAAAATAACATGACACAACCTCTTATGTCATATCCAACTCTCATCAATATGAGCAATCAAACATGTCTTATTACCAATGTTCAAGTGAAAGATATTACTTCTTGTCTGAATACTGGTTGCAATCTCCAAACCAATTTTGTTAATGATTTTACATTTTCTATCTTTAAACTAAAGTTGAAAACCCTTATCAACTAATTGACCAACACTCAAAAGATTATGCCTTAAACCTTCTACATAATAGACATTATCAGTGTTATGCTTGTCATCCAAAGAAATAATACCTCTACCTTTGATCATACATGCCTTGTCATCTTCAAATCTGACTTGACCACCATTGTATTCTTGCAGAGATAGAAATTTCCTTTTATCTCCAGTCATATGATGTGAGCATCCACTATCAATTACCCATTCATCCTTATCTTCAACTTTTTTTGCCAGGGCCTTCTCTTCATTTTTGATAGCCTATTCTGGTTCATCTTCCTTCATAGCATAGAACACCCATTCCTTTCCATTTCCAGATCCACTAGGTGAGTCTTCTACCGGTTCATCTCCAGAGTCACCAGTTACTCCTTCCTCATCTTCTATGTAGCAATGTTTGTCTTTCTTGAATCTATATCTGTTTGGGTTAGGCTTAAAAGTTTTTTTAACTCTTTCCTCAAACCTTGCATTCCTTTCATGACATCTAGATACAAAACATTTAAAAGGTGCTTTTCCTTCATACTTACTTCCAGCTAGACCTTTAGGTACTCTTCTAGCAAATAAGGCTTCAAGTTGTTCAAGCTCTTCATCTTCTTTCCTCATGTCTTCCAATTATTTTGCATATAGGGCTCTCCAATCACTTTTGCTGGTAGATGTTGATGATGATGCATGAAAAGCAGGTTCAGACTTTACAACTCCAGAAGATCCAAATTCTTCAAGCTCAAAGTAGATAATTTCCCAATTAGAATGTCTCTATTGACTGAAGTGTTTGTCATTGTTCTTAACTCATTAATTGCAGTTGCCTTCATCTTGTAAGCCGATGGAATGAATCTCAAGACTTTGGAAACTATTTCATCTTCACTTAGAAATCCTCCACAACATTGAATTCCCATAACAATCACATTTACTCTTTCCATAAACATAGCAATTCTTTCATTCTCTTCCATTTTCAAGTTTTCATACCTTACCTGGTAACCATCAAGTTTAGCAATTTTGACAGTAGGGTCACCTTCATTCAAAGTTTGCAATTTGTCCCATATAACCTTAGCTAATGATTTTTCAGTCAATCGCATGTTCTGTTGATCAATAAGTGCACACAAGAGGGCTTCTCAAGCTCTGCAATCATTTTCAATATTCTTGTCCAGGTCTGCAGGAGCAGGATTGCTGGATGCTGGATCTAAGGTGTGTATCCTTTCTCAGTGATTTACCAAATATCCTTGCCAAGACATCTAAGATGAGTCTCCATTCAAATTTTCCATATCCCATAATTTGTTCCATCAAGCTTAGGGATTTCTCTTCTGAAAATAGCTATCGGTGGATTAGAAGTGTTAGCTGCCATAGGATCTACCTCAAGCGGTTAAGCTTCTACAAAAGAGGACCAAAGCTCTGATAGAAATTGTTAGGATAACCGGTGAAAAACTAAGAGGGGAGGTGAATCTGTTGTTAACAGATTATAACTTTTAATCCGTAATACAACCTTAAATAGATCAAGTACCGGTAAATTACAAACAGATGTCGGTAGAAATAGATACCAGTAAACAATACAACTTAACAATTAACCAGATAATCAATGCAAAGAAATCATACCACATAACACCATGATTTGTATGTGAAAAACCTAGAAAGGGAAAAACCACGGTGGGAAGCCTACCCACAGTCAATTGATACTTCTGTAGAAAGTATGTGTTACAATGAGGAGCCTGCACTAGCAGAAAGGCACACTGCCTAGAGCGTACTGCTCATTACAAAAGAGTATCACTGACTACAGAGAGGATACGACCTTCTCAAGATAAATGGACAACAATCCAATAGAGTGAACTGCTAGAAATAGCATCTACTATGCTTGATTACAATCCCATTTAAGCTCAATGTCGGAGGACTAAATCCTCTTCTGAAACCAATCTGATCACCAATGATCAATCAACTCCTTTGTCCAAATGATATTACAATATTCTCACATTATATTCCTTGACCATGACCTTTTTATAACCATGATACTTTACAAAGAGTTTCTACCTCTTATTTATACAAACCATAAGGCCTAAACCAATTAGATCGGCCACCTAAAGATATTACAATAATATGATTATATAATTACTTATTACAGTGATATGCCATGTCAGCTTAAGATCAAAACAATAATAACAAATCCATAAAACATCTCGTATGATCCAAGTAATGTGTAGAGTACACGCTAGCATGATACCGGTCCATAACCTAGATAGGTATAAGACCGATTCTGGGTCCACCACGCCAAAGCAATGTCTTCAAGCAGTTGAAGCACTATCAAAGAACATCTTCAACATCCTGAAATCCATGAAGAAGATGCACCAACACCAATTATGCATCGTGTTACAATTCCTCAATGAAAGCTCCGTCGGTAAAGTCTTAAACCAGTGTTGGTAAGGGTTTACTGGAGTGTATGATAGTATCCGATTACCAAGCCAATACCAACTGACCAAAACATGATCATAGAGCATCTTTACTAATCCAATCATGCTGAAAGTGTCCAACAGATAGTCTCTTCTATCGGTAATACTAGATCTTCTATTGGTAACCAACCATAACAGCTAGTGTTGACATCAATGAGAAAACATCAATGCAACACATAATCGATTCATCCATAATGCCAATAGATTTCAAGGAGGAAGAGGATATACCAGAGGTAGAGGAACCTGTACAGATCAGAACAAGGATAAAGAAGTGAACAAAGAAGGTAATTCATACAAAAAAGATGATAGAAATTTCTACCAGAGGAGAGAACCGGATAGCTACCAGAATGAGAATTTTGGAAGAGTGGACAAGAGAACATTTAGAGGAACTTTCTATAAGTGTGGAGGAGAAGGACATCGTTCTTTCGAGTGTAAGAATATAGAGAATACTGGAAGAGCAGGAGTGGTGGAAGAAAATCCCACCGGATCAGATAATAAATCAGAAGATGGAGAATTGTTGATGATGAGGAGAGATTTTTGTCATATCGGGAGAGATAAAGAGCCCTTGTAGAGGAAGAATTTGTTCAAGACCAGATGTAAGGTATGCAGTAAGTGTTGTAAAGTTGTTATTAATAGTGGTAGTTTAGATAATCTTGTTTCAGAAGAGATGGTGAATAAGTTGAATTTGGAAAGATTGAAACACCCTAAGCCTTATCAGATAGCATGGATTCAGGATGAACACAAGCTGTTAGTAAGTGAGCAATGTTTGGTGAAATTGAAAATTGGGAATTATCATGATGAAGTCTTGTGTGATATTATGCCTATGGATATTTGTCATCTTTTGTTGGGTAGACCTTGGCAGTTTGATAGACATGCAATACATGATGGGAGGAAGGATACATACACTATTATGGCCAATGACATGAAGAAAACCTCGTTACCTTGGATAAATCTTTGAAGAATGAAGTCTATATGAATTCTAGAATCTGTTTGGTGGATGGAAGGAAATTCCTGGATGGATTGAGACAGGAGAATGTGTGTTTTTCCTTAAGTCCTAAGAAGACTGAGAATCTGAAGCATGAGGAGGAACAACCAGAAAAGATAAAGGATTTGCTGACAAAATATAAAGACATCATTTCAGATAATGTGCCTGATGGATTGGCACCTGTGAAAAGTATCAGTCATTGCATGCACCTGGTTCCCAGAGCTAGTTTGCCTAACAAAGCTACACACCAGATGACACTAACAGAGAATGAAGAACTGAATAGACAAGTGCAGGATTTTTTGAAGAAAGGTTTGATCAGGGAAAGCCCAAGCCCTTGTGTAGTACCAATAGTATTAGCACCTAAGAATAATGGAGAGTGGAGAATGTGTATCGATTCTAGAGCAATAAACAAGATCACAATGAAATATCGATTTCCTTTGCCTAGGATGGATGACATAATAGACTGTTTGAGTGGAGCCAAAAACTTTATAAAGATATACTTGAAGAGTGGATATCATCAGATCAGGATTAGAGAAGGAGATGAGTGAAAGATAACATTCAAGACAAATGAAGGACTGCATGAGTGGTTGGTGATGCCTTTTGGGTTAGCTAATGCACTGAGTACTTTCATAAGGATCATGAATGAGGTATTGAAGAAATTATTGGGTAAGTTTAACATTGTGTATTTGGTTAACATCTTGATTTTCAGTAAGAAAAAAGAGGAGCATTTGTTGCATTTGAGACAAGTTTTGCAGAGGTTGAGAGAAGAAAAGTTGTTGATAAATATTAAGAAGCGTACTTTCATGAAAGATGAGTTAGTCTATTTGGAATTTGTGATATCTGAAGATGGTTTGAAGATGGACCCTAAGAAAGTGAAAGCAATTGTTGAATGGCCTACACCGGAAAGCATTGGAGAGGTAAGATCATTTCATGGATTTGCTAGTTTCTACTAGAAATTCATCAGAAATTGCAGTTCAGTTTGTAACCCTATGACTGAGACCATGAAAGGGGATAAGAAGAAGTTCAAGTGGACCACAGGAGCAAACAAAAGTTTTGAACTATTGAATCAGAAAGTGATTGAGAATCCCGTGTTGACTTTACTGGATTTCAATAAAGTATTTCAAGTGGACTATGATGCAAGTGGAACAACAATAGGAGTAGTCTTGAGTGAGGAAGGGAGAGCAGTATCTTATTTCAGTGAGAAATTGAATGATGCCCAGAGGAGATATTCAGTGTATGATCAGGAGTTTTATGCCATAGTTCAAGCCTTGAAGAAGTGGATATATTTCTTGTTGCCTAAGGAGTTTGTGTTGTATACAGATCATCAAGCCTTGCAGTATTTGAATAGTCAGAGTAAGCAGAATCAGAGACACATGAGATGGGTAGAATTTTTGTAGAGTTACACCTTTGTGTTGAAGCATAGAAGTGGGAAATCTAAAAAAGTTGTTGATGAACTGAGTAGGAGAAGGAATTTGTTGGCAGAGATTAGAGTGATAGTATTAGGGTTTGAGGAATTGAAGACCTTGTATGATGATGACCCAGATTTTGCATAACCTTGAAGAGCATGTAAAGAACCGGTTATGGTAGATAGAAGCAAGTGGTCAGATTACTTCATTCAGGATGAGATGTTATTCAGAGGAGTTTAGTTGTGCATACCTAAGAGTCCCATGAGGGAGAATGTGATAAAGAAGAAACATAGTAGAGGATTAGCCAGACATTATGGTATTGACAAAATAGTAGCTTTGGTGAGTGAGCATTACTTTTGGCCCGAAATTCATAAAGATGTTAAGAAATTTGTGCAAAGTTGTAGAGTTTGTCAAGTTGCAAAGGGTAGTAGTCAGAATGTGGGATTGTATAAACCTTTGACAGTACCAGTAAGACCTTGGGAGTGTTGGTATTTTGGATATGTTGCACTGGTTTTGTCATTGATGTCAACACTCATCAACACCTATCAACACTTGGAGATCTTTGGTTATGTTCGCCGGCATATTCAATGACTTATGCATAGTCACCGGTATCTAGTTCACTGACACTGAGGATGATCTGTTATCATCTGGAGATTACTTGGTTACATCGAAGACATTGTTTGGTTATTGGTTTAAATCGAGTTTGCATATTTTCTATTACCAGCAAATAGGTCTAGGTTATGGACCGACAAGCGTTATCTATTCCAGATCAACATGACACGTTATGGAGATGTTTTATTGATTGGTTATTGTTGTATGTGCATTGAACCGACATCATGCATCACATATTGATTCATTTGTAATTGATTTTATTGTAATATCTTAGTGAGCCGACCTACACATTTGGTCTTAGGTTTTGGTATATATGTAAGATCTCATTTGTGAGATTATGTAGAAGAGTGTGCAAAAAGAATTGTAACATGGTATATGCGAATATAAGCAGAGCTATACATGCAAACATCATTTGAATATTAAAGGAAAGTTTGAAGAAGGCAAATTAGAGCTTAACTGGTACTGAATTCAGCATATGAAGATGCTATTTTGAGCAGTACATTATCATTGGATTTAACCATCCAATTGTAGTCAGTGTGACTCCCATTTTGTGATTGAGCAGTGAGCTCTAGGCAGTTGGCCTTTCTGCATGTGCAAACCCCATTTGTACACACATACTATCTACAGTAGTATCATCTGATTGTGGGTAAGGTTTCCCACCGTGGTTTTTCCCCTTACAGGGTTTCCACGTACAAATATCTATGTCATCTATTATGGATATTATTTGTCTTTCTATTTCATGCATTAAACTTTAATGAAAATTGCAATTAACTGTTAAAATTGTCAACCAACATAAAGTTTGGTTTACCGGTATTATGCACTAAGTTTGGTTAAGTTATATTTGGGTTGAAATTAATAGACAACTGATTCACCCCCCCCCCCCCCCTCTCAGTTGCCTTTGGATCCTAACAATTGGTATCAGAGCCAAGTCCTCTTTTTGCAAAAGTTTAACAGCTTGAGGAGATTCTATGGCAACTAACTATTTTAGGAAGGACAGTCTGAAGCTTGATGGAACTAATTATGGTATATGGAAGATCAGAATGGAGACACATCTGAACTGCATTGGAAGAGACATATGGGATGTTACAAAGAATGGCTATTTTGGTCGTACTCAAGGTCAACCTAATCCACCAACCTTGGCTAAAGATCAGGAGAATGATTGCAAAGAAAGAGAAGCACTTTTGAGCACATTATCAGATCAGAAAATCATGGGATTATCAGACCAATCTACTCCTAAAGCTATTTGGGAAAAATTTGAAAAATTGAATGAAGGTGACACCACAGTCAAAATTGCAAAACTGGAATGCTTCCAGGTTAGGTATGAAAATCTAAAAATGGAAGAAGATGAAAGGATTTCTGCTTTTATGGAAAGAGTAAATGAAATTATTTTGGGTATACAATGTTGTGGAGGATCCTTAAGTGAAGATGAAATTATTTCTAAAGTTTTAAGACCATTGCCACCAGCATATAAAATGAAAGTAACTACTATCAATGAATTAAGAGCAATGCCTAATGCATCAGTATCTAGAGATACTTTGGTTGGAAAACTTTCAGCTTTTGAACTTAAGGAATTTGGTCCTATTGCTACAATTAAGACAGATTTGGCTTTCAAAGCTTCATCATCTGTAACATCATCATTATCATCTGAAAAATTTGATTGGAAAGCACTCTATGCTAGAGAACTTGAAGAAATCAAAAGAGAGAATGAAGAATTGGAAGATCTTGAAGCACTATTTGCAAGGAAAATGCCTAAAGGTCCAGTTGGAAGTAAGTATGAAGGTGAAGCACCATTTAAATGTTTTAACTGCAATAAAATTGGTCATATGGCATCTAGGTGTCCTGATAGATATGCAAGATTGAAAGAAGAAGCTAAAAGAACATATAAGCCTAACCCTGAATATCAAAGATACAGATTTAAGAAGAATAGAGACAAATCATGTTACTATGCCGATGAAGGAGTTACTGATGATTTTGATGAGGAACCAGTAGACAATGGATGGGCTTTTGTTGCAATAACAAAAGATCAACCGACACCTACTATTCAACCGGTAGAGTAGGCCTTGGTAGCTAAAATTGAAGAAAAGGATGAATGGATCATTGATTTCGGATGTTCACATCATATGACAGGAGATAAGAGTAAATTCTTAACCTTTCAGGAATACAATGGAGGTCTAGTAAGATTTGGGGATGACAATGCTTGTTTGCTCAGACGAAAAGGTACTATATCTTTTGATGGTAAGCACAATACTGACAACATTTATTATGTTGAAGGTTTGAAGCATAATATTTTGAGTGTTGGTCAATTAGTTAAAAAAGGATTTCAGTTACAATTCAAGAATGGTAAATGCAAAATCATGAATAGAACTGGTTTGGAAATTGGAACTGGTAATCAGACTAGAGGTAATATCTTTCATTTGAATAGCAATGAGAAGACATGCTTGATTACACATATTGATGAAAGTTGGTTATGGCATAAGAGACTTTGTCATGTTAATTTTGATTACATTGTGAAAATCAGTACAACTAAGGCAGTAAGGGATTTACCTAAGATTGTTAAACCTCACAATCCGATATGTAAGGAATGTTAATTTGGAAAGCAAGTTAGAGAAAACTTTAAGAGTATTCCTGAAAAATCTAATAATGTTCTTGACTTAATTCATATTGATTTATGTGGCCTAGTAAGAAATAGAAGTTTACAAGGAGATAGATATTTTATGCTAATCATTGATGATTATTCTAGAATGTGTTGGGTTACTTTTCTCAGGGAGAAATCATAAGCTTTTGGGAAATTCAAACTATTCAAGGTAATAGTAGAGAATGAAACCGGTAAGAAAATCAAATGTTTGAGATCAATTCAAGGAGGTGAATTCACATATAAGGAATTTAATACATTATGTGAAGTGAATGGAATCAGAAGACAATTATCAGCACCTCAGACACCCCAGCAAAATGGAGTTGTGGAAAGGAAGAACAAAACTTTTTTGGATGCAGCTAGAAGTATGATATCAAAAGAAAATATACCTCATGTATATTGGAGAGAAGTAGTGAATACAATAATTTATACATTCAACAGAGTTCACATCAAAGGTGAAACCAGTAAGACCCATCATGAACTATGGTTTGGTAATACTCCTACTCTTAAATATTTCAGAATATTTGGAAGCAAATGTTGTATTAGGAGAGATGAGTATATTTGCAAATTTGATCCTAGAAGTGATGAAGGAATATTTCTCAGTTATTCATCTAAGAGCAAGGCATATAGATGTTTTAACAAAAGATTGCAGAAAATCATAGAGAGTGCAAATGTGAAGATTGATGAACAATTCAGAAGGTCCATGGAGTCTGAACCGACAGTTGAGATAATCACAAATGAACCTATAATGAGTACATCGGTACAGAATGTTGATCCAGTCACATCGACATGATTTAAGAATTCCACAGTGACTAAAGAATAGCAACAAGTAAAAACACCCAGGTATGTAAGATTGAATCACTCTAAAAGTTAGATAATTGGGAACAAGTATCAAGGTGTAATGACTAGAGGAAGACTAGAAAATAAAGAGGTATGTTTAATTTCTCAAATTGAACCAACATTAGTTAATGAGACATGTGAAGATAAGCATTGGATTAAAGCTATGGAAGATGAATTGGAACAAATTGAAAAGAATTAACACATGGACATTGGTTCCCCGACCTAAAAACAAAAATGTCATTGGAACTAAATGGGTATTCAGAAATAAAATTAATGAAGATGGTAAGGTAATCAGAAACAAAGCAAGATTAGTGTGTAAAGGATATTCATAGAAAGAAGGAATTGATTACAATGAAACCTTTGCACCGATAGCACTTGATGGATTTTCTTTGAAAAATGACAAATATATGGTTTGCAGGTTAAGGAAAGCTTTATATGGATTAAAGCAAGCTCCTAGAGCTTGGTATGCTAGATTGGACAAATATCTTTTAAAGATTGGTTACACTAAAGGTAATGCTGACAACAATCTATATTTCAAAGTGACTAATGATGACATTTTGGTTATAGAAGTTTTTGTTGATGATATTATTTTTGCAGGAGAAGATGGATTATGTAAAGACTTTTCTAATAAAATGCAGGAAGAATTTGAAATGTCTATGATTGGGGAGATAAAATTCTTTTTAGGATTGCAAATTTCACAAACTGATAAAGGTATATTCATAAATCAATCAAAGTACTTGAAGGAATTACTTAAGAAATTTGGCATGGAAAACTCTAAACCGGTAAGCACACCTATGACTACAACTGGCAAACTATCATTGAAGAATGAATCAACACCTGTTAATCCAACAAGATATAAATCTATGATTGGAGGTTTACTATATTTGACACAAACAAGACCTGATATTATGAATGCAGTATGTATTGTTTCAAGATTTCAGAGTAATCCTAAAGAAAATCATGAATCAGCAGTGAAAAGGATTTTCCGGTATCTACAAGGCACAACAAATCTTGGATTATGGTATCCTAAAGATCAAAATTTTGATTTATGTGCACACACAAATGCAAATTAGGCAGGAGATGTAGATGATAGAAAGAGAACCACTGGCGGAGCATTCTTTCTTGGTAGAAGATTAATTTCATGGTTGAGCAAGAAACATAGTTGCACATCTTTATCAACAATAGAATCAAAATATGTTGCAGCAGCAACTAATTGTACCCAGGTATTATGGATTAAGCAAATGGTTGAAGGATATAAAGGTAAAATGCAAAGAACCTATAACCATTTACTGTGATAATATGGAAGCAATTGATATATCAAAGAATCCGGTATTTCACTCTAAAACTAAACATGCTTTTATCAAATTCAATTTTCTGAAAGAGAATGTTGAAGAAAAAGAAGTGAAATTGGTTTATGTGAATACTAAAGAGTAGATTGTAGATATTTTTACTAAGCCTTTGCCTAAGGAAACCTTTGAATATCTTAGAGAGAAACTTGGAGTTATACCCTCACTGGTAGAGACTTAGACAGTTGATTCTTGTCATCAAACCAACAAAATCAACAAAGAAATCTTTTTTGCAGCTTTGATGAGGAGAGCTACTTCTTAGGGGGAGTAGTTGGATAAATTGGATAAGTTGGTATTTTGTAATAAGTTCAATGAACTATTTGAATCTGGTTTTTGTATTGCTTTGGCATTTGATGTCAAAGGGGGAGAGATATCTATGGAAAAACACATTATATTTTGGGGAGAGATTATTCATTGGGGAAGAGATTGTTACTCTCTGTATTTGTATTTTGATGATCTCTTTGGGATATTTTAGGTTTTTGGCATTTCTGCTTTGGCACTTAGATGGTTTTTCCATCTTGTGTTGCCATCAATTCCAAAGGGGGAGATTGTTGGTATTTTGGATATGTTGCACTAGTTTTGTCATTGATGTCAACACTCGTCAACACCTATCAACACTTGGAGATATTTGGTTATGTTCACTGACTTATGCACAATCACCAGTATCTGGTTCACCGACATGATATATTGTTCACCAGCACTGAGGATGATCTGTTATCATCTGGAGATTAATTGGTTATGTCAAAGACATTGTTTGGTTATTGGTCTAAATTGAGTTTGCATATTTGTTGTTACCTACAAATCGGTCTAGGTTATGGACCAGCAAGTGTTATCTATTCCAGATCAGCACGACACATTATGGAGATGTTTTATTGATTGGTTATTGTTGTAAATGCATTGAGTTGACATCATGCATCATATATTGATTCATTTGTAATTGATTTTATTGTAATATCTTAGTGAGCCAACCTACACATTTGGTCTTAGGTTTTGGTATATATGTAATATCTCCTTTGTGAGATTATGTAGAAGCATGTGAAAAAAGAATTGTAACAAGGTAAATGTGAATATAAACAGAGCTATACACACAGACATCATTTGAAGATTAAAGGAAGGTTTGAAGTAGGCAAATCAAAGCTTAACCGGTACTGAATCCAGCATATAAAGATGTTATTTTGAACAATACAATATCATTGGATTTAACCATCCAATTGTAGTCAGTGTGACTCCCATTTTGTGATTGAGCAGTGAGCTCTAGGAAGTTGGCCTTTCTACATGTGCAAACCCCATTTGTACACACATACTATATGCAGTAGTATCATCTAATTGTGGGTAAGGTTTCCCACCATGGTTTTTCCCCTTACAGGGTTTCCATGTACAAATATATGTGTCATCTATTGTGGATATTATTTGTCTTTCTATTTCATGCATTAAACTTTACTGACATTGCAATTAACTATTAAAACTGTCAACCGGCATAAAGTTTGGTTTACCGGTATTATGCACTAAGTTTGGTTAAGTTATATTTGGGTTAAAATTAATAGACAACTGATTCACCCCCCCCCCCCCCCCCCTCCCTCTTAGTTGCCTCCGGGTCCTAACAGGGAGGATATAAGCATGTATTTCATACTTGGATTGCCTAAAACACCGAGAGGGAATGATTCTATATTTGTGATAGTGGATAGATTCACAAAGATGACTCATTTCATACCTTGTAAGAAGACATCAGATACATTACATGTAGTAGACCTATTTTTCAAGGAAGTAGTGAGATTGCATGGATTACCTAAGAGTATAATTTCAGACAGAGACACTAAGTTTGTTGGATATTTCTGGAGAACACTTTAGAAGAAAATGAAGACAAATTTGAAGTTTAGTTCTACTTTTCACCCACAAACTAATGGACAAACAAAAATAGTTAATCGGATCTTGGGAAATTTGTTGAGATGTTTGGTTGGAGATAAAACCGAAAGTTGAGACTTGATTCTTTCACAAGAAGAGTTTGCCTACAATAATTCAATAAATAGGAGTACCGAAAGAACACCATTTGAGATTGTTACCAGAATACATCCTAGAGGTATATCAAAATTAAGAGATATTAGCAGTGAAGACCGGAGAAGTTCAGAAGCATAATACTTTGCAGATCACATGGAAGCCTTGCATATTCAGGTTAAGCAACATTTGGAGGACATGAACAACACGTATAAGGAGAAGGCAAATGAGAAGAGGAGATATAAGGAATTTGAAGTTGGTGATGAAGTGATGGTGTATTTGAGAAAAGAAAGATTCCCGGTTGGAACTGATAACAAATTGTAGATGAGAAAGTTTGGAACTTGCAATATTTTGAGGAAGTTCAGTTCCAGAAATGCATATGAAGTGGCATTATCAGACAGTCTGAGTATTTCACTTGTGCTTAACATGGCAGATCTTCATGAGTATCATGAACCAGAATTCAGTGAGGACAGTATTGCAGACTTGGAGAAACAGTTGCCCTGGAAGGAACCGGATCAGATTGAAGACATTTTAGACAGTAGGATTGGGTGTAGTACCCAGAGCAGTCAATATAAGAAGTATCTTGTAAAGTGGAAGGACAAACCAGTTGAAGATTCATCTTGGATTTCTCAAGAAGAGGTAGACCGCTTTGGTTTTTCTCTGACCCCAGCAAAGTGAGAGACTCACATTTTCAACAACCCAGGATGTCTGATGCAGGAACATCCCCAGTTCATGGCAATCTTGCATCAACTAAAAATATTTTCCTTTCTGTTTATAGTTTCAACTTTTCTTTCTGTATGTCCCGGTTTTGGCTCACCAGACCCTGTGGAGTTGGATTTTACTTGAAGACATAATCATCTTTCTTACTTCCAAACCGTAGAGAATTTGGATCATTTTTCGACAACTTATCGCTATCGGTTTACATGACACTTTCCTGTTACCAGGTTATAGTTTCCTATTACCGATTGCCTAGACCTATTTGCATTGGTGATCTACCAGACCCTTTTCATAACTTGCGGAGAGTTGATTCTGATGTTCCTTGGAGTGCGGCTGACCTTTTCCCATGATCTACTTTTCATCCTTTGGATTTTCCAAAGGAATCTCTTGGCGGAGGCCGACCTTGTTTGTTTTGCATGTTAGGTCTTGTTCTTTGGGTTTTGATCCTTTTTTGGGCTGATCGAATCCCTTTGGATCGTATAAATCATTGTAATTGAGCCTTAGTGTGTAGAATTAGTAGAATCAAGTAGTTAGACTAATAATAGAGGATAGACCTTGAGATTTGAGGTCCTGATTGTGACCTATTTTGTACTTTAAGCATGTTCTAGCAAGCCTCTGAGCTGGTTTTGTATAACCCGGTTGTTACCAGTGGGTTGTAATTAGTTTTCATGAAATAAAGAAATTTAATCCGCATTTCCTCCATAATATCTTTGTGTTTCCATTGTGTTTACTCTTTCTAACCGGTCCGGATTGATCTCTTTGAGGTCCCTCCTAATCGATGACTACTTCACTCCCCCTCTCTGTCCCTCACACACACATATACACACACTCACTCTATCTCCCCCTCTCCTTGTTTCTCTCTCCCTCTCTCGCTCTCGCTCTCTCCCTCTTTCTCTCCTAAAAAACTCTCTCTCTCTCTCTCTCTCTCTCTCTCTCTCTCTCACACACACACACACACACACACACACACACACACACACACACACACACACAGCCTATCTCATGAGGATTTCACTTAGTGAACTTGGGTTATATCACATGCGTTCATGGCATACTAAAGAATCCCCCTATTTTCAAAAAATATTGCCCTAAAATCCTTTTTTATCACCCCCTCTTAATACACAACCTGAATTAAAAGCCCTCTTATTTTCACCAAATATTGTATTTTTTATTGCCCGAATTAAAAATCCCCCCTATTTTCATCGATAGGCAATATATTGTACCCTCATTTTGGAGATATTCAACCCCCCAATATGAATGCATGTGGTATAATATTGCCTAGCCAGTGAAGCCCTCATGGTTTATCTCTTTCTCACTCCCTCTCTCCTCAACCCACCTCCACTCTCTCTCTCCCTCTCTCTCTCTCCCCCCTCCTCTCTCTCTCTCTCTCTCTCTCTCTCTCTCTCTCTCTCTCTCTCTCTCAACCTCTCTCTTTTTCACTCCCTCTCTCCTCAACCCACCCCCTCTCTTTCTCTCCCCCTTCCTTATCCTTCTATCTTGAGCTCTATCTCCCTCTCTCCCTCTCTCCCCCTTCCCTATACCTCTATCAAGCTCCCTTCCCCTATGTCTCCCTCCTCTCCCTTCTCCCTCTCCATCTCTCTCTTAGTAGTGTGTATGTACACGTGTATATAAGTGTGTATGCATATGTATGTGTGTGTATGTACATTCATATAGTATGTGTGTATGTGTGCATGCATATATGTGTATGTGTGTGTACGTATGTGTGTGTATGTGTATGTGTATGTGTATGTGTATGTGTATGTGTATGTGTATGTGTATGTGTATGTGTATGTACATATGTGTATGTGTATGTGTGTATGTGTATGTATGCATGTATGTATGTATCATGTGTATGCATGTATGCATGTGTGTGTGTATACTTATGTGTATGTATATATATATCTGTGTGTGTGTGTGCAGAGAAAATGTGAGTGTGAAAGAAAGATGATTGAAATAACAAAGATTACAACCTAACACACACAAATTATTCAAACACAAGATTAGGGCGCTAAAAGGGAATAAACAAAGCATAATTGATGAAAACAAATAGAAATGCAAAATCCATTTTGTTCCTTTGATTTGATGTTTGCTGGATTTTGTGCTTCCAAGGGTGCTATATGTGCTCCATGATGATGAGTATGGAAACTGGATTAAAATGAGTGAAAATGGATGTGATATGTAGTTTCAATTGAGAGTGAGATGAGTAGTGAATTCAAAATTATGATGGTATGGAAATGAAAGTGGATAGCTAAAATGACATTATAATGGTATGAGGATGTGAAAGTGGATGGATTGTGAAGAAAAATGAGGGGATTAAATAGGCCAAATTTGGGAGAATCATGCAAATGAGACACTTGTCCTTGAGAAGGGAAAATGTCATGGATACAAATGACATATGTTTGTAAGAAGGAATGTGTTATTTGAAGGAATGGCATGTGTCCTTAAGGACACATGCCTATTTGATAATGAGACACTCAAATTGAAATGTTCTATTCCAAAAGAGATTACAAAACAAAGATGTTCCCATGGTTTAGGATATTTGGGATATTTTCCCATATTTTAGGAAATATGGTTCCCCTAAAAAAATGAGGATATTTATATGACTTAGGATATTTGGGATATTTTCCCAAATTTTAGGAAATATGGTTCCCCCAAAAAATGAGGATATTTCCATGAAAGGATATTTGGGAATACACACATATGGGGTGGGAAAGAGGTTGGAAGGAATAAAAGGATGACTAAAACACAAGGTAAGTTAATGGGTTAAGTTAGAGGAGGAGTTCGATCAAGGTTAAAGTTAGGAGACATGAGGAAATAGAATTAATTTAATTAATTAATTCTATAAGGTATATTAAGAGGAAAGGACAAAAATGAATTAAATAGTCAATCCATTCATTTGATTTATTTAATAGAAGAGAATAAATTTAATTAATTGATTGATTTATGATTATCAATTAATCAATTAAAGGAGGACAAACACCTATGTTAATAGGGATACCTTGGTTGGAAAGTTATCTGCTTTTGAGATTGAGGAATTTGGACCTTCAGGAGTTGCAAAATATGAACCTTTTGTTCATACATCTACATCATCTACCGGCAAGAGTGATTGGAAATATTTATATGCTAAGAAACAAGAGGAAATGAAGAGAGAAGATGAAGAGTTTGAGCAACTTGAAGCCTTATTTTCTAGAAAATTACGTAAGGGTCGAACAACAAGTAAGTATGAAGGAAAATCACCTTTTAAATCTTTTGCATGTAATAAGATAGGTCATTTTGCATCTAGATGTCCTGAAAGGAATTCAAGATTTGAAGAAAGATCTAGAAGATCTTTTAGGCCTAACCATGATTATCAGAACAAGCATACGTATAGGAGAAACAAAGACAAATCATGCTACTATGTGCATGAAGAAGGTGTGATTGATTTTGATGATGAACTGATACAAGATTTAGTTAGTGGATCTAGCAATGGAAATGAATGGGTATTTTTGGCTATCAAGGAAGATGATCTAGTACCTGAAGAGAAGGCCCTTGATGCTAAAATTGAAGACAAGGATGAATGGGTGATAGACAATGGATTTTCACATCATATGACTAGAGATAAAAGGAAGTTTATATCTTTGCAAGAATTTGATGGTGATCTGGTTGGATTTGGAGATGAGAAAGCATGCATGATCAAGGGAAGAAGAACTATATCATTGGATGGTAAACATAATACTGATAATTTTTATTATGTTGAAGGTTTAAGGCATAATCTTTTGAGTGTAAGAAAGTTGGTGGATAAGGGTTTTCAATTACAGTTCAAGGATGGAAAATGCAAAATTATCAATTGATCTGGATTGGAGATTGCAACTGGTACTCAGACTAAAGGTAACATCTTTCATTTGAACTCTGGTGAGAAGACATGTTTGATTGCACAAATTGATGAAATTTGGCTATGGCATAAGATGTTGTGTCATATGAATTTTGATTGTATTGTAAAGATTAGTTCAACTAAGGCAGTTAGAGACATACCTAATATTAAGCCCTATAATCTGGTATGTAAGGAATGTCAAATGGGAAAGCAAGTTAGAACTTCTTTTAAGAGTATGCAAGAAAAATCTAATGATGTTCTTGATCTTATTCATACTGATTTGTGTGGTCTTGCTAGAATCAAAAGTTTTTGGGGTGATAGATATTTTATGCTAATCATTGATGACAATTATAGAATGATGTGGGTTACTTTTCTAAAGGAGAAATCTGAAGCATTTGAAAAGTTTAAGATCTTTAAAGATAAAGTTGAGATAGAGATATGATTGAAGATTTAATACTTAAGGTCAGATCAGGGTGGAGAATTCACATCTGGTGAATTTAACAGTTATTGTTGTTGGCATTTTTTATGATTGATGCTGTGATTGTCATCGATGGACACACACTTCATTTGAGATCACTTTTTGTATGTATGAGTTAAATCTCAACTGGTATTTGTTCCAACCGGTATGATGTATTATAGTCTTTAGACTATCGGTGTTTTGTAGAAAGTGTTTACCAATCTCAAGCGGTACGAAGCAGCACAACTCATATTTCCCAGTCTTCATTTTGTCAAATCGAAAACCGGTATTTTGCTTAAATAGGTATTTTGTATGAACCGGTAATACTCTGTGATGAGTTACCAACCGACATTTTGTGATGAGTTACCATCCACCGATTGTTTGGCGGTGCCGACACTTTGGCGGTGCATTTGTGTCATGTTACCAAAAGTGTCCAGATGCATTGAACCTAGGAAATTGTATTGTAATCCTATTGGACCGACATGAAATCAGATTCCTTTATAAGGACATCATGTCTAGGGTTTTATGTTGTTGCTAGGGTTTAAAGTGTTTGATGAGTTTTTGTAAGTGTGAATATAGAAGAGAAGTTCAGGTCTGTGAGAAAAAGTAGAGTGTGAATGTGTTGAAGACTGAAGTAATGCTGGAATGCATTAGGAATGAGCTATCAAGGATCTAACCAAGCAATCTATGCTATTTTCTAGATCACTCACTTGTTGATTACTCACATCTTCGACAAGTCTGAAGCCCTTAACTGGGTAGGCCCAAAAAGCCTTTTGTAAATCCTCTAACAAGGTGGTTCACATCTATGGATCTAAAATCCTCTAGCAAAGTAGTCTTTAATCAGACTTATCTCCTAACAGAGATTGAGATTCCTAATAGGATCTGTTCTAGTAAAGAACATTGTATGACCTTAACCGGTCTGGTTCCTATTCTGTAGATAGTTACTTGTGAGTTTCATCTCACCGTGATTTTTCCCATTTGGGTTTCCACGTCAAAATCTCTTGTGTTATGGTGATTGTGCTTTTGTGGGTGAATGCATTATTTTCTATTTAGTTTGCATGTGTGCTAACCGGTTTGTTTGCTAAACTGTTTTACCAGTTTACTGCTAGACTAGTAAAGTGTTTAAGTACAGAGATTTTTGGCATACTAATTCACCCCCCTCTTAGTATTCATCAATTGGTATCAGAGCCAACCTTTCTATAAGTCTAATGACTTGGAAAGAGATATGGGGGAATACACTATGAGGGAACTTACTCATCGGCTCACTCAGTCTGAGCAAGCCTATGATGAATTTATGGTCAAATATAAGGCCTCTCAGGCAAAAAGGAGAGAACATGCTGAAAAAATGATGGAGCTAACTGAAAATAGTTCCTTTGATGAAGCGGACATGGAAGCCCTAATTCAAGAAGTAGAAAAGTTGAATGAATCCAATTCCAACCTGAGAAAAGAGTTGGAAGGAATGACTATTCAAATGTGCCAAGAGCTTGAGAACCGGAGGAAAGCTGGAGATCTGGTAAAAGACAAAGATCATGAAATCTCCAAGCTGAAGCAAGAGATCAGTGTACTTACCGCTCACCTTCATGAAAGCAAAATGGAAATAGAAGAAGTACAAGGTGAACTAAACATGGCTACTTCTGAGAATGCAACCTTGAAGGAATCCAATGCTGCTATTTCCAAAGAACTCACTGAGTCAAAGGAAATACTTGCCAAATTAAATAAGAGTACTGTTAAGCTAGAGTAGAAGCTTGAATCAGCTAAACCGGTAAAGAATACCAATGGAATTGGTTTCTATGATTATGAGGAACGTGAGACCTCTGGAATAAAAGATGGAGCATCAAAGAAACAACTGACATCAAAGGATAAAGGTAAGAAAAAGTTTAAACCTGTTTTCTTTAACTGTCTCAAGGAAGGACACACTGCTAATGTATGTAGAAGTAAGGCTTACAATAATTTTCCTTACTTTATAAACAATGTACCTAGATCCAATAAGTTCAATGGTAATTGTTATGCATGCAACAAGTTTAGACATAGAGCGTCTGAATGCAGGTCTGTTATGAACAACACTGGAAGATATCCTCAGAGGACTCAAGGAGTTGGTCCGGAACTGTTTGTGAACTGGAATCCCAACCGGTTTAATACCTTTAATCAATAGTCAGGTAGCGGTGGCTATCAAGCGGCAACTGGATGGAGAGAAAACTATTTGATTTGTCATTGTCATGGTCACACTGCTGCAACATGCAGGAGGAAGAACAGTAACATGAATAATGGACCATGGAGAGCACCTGGAATGGTCTGCTATCATTGCAACAAATTGGGTCACATTACCAGATTCTACGGAGAAGAAAGAATATATCAAATGACATACCGGTCACTCCAGAAGGAAAGATTGATATTGAAACTATTCAAGCATATATGAACAAAACCTGGAAAAAGAAACCAGGAGTGTTGCAAGAAGAACCGGCTTATGCACCTAGTGTGGAAATTTCAGAATCGACAAACTAAGCATCAGAAAAGCTTAGGGGGAGCAAACGGTGAAATATCTTCAACCCTCGGTTGACACTGGTAAAAGACAACCGGTATGAGATACCTGTCAGTCGGTAGAAGACCAAAAATGGTAAAAGGTAAATTAGGGTTTACCCCCTAATAGTGGAGCATTTATTATGGTAGGTGGAGAACCTATTTAAAAGGAATTTTTTAAATCATTTCCCACTTATCATTTTTCGAGTGAAGAAGTTTTTCAAGTTTAGAGAGAAGAAAAGTGATTTACACTGCGATTCAAAGAATTTATCAAAATCCTAAAGAAGAATCTGAGGCAATCATCTGTTGGAGAAGTGCAGAATGCAAAGTGGTATTTCAGTAACCGAAGGAGTGTGAAGCGAAGTTCAATTTTTGAAGCCCTAAATTTTGATCTACGAAGGTATTTTTCAAAATTCCCTATTTATCATGGCTTCCGCATCACATGCTAGCTCTACTTCACCCATTGATTCTATGGACTTTATTCAACGAAAGTCAAAATACAATGCCCTGTCTCAAATACCCACTGGTGTTATAGTAGAAGAAGGCATTTCTGATTACATAGACTATAAAATCAAAGACCTAGGGTCTCTTGTGATCCACTCCCAGTTAAGTTTGTTCTGCACGAAGGATAAGAAGATTAAACCAGAATTCATCATTCTGGAAAAGAAGAAACTTCACAATGCAGTCTATTTTCTTGAAGAATTTTTGGATGATCACATTTGCATTATTCTAAGTAGGGTACAGGGTGATAAGATGTACTTAGAATGGATGCATGATATCACACCTGAAGCGGTTCATGCCGTCACCAGTTTCTGTAACACAGGGGAAGTGCCAGCCCTAAGGAATGTCAGCAAGACTGAAATGTCCAAGCTCACTGGTTCAGCGAGCGACTCACATGGAATGGCTATCAGCTCAATCAAGGACGATCTGGTCAAGTATGCCTACATGGTGATAGTTTACCAGATGTTCTCTGCTAGTAGAATTAATTTTGTCTCTACTGTAGCAGTAAATGCCACTTACAAGATGATCAAGGAAGATACATCGTTTGATCTGTGCACTTGTATGCAAAGACAACTTCCGTTGAATCTTAATTCGATCAAACAGGACAATGCACCGAGATTTAAATTCGGACAACTACTGGTTGGGTTGTTCTTTTACTTCCAAGGCTACTTTCTAGGAGTAAGTGACATTCAATGGTCTACTGACCAACTGGTGACAAAGAAAATCAAGGAAAGTCTACAAGCGGTTGGAACCGGCTATCCAGAAGTGCTGAACAAATACTTTGATGAGTTCAGATGCAATATGAGCCAAAGGATAAGAATATCCGGTGATATAGTCAAAAAGTATGGGGAAGACATCTTCTTCACCATCAAAGTAGATGAATGCATAATGGAGGCCATTGAGCCCAGACAGGAAGAAGTGGAACCAATGGGATATGAGGTAATGAATGACATGTTAGATGGGTATGCCTCTACCCTAATCGCCTCGCCCCTTGATCCTAAGGCAAAGAGAACCGACACCTATTTGGAAAGGGTTACACCAGTTGTAGAACCCTCAGTAAAGAAAGGAAAGGCAGTACCTTCAGCATCGGCACTGGTTACTGCAGCCAGTCCCAACGTGACCAAGTAGTCACTAGCTAAGAAGAAACCAGAAGCAACACCTACCAAAGTCTTTGAGAGGAAGCAAAAGACAAAAAGCAATACACCGGACTCAAAGGACACTGTCTCTGAAGAAAAGCCTAAAAAGACTAGGCAAGCAAGGAAAAAGAAAAAGAGTGAACCGCCATCATCTGCACTGGTAAATATTGATATTTCTTCTTACAAACCTTTGACACATTGTCAAAAAACTATAAAGAATATTAGGAGAAAATTGGTGAATGATTTAATTAATTGTTTTGATGACTTCAATGATGATGAAAAGGAAGAAGTTGAACAGGAAATCATTAAGTATTTGTGTGTTAATGACCAGTCACCTTCAGAAATTACATCTGAGACATCGGATTCTTTGTATAATTCTTTAGACAACAAATGGCACATTTCCATAGAGAAGAAACAAGAAATAAGGGAGAAAGTATTTGCCCAATACTTTCCTGACCTGTCCAATTCTGAGCTATTTGAAGTCATTAACCAAAACAATGGGCTCTTCTTCACTAGAAGGAGAAGACTCTGGTTATTAGAAGGGAGAATTGATGATGTTGAAAAAGACACTCATCTTCATATGACAACTGCTGTACATACTCATGAAGTGCGTCAAGCCAACAAGAAGGCTGAGCAAGAACCAGAAATATCAAAACTGGATGAAGTATATGATAGTGAAGGGGAACCAGTCACTGAACAAATAGAACCCATTTACGTTGACGCCTTAGATGGTGAAAAAGTTACTCAGGGTACACCATCAGAAGGAACAGGAGAGGAGAAGCAGACAGAAGAAGAAAAGAAGCAACAGGAAGCAAAAAAAAAGAAATAGGCAGATGAAGAGGATAAGAGAAAAGAGGAGGAAAAGAGGAAAGAGGAAAGAAGAAAGAGGAAGAGGATAAGAGAAAAGAGGAGGAAAAGAGGAAAGAGGAAGAGGATAAGAGAAAAGAGGAGAAAAAGAAGAAAGAGGAAGAGGATAAGAGAAAAGAGGAGGAAAAGAGGAAAAAGGAAGAGGATAAGAGAAAAGAAGAGGAGAAGAAGAGAAGAGAAGAGGAAACTAAGAAACAAGAGGAAGAGAAGAAGAAGAAGGAAGAGGAAAAGAAAGAAGAGGAGAAGTGAAAAGAGGAAGAGAAGAAACAGGAAGAGGAGAAGAGGAAGAAGGAAGAGGAGAAGAAGAAGGATGAAGAAGAGACAAAGTGAAAAGATGAAGAGAAGAGACAAGAAGAAGAGAAAAGAAAGAAAGAAGAAGAGGAGTAGAGAAAGGCTCAAGAAGATAAGCAAAAAGCCAAGGACAAGGAAGCAGTGGTAAAGAGCACACGGGTGGAGACCCCAATGGCAACCGATAGTCAGGCTAAACTAGTTGACATTACTAGTCCCATTGACCTCCAGTCTGTAAATGAATCAGAGTTGCTGCAGAGCATTAAGGTTGCTCAAGAACACCTGGAAGTGATACGGAGGAAAAAGGAGCAAGATGTGATCCAAGCTGCGGTGGACACTCTTACTGGTTTGATACCTGGTACGAACCTTCCTAGTACCGATTCCTCACTTGCACAATTGAAGCTCCTATGCACAGTTGTAGAAGACAAGGTACAAAGTTTGGAAGAGGTTGCAGAAGAAAATGCCAAGAAGAAACATCAAAAGGCTCTGGAAACTACCTTGGTGAGAAAGTTAACAGAGCTCTAGTCTGATCTTCAGAAGGCATAGAAGGACATTAGAGATGCACTGGATGAGGGCAATATACTACTCAGCAAGATTTGCCAACCTCATTTATTTTGTGATGATGTGCTCACTCAGAAGGACAAACTACAAACTGATATGCAGTCATTTATTAGCACCTTCAAGATGCCATATGACTCCACATATGGCCAAACTGCTCACCGGTTTCAACTTTAGTCTGCAAGAATCGAGGCAGAGATATGCAACCAGACATGAAATTTGCAGGAACTTCAACTGGTCCTACTGCCAAGACTGTAAATTCTCCAGAAATGCTACCTCAATATAGATGCCCTAATGGTTACTCAAGACATGAGTACCATGGATGTCATGGAAGAACAAGTCTCCTAGATGCAGATAGAGAAAGAGGTGGCTACCTCCCTTCTTGAGTCATGGTCCTTATCCATGAAGCAATTTTTGGAGGACTTTAAATCAGTTTTTGACAAGTTTTACTCTTTACTGTCATAAACACTTATTATTTTAATACTAATGAAACAGGGGTTAGTGTTGGCATATGCACACTCCAATGAGACATTGTAGGTGATTGAAGGTTTTGTCATTGATGGAAACCTTACAGTCCTATGGCACCGGCAAGGCATCATACCAGAAAGGCATTACACCGGCAAGTTAGTGCACTGGCATCAGCAGATCACACTCTACACCAACACTCAGGACACTGGCACTGGCGCAAAGAAAGGAAGTATACCGACACAGAGGCCGACAGGATTTTGTTATATTATATTATGTTTATTATTTTGTTATATTATATATAAAAGAGATCATTATAGACATTTTGAAATGAAGTAAGAAAGAAGTTAAGAAAGTGATGTATGCGAAATATTAAGGCAGACCTATTATGCGAAATATAGGTTAAAGGGTTTATGTAAGAAGCAGAGCAGGAATCGGTACTGAATCAGGCATTATAGATGCTATTGTAAAGCAGTACAAGATATTGGATTTGTATAATCCACATTGTAAGTTAGTGAGACTTCCCATTTGAGCAATGAGCTCTAGGCAGTTGGCCTTCCTGCATGTGCAGGTCCCTATTGTAAGTAATATTCTCTTATTGGCCAGTGAGTGGATATTGTGGGTCACAAATCCCATGGAGGTTTTTCCCACACTGGGTTTCCTTGTTACATCCTTGTGTTATGGTGTGCTTTTCATGTGGATGTTCTTAATTCTGTTTATTGCATTATTTCTTGCATACTGGTACACTGCTATAATATGTTCTACATGTTTTAAGATAAGAAATTATGTAAACCGGTTAGATACTGATTCACCCCCCCCTCTCAGTATCTGTGGGAATCCTAACAGTTAGTCTGCAATGTTAATTTTGATGTTTTGATGTATACTTTCATGTTATTTCTATTAAGGAGTAGTATACATTGTATTTTCTGCAAAAGGGATAGTGTATATGCTTAGGGGGAGTAATTTTGATTATGGCATATTTTTGTTGTAAAACACTTAGATGTCAAAATTTTCCTAAGTGTTGCCATCAATGCCAAAGGGGGAGATTGTTGGCATTTTTGATGATTGATGCTATTGTTGTGCTCTGTGAAGTGTACCTGTACTTGCAACCACAATGCACTCAATAAATCATTGCAAGCATGGTTAGTAGATTAAATCAATGAAAAGTAAAACCATAGCTAATTGACTTATTGCCTCCTAGTAAATGCAAGTATGAATTTTGCTCTCAGATCTTAGTATGCAAATTCCAGTGACTTGACTACACTTAGATGGAGGATTTGAATGATTAAGATGCATGATCTAGCATGATAGCATGATTAAGCTATATGAATTCATGATTATCCTAGCATGATGAAGCTAAGAGCTAAGCTGAAATGAGCATGATAACGTTGCTAAAGATGATAAGCTATAAGCTAGATGCCTATAGTAACAATGCAAATGAGATAAAATTGAGCATGAATTAGTAAAGTAGTTGAATTTGTGAATTGGCCATTTGTTCTCCAAAATAGGGTCTATTTATAGGATTTTCCAAGGCTAGGGGTGAGTTGGCATGAATCAACGGTTGAGATTGATCTGAAGATATCAATGGTTAAATTGGAGGAGGATGGCAAAGGGGGTTGGATTAAAGGGAACACTTAGTGACAAGTGTCACAAAGGTTATAGAAGATGTTGGATGAAAGGGGACAAGGTGGTAGGTAGAATGGGTTAGGTTTAGGAGTGGTAGAAGTTAGGAGAATTTGAATTTAAAAATTCAAATATTAGGAAAATGGCTAATTAATCTCAACAACTCATGATTTGATTTGTTTTAATTAATTAGGGAATTAGAAGAAATGATTTTGGTGGAGGGAATTAATTAATTTGAATTAATTAATTAAAGGGGTGAAATGAAATGAACCTATTTAATAAATCCTTAGATTTATTAATAAGTAGATGAAAAGGGAAATTTAATTAAATTGGGGAGGAGAGATTAATTAAATAATTGCTTATTTAATTAATTATCTTCAGACCATTTTTAGGTGTATACAGCTATGATTGTCATTGATAGACACACACTTGATTTGAGATCACTTTTTGTATGTATGAGTTAAAGCTCAACTAGTATTTGTTCCAACCGGTATGATGTATTATAGTCTTTAGACTATCGGTGTTTTGCAGAAAGTGTTTACCGATCTCAAGCAGTATGAAGACCCCAAGCGGTTCGAGGATCTCAAGCAGTACGAAGGAACGAAGCAGCACAACTCATATTTCCCAATCTTCATTTTGTCAAACCGGCAACCGGTATTTTTCTTAAACCGGTATTTTGTATGAACCGGTAATACTCTTTGATGAGTTACCAACCGGCATTTTGTGATGAGTTACCATCCACCGATTGTTTGGCGGTGCATTTGTGTTGTGTTACCAAAATTGTCCAGATGCATTGAACCTAGGAAATTGTATTGTAATCCTATTGGACCGACATGAAATCAGATTCCTTTATAAGGACATCATGTCTAGGGTTTTATGTTGTTGCTAGGGTTTAAGGTGGTTGATGAGTTTTTGTAAGTGTGAATATAGAAGAGAAGTTCAGGTCTGTGAGAAAAAGTAGAGTGTGAATGTGTTGAAGACTGAAGTAATGCTGGAATGCATTAGGAATGAGCTATAAAGGATCTAACCAAGCAATCTGTGCTATTTTCTAGATCACTCACTTGTTGATTACTCACATCTTCGACAAGTTTGAAGCCCTTAACTGGGTAGGCCCAAAAGCCTTTTGTAAATCCTCTAATAAGGTGGTTCACATCTGTGGATCTAAAATACTCTAGCAAGGTAGTCTTTAATCAGACTTATCTCCTAACAGAGATTGAGATTCCTAACAGGATCTGTTCTGGCAAAGAACATTGTATGACCTTAACCGGTTTGGTTCCTATTTTGCAGATAGTTACTTGTGAGTTTCATCTCACCGTGGTTTTTCCCATTTGGGTTTCCACGTCAAAATCTCTTGTGTTATGGTGATTGTGCTTCTGTGGGTGAATTATTTGCTATTTTGTTTGCATGTGTCCTAACCGGTTTGTTTGCTAAACCGTTTTACCAGTTTACTGCTAGACTAGTAAAGTGTTTAAGTACAGAGATTTTTGGCATACTAATTCACCCCCCCCCCCTCTCTTAGTATTCATCAATTGTGAGAAGCATGGGATAAGGAGACACTTATCTGCACCCTAGACACCTCAACAAAATGGAGTTGTGGAAGGAAAGAACATAACTATCTTGGATGTGGCTAGAACTATGATGATAGAAGCTAGTCTGCCTCATATCTATTGGAGAGAAGTTGTGAGCATGATGATATACACATTCACCAAAGTTCATATCAAAGGAGACACTGATAAGACACCTTATCAGTTATGGTTTGGTCATACCCCTACAGTTAAGTATTTTAGAATCTTTGGTAGTAAATGCTATATTAGAAGAGATGATTCCATTGGAAAGTTTGATCCTAGATGTGATGAAGGAATATTTCTTGGTTATTCTAATGAAAGAAAAGCATATAGATGTTATAACAAAAGATTGCGGAGAATTGTGGAGAGCACTAATGTCAAGGTGGATGAGCAGAACAAAAATCAAATCAGAACTTATGGGAGAGAACCGACAGTGGAAATGATTATAACTGAATCAGTAGCAGCTACACCAGAACAAAATGTTGAACCAATTACTCCGATACTATCAACAAATTCAACAGTAACTGAAGATCACAGAAGAGGAACAAAAAATTAGAAGACTCCTAAGTATGTAAGGTTGAATCATTCAAAAGATTAGATCATTGGAGACAAGAACAAAGGAGTGATGACAAGAAGAAGGTTGGCAGCTGATGAGGTATGTTTATTTTCTCATGTTGAATCGATATCGGTAATTGAAGCATGTAAAGATGAATGCTGGATGAAAGCTATGGAAGAGGAATTGGATCAGATAAAAAATAATAATACATGGACTTTAGTTCCTCGGCCTAAAAATAAGAATGTTATTGGAACTAAATGGGTTTATAGAAACAAATTGAATGAAGATGGACAAGTTGCGAGGAATAAGGTTAGATTGGTTTGTAAAGGATATTCTCAAAAGGAAGGAATTGATTATGATGAAACCTTTGCTTTGGTAGCTAGGATTGAAGTTGTAAGATTACTTCTTACCTATGCTGTGCATAAGAACTACAAGGTTTATCAAATGGATAAGTGTGCATTTCTGAATGGAGATCTTGAAGAGGAAGTTTACATTGAGCAGCTTGATAGATTTTCACTTTTAGATGACAATAACATGGTTTGTAGGTTAAGGAAAGCTTTATATGGATTGAAACAAACCCCTAGAGCTCGGTATGCAAGGTTGGATAAATATCTTTTGAAGCTTGGTTTCACTAAAGGTAATGTTGACAGTAATTTATATTATAAGATCACTGATGATGACATATTTATTGTTGAAGTCTTTGTTGATGATATCATTTTTGGAGGTGAAGATAAGTTGTGTATGGAATTATTTAATAATATGAAGAATTAATTTGAGATGTCTATGATTCGGGAGATGAAATTTTTCTTAGGTTTGCAGATTACTCAGACTGATAAAGGTATTTTCATCTATCAAACTAAATATGCTAGAGAGCTACTGAAGAAATTTGGTATGGAAAATTCTAAACCGGTTGGTAGTCCTATGGTTACAAGTGAGAAATTGACAAAGAAAGATGTATCAACATCAGTAAATCCCACAAGGTACAAGTCTATGATTGGAGGTTTGTTATATTTGACTCAGACTAGACCGGTTATAATGAATGCATTTTGTATTGTATCAAGATATCAGAGTGATCATAGAGAGAGTCATGAGAGTGTGGTGAAAAGGATTAGTCGGGTATTTGCAAGGAGCAACTAAATATGGTTTATGATATCCTAAAGATGATAGTTTTACACTATGTGCATACACATATGCAAATTGGGCTGGGGATGTTGATGAATAGAAGAGCACATCTAGTGGAGCTTTCTTTCTTGGAAAGAAACTTGTTTCATGGATAAGCTAGAAGCAGTCATGTACTTCTTTATCTACTGCTAAAGTTGAGTATGTTGCTACTACTACTAACTATACACAAGTCTTATGGATGAAGCAAATGTTGAAGGATATAAGGGTGGACTGTAATGAACTAGTAGTTATTCATTGTGATAACTTTGTTGCTATTGACATATTAAAAAATCTAGTATTTCATTCTAAGACAAAGCACATATCTATCAAGTACAACTTTTTGAAGAAGGTGGAAGCAAATGAAGTCCGACTGGTTTATGTGAACACTAAAGAGAAGATATCAGGCATTTTCACTAAACCTTTGCCTAAGGAATCATTTGAGTACTTCAAAGACAGATTGGGGGTTTCCGCCCCTCCAGTAGAGACTTGAGTGATGTTGATTGGCATCAGTTTGGTATGCATTATCAAAGCTACTATTTATTCCGGATTGATGTGGTGATGCTACTACTCAGGGAGAATAGTCAGTTGTGTGGTTCAGAGGTTATGATTCATCTTTGATATTTATGTCAGATTTTGGGCATTTATGTCAAAGGGGGAGAGATATATGTGAAAAACTGAGCTTAACGGAAACATCGGTCAAAGGGGAGTGTTGGAATCCAAGAACACTGAGAGGGGGGGGGGGGGAGGGAAATAAATGTTCTATCAGTTGTTGTATTGTGCATGAAGGCCCGTTGGTTATTATTCATGCCCATTTTCTTGCTCATCCTCCCCTTGAGGATTTTATCCATATTTCTTTTGAGAATGATGAGACTAGTGTGAGAGAGTCTGAGAATAATGCTTCTGGGTTTGGGTCTGAGGAGACTCCACCTCCCCTGAAAAAAGATAAAGTGGAAATTCCTTTGAGCTCTAAACCCAAAATGAGGAAGGGTTCCACAGGTCATAAGAACATTATTATGTCCTCCTCCTCTACTTGGGCTGAGATTGGCTCCCTGGTGCAGGAGCACCTAGTTGAGTAAAACTCCCATTTTTGAGTATTTAATGATTTTATGTTTGTAAAGTCTTATGTTAGGTTTATTATGTTGTTTTAGGTTGTTTTGTGTCATGTTTAGTGGTTTTGATCTCTTTTTGGGCTCTAGAGATCAATTTTGCCCTTCAGGCTTTGAGTTGACAATTTCTGGCAAAAATGTGCAAAATTGCCAAAAAGGTCTTCTAATGTCTTCAAGAGCATTGAAACATGTTTTTAGGTGTTTTTAGGCATGTATAAGTTGTTTGTACAAGTTGATAAGGCTATATTGTCAAAAATGCCTTTTTGAGCAAGAAAAGTTGTCATTTGGCTTGAAAAGTTGTCAAAATTGTCATTTTCTTGCAAAATGAAATTGGGAAAGTCTCCTGTCCATAATGGGCTTGATAAATAATTTTTCAAACTATAAAAATACCTTCCTTTTCCTTGGACAAGGTTGTAAATTGCAATGACAAAGATTTGCTAGTGAGAAAAGAACAAAAATCTGGTTTTTACCTTGTTTTTCCTTCCTTTTGAATAACAATTCGTACTGTAGCTATGCAAATCCATATTGTACCTTCTTGGAAGTGGAAATGTTGATATTATAAAGCTTCCCATGTAATTTTTTCATTGGTTTTGAATTTGCAAGGTGGTTGTGTAAAATAGTTTCCTTTTTGTGTAGTTGTTGTCCTGACAAGGATTTTGGGGTTCTAAAATGCATCAACTTGGTTGATCCAGGTCTGGGATCCCCCCAATGGATTTTACCAAGTTGATTTGCTTGTATATAGTGTACTTATATTTCATTTTATTCCAGAGGAGTGTTTTGAAGATGCATTTGAGTGAGAACTAGGCAAGTTCGAGCAACTCAGCTAGTTCATGGTTAAAACTCAAAATTTGCACCCAAAAATGATTTGGAGTGAACAAATGAATGAGGCAGAGGTCTAGGCTTGTGATCAAGGTTTTTATACATAATTTTGAGGTGTTATAATAGTTTTTTTCATTTAATCATTCTCTTGTTGTAAGCAAAACAGTGAGTTCACTATTTTTTTGAAATTTGTGTTTGTAAAAATGCTCATGGAGTGCTTCAAAGCATGATCCAAGCCTTGTAACTATAAAGGCTATGTAATAGAAGAGTTAAAAAATGTTTTAGAAACATTTTGGAAGTTTACTTTCCATTTCATACTCCTTGTCTTGCAGGGCCAAAGAGATAGCAGTAGATTGACTGGTAAAAGGGACAGTCTTGACTGTCACAGTGATAAATTGACTGATTTTGCAATTGTTGGCCAAGTGTTTGATAAAATGCTTGTGTGGTAGGGGTATGGGAAGCATTTTTATGACATTTCAAAGGTCTTGTGAAGATCTAAGAACTTTTAGAAGAGCATAAGAATGCAAACCTAGAGACTACATCTCAAAACCCTCCAAAACCCTACTTTTAAGCCCAATTTTGTGGACAGTCCTCATATCGCAATGACAAGGGCCTAAACCATAAAAATATGTTAGAAAATACCTCTAAACCATCAACCAAGTCAAATTTGTGGAGTTTTTTATCCATCATTTAGTAGAATAAGCAAAAAAGTGCCAATTAGGCCTCCACAGGCTAGTAGCCCTTTTTGGTTGCATAACACACAAATGACTGTTTTGGCCAAAATGCTCAAACCCAATTGTAAGGAGGAGTTGGGGGTTTTTGAAACCTTAGGAGAATAATCCTTAACAGTGAGACAAATTCCAAATGGAACCTTGGACAGTGTGTAGCCTTTTTGGAGGTTTTGGATCCTTGGTTGCCTAGCTGAGTAAGCCAAGGCTATGTGCCTTAAACTAAAATTTGAGCATCAAAACTGGAACAAAACCTTACTGCCCTTACTTGTCCATGCAAAATACTCCTAAATAACTCTGAAACAGAGGGTTGAATGCCAAAGATCAAAGATTGGGGGTGTGTTGAGGGGTGGAGTGAGCAATTTGAGTAGATTTGAGCATGAGAGTGAGCCTTCACCAAAAGGGGAGTGTGTTAGGGAAGTGATACATGAGATGCTTGGTACTATAACCACAAGAATGATTTTATAAACACACACAATAGACTCAAAGAAGTTTTTGGGTAACAAATTGAACCTCTTGGGCAAATTGGCCTTTTGAGCACTTTACTAGCATTCTCCCTATCATAGTGGTATCAGAGCCAACAAAAGATTCAGGAGAAAAGGAACAGTAGGAAAACATGGTGACCAATGCAGAATTGGCCAAGAAGGTTGAAGACCAAGAAGAGGAAAATAGGGCACTCAGAGAAAGATTAGATCAACTAGCAATGAAACTAGCTGAAGTAGAAGTCAAAACTGAAGAAGTCCATGATAAGGTTGGAGATCAGGGTAAAATGATGGCAATAGAGGATGAAGTCCCCATGCCTGACCTTATCATTGAGAAAGAACCATTATTGAAAGCCTTGAGAGCTATGAGTGGTAAAACCTTAGAGGGAGTGGCTCTTTTCAGTGGGAAGATGGATCCAGATGCTCTAATAGAGTGGATTGAATGGCTAGAAAACCATTTTGAATGTGATGGAGTGACTGAAGCACAAAAGGTTAAGGTGGAAAAATCAAGGCTGAGAGGGGCAGCCTTAACATGGTGGAAATTCATCCAAGAGGAAAGAGTGAAAGGAGGTAAGCAACCAATAGCCACCTGGAAAGTAATGGTAGCCAAAATCAAAGAAACCTACCTTCCTGAAGACTATGAAATACAAATTCACCGGAAAAAACAAAATTTGAGACAAAAAGACCTAGATGTCAGTAGCTACACTGAAGAGTTTCAAAAACTATACATGAGATCTAGAGTAGTGGAGGATGAGAGCATAAAAGTTGCAAGGTACTTGAATGGGTTAAGGTGGAACATCTAGGAAGAGATGAGCTTGTTATGCCCACAAACAGTCCACAAGTGTTATCAATTGGCACTCAAAGTGGAAGAGAAAGGTAGGAGAAAGCAAGAGAAAAACAATAGAGGAAGAGGTAGGAGAAGAGATGGTAGAGGCCATAGAGGCAGTTTTTGGGGAAGGGACATGGATCAACGATCCTAGGGAGAGTCTAAACTTGTTGAGCAAAGTGGGGATTCTCATAGAAAACCCAACTATAGGGGTAGGGGTAGATCTAATGGACCAGGGAGAGGGTCCTACTTCTCAACCATGAAGTGCTATAACTGCCAAAAGTTGGGCCACCCTACCTATAGATGCCCAAAGAAGCCTAGTTCATCCTATGGTGGTGAAAAGAGGGTAAACTATGTTCAGGAAGATGGAGGTAATACTAGAACTTCAGCATTGAACAACTTAGCTTCAGAAGATGGTGAGAGTTTGATGATCAAAAGAGTGTTAATGAAGAAACCACATAGTACAAAGGCCTCACATAGAAGAGCATTGTTTAGGATTAAGTGTAAAATCATGGGAAAGGTGTGTAAGGTGATCATAGATTCAGGATCCATAGATAACATCATTTCAGAGGAAGCAGTAAACAAATTGAAACTACCTAGGATACAACACAAGGAGCCATACAAGGTCACATGGTTAAATAAGGGACAACATGTGTTAGTAAATGAGCAAGCCTAGGTAGATTTCCACATAGGTGGATATTTAGATAGGATCCTATGTGACATCCTTCCTATGGATGCTTGCCACCTGCTATTGGGTAGACCATGGTAGTTTGACCGAAAAGCACAACATGATGGGGAAAGAAACTCCTACTCATTTTAGAAAAATGGAGTAACCTACTAGATCCAATCCCTCATTGAAGAAGGAGAGAGCAGCAACAAAGTACCTACATATTGTTAGTGAATGAGAAAGAGTTCATAATGAAGAGGGGAAAAGCCAACAAGATGGATTAGTGGTGGTTAGCATGCAAATCAAACACTAAAAGCATAAGAACATGAAGCATGCATAAAACCACATAAAAATATGAAAATAATGCTTATACCTTGCTATCTTTACCTCTCCCTCGGATTGAGCTTGATGAAGTGAAGGCGCCCCTTGATGATGCTCCACTTGATATGCTCCTTTGATTGATTTGTGATGTGGAATGCTCTCCTTTCTGCTCAACAAGATAGATTGATGGACTATTGGATTATTGGATTTGAGTGATGGATTATGAATTTGATAGATTTGATAGAGGATTTAGAAGAGGATGAGAGGAGAATAGAGCAGCATGAGGATGCATGAGAAGTGGATCTTCTTTTGTGAGGAGGATTGGCTCCAATTTATAGATTGGAGAAGGCCAATGGAGGGCCAAGATTGATTTGATTATGAAGGGTTGAGATTGATTTTGGATAGAAGGCATGGATCAAGGATGCCTTGGGAAAATAAATAGGAATATAAAATTCCTTTGGAAAAAGGGGGGAGAAATTTTGAATTTCAAACTTGAGGAATTAAAAATTCCAAAATAAGGGTGCATTGAGGGATTCAAAGAAATTTGAATTTATTTGAGAGATTCAAAGTTTGATGTGACATGAGTGGGAATTTAGAAATTGGAGAATAATGATAAGCATGATTATGAGAGATTCAAGGAGGATTAATTAGGTTGAGTGGGATTAGGAAAAGTGATTTGTAGGAATCACATGACTAGGTTAATTAATTAGAATTAATTAACTGAGTGGGTTTTAGAGGAAATAATTATTGGAGGGGACTTTAGAAGAATAGGGCAAATTAATTTATTTGAAAAATTAATTATGGGACTATAGTGACAGGATTAATTAAATTAGATTTAATTGATTATGAGAGGAATAAGGATAACACAATTAAGTTAATTAATTATGTTTATAGGCTTAAATTAATCAAACGTTAATTTTAGGTGTCTACACATAAAAACACTAGATGAAGGTGAAGGAGTGAGATTTGCACTCATAGTGAAACCCAAGGAAGAAAAGGTAGAAAAGAAAGTTGAGATACCATATGAGGTGCAAAAAATCCTTGATAACTTCAAACAAATAATCAGTGATGGTACACATGCAACCTTACCACCTTCTAGAGCCATTAGCCATCAAATTGACTTCATACCTAGAGCCTCTTTTCCCAATAAGGCAGCCTACAAGATGACCCTTGATCAAAACAAAGAGGTAGCAAGACAAATACAAGAACTCTTAGACCAAGGGCTGATTAGGAAAAGCATTAGTCCTTGTGCAGTACCTACAGTGTTGGCACCTAAGAAGGGTGGAACATGGAGGCTTTGTATAGATTCCAGAGCCATAAACAAGATCACTATTAGATACAGATTTCCCATACCTAGGATAGAGGACTTGATGGATTGTTTGGGGGGTGCACAGTATTTCAGCAAGATTGATTTGAAGAGTGCTTACCATCAGATAAGAATCAAAGAGGGGGATGAATGGAAGATAGCTTTCAAAACAAATGAGGGTCTCTATGAGTGGCTTGTCATGCCTTTTGGACTCTCTAATGCTCCCAGCACATTCATGAGACTCATGAATGAAGTTTTACATGATTTCATTGGCAAGTTTGTTGTTGTGTATTTAGATGATATTCTTATTTTCAGTAAGACCAAGGAAAAGCATTTGAAGCATTTAGCTATTATTTTGAGACAGTTATCTGATGAACAACTAACCATTAATCTAGAAAAATGTGATTTCTTGAAGCAAGAATTGGTGTATCTTGGTTTTGTTGTATTAGGAGGCAATATGAAAATGGATCAATCAAAAGTGGCAGCAATAAATAGTTGGCCAACTCCTAGGACAGCCAGTGATGTCAGAAGCTTCCATGGTTTGGCACAGTTTTACAGAAAGTTCATCAGGGGATTCAATGAGATTTGTGCTCCAATGTTGGACACCATCAAAGGGGGTGTAAAGGTAAAATTTTAGTGGACAAGTGCAGCCAATAAGGGGTTTGAATTATTGAAAACTAAAGTAGCTACTTAACCAGTGCTCATTTTACCTAGTTTTGACAAACTTTTTACTATTGAATGTGATGCTAGTAATATTGTTGTAGGCGCTATTTTAAGTCAAGAAAATAGACCAAGTGCATTTTTTAGTGAGAAGTTGATTGATGCAAAGAAAAAGTACTCTTCCTATGATTTAGAACTTTATGCATTAGTACAAGCACTTAGGAAATGGAGACACTATCTTCTTCCTAAAGAGTTTATTGTATACACAAATAATCAGACACTCAGTTTCTTGAACTCACAGGATAAACTGAATCGTAGGCATGTTAAATGGGTAGAATATTTACAAGCTTACACTTTTACTCTTAAGCATAAGAAGGGTCAGCTGAATAAAGTAGTAGATGCTTTGAGTAGGAGGTTGTTAACTATTAATGAGATTCAAATTTAGAGCATTGGTATTGATAGTTTCAAAGACTTGTATCCTATTGATGATGATTTTGTTGAAGCTTATAAGGTTTGTAAATATTTTGAGAATAGTTTCCATGGTGCATATGCTGATTTCACTTTGCAAGATGGTTTGCTATTTAGGGGCGGATAGTTGTGTGTTCCAAAAGGTTCTATGAGAGAGAACCTCATTCAAGAGAATCACAATGGGTGCTTAAGTGGACATTTCGGTCTCAATAAGACCTTAGAGTTGGTTCAAAGGTTCTATTATTGGCCTAAGATGCAGAGAGACATCGGGAGGTATGTTGAGCAATGCTTGGTATGTCAGAAAGCCAAAGGTAGTTCTTCTAATGCTGGTTTGTATCAGCCTCTTCCTATCCCACATAGACCTTGGGATTGCATTAGTATGGATTTTGTGGTAGGATTACCTAGAACTCAAGCAGGATTTGATAGCATTTTTGTAGTGGTTGACAGATTTAGCAAAATGGCTCACTTTATTCCTAGTAAGACAACACATGATGCAAGTCATATTGCTTTTTTTTTTTTCAAAGAAGTTGTTAGAATTCATGGTTTGCCTACTAGCATTGTTTCAGATAGGGATGTTAAGTTTCTTGGTCATTTCTGGAAGACATTGTGGAAGAGATTGGGTACTAATCCCTCTTTTGGTTCAGCTTATCATCCACAAACTGATGGCCAAACTGAAGTTGTGAATAGGTCTCTTGGAAACATGCTTAGGTGTTTGACAAAGGAATATGGGTAGAGTTGGGACCAACTCATTCATCAAGCAGAATATGCCTACAAGGACAGTGTTAACTGGTCTACAAGTAAAAGTCCATTTGAAGTTGTTTATGGTATGCATCCAAGGGGTATAATGGAGTTGAGGGATATCACTAACTTACAGAATAAGAGTGGAACAACAGATGACATGGCTCAGTCCATGAAGGAGGTTCATGAGAAAGTAAGACAAGCTCTCCAAGATACCTCTCAAAAAGTCAAGGCAAGAGTGGATGCTACAAAGAGAGATGTTCAGTTTTCCATAGGTGATTATGTGATGGTTCATTTGAATAAGGCAAGGCTACAAAATGGAGTTCCAAGCAAACTTCAGATGAGGAGGATAGGCCATTGCAAGATCTTGGCTAAGTATGGGTCTAATGCTTACAAAGTTGATTTGCCTACTAATGTTTCTTTGTCCCCCATTTTTAATGTTGCAGATCTAATTGTTTTCAAAGGGAAGCCACCTGAGGAGATTCAAAGAGTTTTAGATGTTTCCAAATCCCTTTCTGATCTATCTCTCCCTTCTATTTCTTTTCCCCAAGCAGAACAGGTTCTAGACTCCAAAATTCTCAAAAAGATAAGGAATCACACCTACATGGAGCATCTCATCAAATGGAAGGATCAGCCTATCTCAGAGGCCACATGGATACTTGAAGCTTACTTTCAGAAAGTTGTCTTACCTTCTTCTTTGTCTTTGGGGGAGTATGGTGCAGGAGCACCTAGTCGAGTTAAACTCCCATTTTTGAGTATTTAATGCTTTTATGTTTGTAAAGTCTTGTTTTAGGTTGATTATGTTTTTTTAGGTTTTTTTGTGTCACTTTTAGTGGTTTTGATCTCTTTTTGGGCTCTAGAGATCAGTTTTGCCCTTCAGGCTTTGAGTTGACAATTTTTGGCAAAAATGTGCAAAATTGCCAAAAAGGTCTTCTAATACCTTCAAGAGCATTGAAACATGTTTTTTAGGTGTTTTTAGGCATGTCTAAGTTTTTTGGACAAGTTGATAAGGCTATATTGTCAAAAATGCCTTTTTGAGCAAGAAAAGTTGTCATTTGACTTGAAAAGTTGTCAAAATTGCCATTTTCTTGCAAAATGAAGTTGGGAAAGCCCCCTGTCCATACAGGGCTTGATAACTACTTTTTCACACTATAAAAATACCTTCCTTTTCCTTGTACAAGGTTGGAAATTGTAATGACAAAGATTTGCTAATGAGAAAAGAACAAAAATCTGGTTTTTACCTTGTTTTTCCTTCCTTTTGAATAACAGTCCGTACTATAGCTGTGCAAATCCATGTTGTACCTTCTTGGAAGTGGAAATGTTGATATTCTAAATCTTTCGATGTAATTGTTTCATCGGTTTTTCATTTTCAAGGTGGTTGTGTAAAATAGTTTCCTTTTTGTGTAATTGTTGTCTTGACAAGGATTTTGGGGTTCTAAAATGCATCAACTTGGTTGATCCAGGTCTGGGGTCCCTCCAATGGATTTTTCCAAGTTGATTTTATTGTATATAGTGTACTTATATTTCATTTTGTGCCAGAGGAGTGTTTTGAAGATGCATTTGAGTGAGAACTAGGCAAGTTGGAGCAACTCGGCTAGTTCATGGTTAAAACTCAAAATTTGCACCCAAAAATGATTTGGAGTGAACAAATGAATGAGGCAGAGGTCTGGGCTTGTGATCAAGGTTTTTATACATCATTTTGAGGTGTTAGAATATTTTGTTTCATTTAATCATTCTCTTGTTGTAAGCAAAACAGTGAGTTCACTATTTTTATGAAATTTGTGTTTGTAAAAATGCTCATGGAGTGCCTCAAAGCATGATCCAAGCCTTGTAACTATAAAGGCTATGTAATAGGAGAGTTCAAAAAAAATTTACAAACCTCATGGAAGTCTAGTTTCTAGTTCATGCTCCTTGTCTTCCAGGGCCAAAGAGATAGCAGCAGATTGACTGGTAAAAGGGACAGTCTTGATAGTGACAGTGATAAATTGACTGATTTTGCAATTGTTGTCCAAGTGTTTGGTAAAATGCTTGTGTGGAAGAGATAGGGGAAGCATGTTGAAGACATGTCAGAGGTCTTGTGAAGATCTAATCACTTGTAGAAGATCATAAGAATGCAAACCCAGAGACTACATCTCAAAACCCTGCAAAACCCTACTTTTAAGCCCAATTTTGTGGACAGTCCTCATATCGCAATGACAAGGGCCTAAACCATGAAAATATGTTAGAACATACCTCTAAACCATCAACCAAGTCAAATTTGTGGAGGTTTTTATCCATTGTTTAGCAGAATAAGCAAAAAAGTGCCAATTAGGCCTCCATAGGCTAGTAGCCCTTTTTGGTTGCATAACACACAAATGATAGTTTTGGCCAAAATGCTCAAACTCGATTGTAAGGAGGAGTTGGGGGTTTGTGAAACCTTAGGAGAAAAATCCTAAATAGTGAGACAAATGACAAATGGAACCTTGGACAATGTGTAGCCTTTTTGGAGGTTTTGGATCCTTGGTTGCCTAGCTGAGTAAGCCAAGGCTATGTGCCTTAAACTAGAATTTGAGCATAAGAAATGAAACAAAAACCTTACTACCCTTACTTGTCCATGCAAAAGACTCCTAAAGAAATTTGAAATAGAGGGTTGAATACCAAAGATCAGAGATTGGGGGTGTGTTGAGGGGTGGAGTGAGCAGTTTGAGTAGATTTGAGCATGAGAGTGAGCCTTCACCAAAAGGGGAGTGTGTTAGGGAAGTGATACATGAGATTCTTGGTACTATAACCACAAGAAGGATTTTATAAACACATACAGAAAACTCAACCAAGTTTTTGGGTAACAAATTGAACCTCTTAAGCAAATTGGCCTTTTGAGCACTTTAGTAGTAGCATTCTCCCTATCACTCCTCCTCTTCTTCTAAGAAGGCAGATGATGTTAAGAACCATGATAACCCTAATGTCTTGGCCTCTCCTCTTTCCTTTAAGGAGATTGGTAATATGGGTGTGGTTGGTATTGTTGACCCTAATCCTAAAAGTGATGAGCTAAATGATAAGAGGGAGGATTATGAAAATGTGTTGGGTATGGCTCATGATCATACAATCGACACCTTCAATTTGTTCAAGTGGCTATTTCATGAACTTAAAGAGATCTAGGTAGCAAAATGGATTCTCTCCCTGCTGGTTCTTCTCTTGGTCCGCATAATGAAGGGAATTGGAGTATGGCTGAGAAGAATTTGGCCAAGGACTATATCAAGAAAACAGGGGAAGGGGTCGACCAACTTAAGAAAAAACTGGAGGAATCCATCACACAGGTTGAGGATGGCTACAAAAAAATCTAGGAAACCCTAAAGACCATTATGGTTAGCAGTCATAAAATTGTTAAACAGTCCGCAATGGTTATGAATACCATGGTTAAAAGTCTGGACCAACCAAATAAGGTTGTTGTTGTTATTGGTGAGGAAGCTGAGGTGGCTCAAAGTGGTGAAGGAACCTACAAAAGGACTCTAGGGAACATGAAGAAGAAGGTGGCCTTTTAGAAATTGGATCATAGCGCTATGTAGGTTGTTGCTGATACCATGAATGCCCTAGAGGCCGAGGTCGCTAAGATCCTCAAAAAACTAATGTAATTGGGTTGTCTTATGTTGCTGGTTCTTTCTGCTATCTTTTTGTGCCCGACTGGGATTTTGTTGTCTCTTTAGCTATTGTTTTCTATGCATATCCTTGCAGCCCATTTTATTTTGGATGTTGCTTTATGATTCTAATCCTCTTAGAATCATTTTGTAAAGGGTTTCGGGGCCCCTTCAAAACCTTTTTTTTCCTTAATCCAAAACAACTCCACTTATTAATCGATATGCATGAAAGAAAGTAACATTAAGTAATAACAATGCAATCACAAGAATAAACACCATAACACAAAGATTTATACATGGAAAACCTCAAAGAGGAAAAAACACGGTGGGATTGGTAACCCACAATATATATCCACTGTCCAAATGAATAAATATTACAATAGGGGCCTACACATGCAGGAAGGTGAACAACCTAGAGCGCACTACTCATCACAAAAGGAGCCTCACTGACTACATACACCAAAATGGAGTTATAAACAAAATTATTAACTTAGAGAATGCATCTACTATGCTGAATGAGTTATGGTTCAAGCATTGTCTGTACCGGTTTTCACTATGTCCTCCCTTACCAGTAACTTACTTTGCTTCCCAAACCTCTAAACCAATAACCAATAGTGACTATATATTATTACATTCGCATTCAGTCGATCAACATCACTCGCTTAGTATCACATCACTATACTTTCCTTATGTATGTTCAAAATAATCTAAAAGAACTAACTTCAATACCCTTCCCAATCATAAACATAAATGTCTTATGTCGGCTTACAATGATATTACAATCAATTTATATGTCGGCCTAGACAAAAATAAATGCATTAAACTTCGTGACCGATGTTGTTGATTGCTGCTGTGTACCTATCGGATTAATCTCCTATGTCGGCCTCATAAACCAGTTCCTAGTTTGCCAGTTTCCCTTGTATGCCAGATGACTTGAATGTTGGTGGCCAAACAAAGAATACCGGTGACTATCGGTTAAGTGTCCAACCCAAAATGATGTGTGTTTCCATCAATCACAACACTACTAAATCGAATGAGTGTCAATTGCCAACAGTCTCCCCCTTTGGCATTGATGGCAACACTAATGTGAAAAATGGATCGCTGAAGTGCTGTTCTGGTTCCTCCCAAAAATTGATGACCAAACCTGACCCTGCTCCCCCTGAGATATACATTACTTTTTATGTCCATTAACATTTTTCACATCAACCTCTCCCCCTTTAACATCAATGACAAAGCTGGGGTACATAAAGAATGAAAGAAAAACTGTGATTACCGGGTCTGTATATGCTTGAAAATGTTCGGATAAGCACCCTTCAAATATGCGAAGTGTCCCAACAGGATTTCAAGGTACTCAAAATTGATACTAGCCCATTCAACAAATAAGCATCAATTTCTAACTCAGCTAGGTCTGCCAGTGTGGGCTTTCCCATCTGCTCTATACACTCTCTCTTATGAAGCAATAAGGTATTTAATTGGGGAATAACCAATCCTCTCAAATCTCTAGCCCACTAGATGATTTTGTCCTTATCCTTCTCCAGGGCTGAAATCTCAGATTCAAAAAGAAAAATTTGACCATCAACGGAGCTGGTCAATGAACCAGTACCATCAAAACTGATTAGTAGTTGTTCAATTTTCTCCTTATCCTCCTTTATTTTACTATCTATGTCTATTGTTAATTTTGATATGTTAGAGAAAGACCAGTATATATGACTACACTGAATGAGAGCCCCATCAATCCTTTTTAATTCTTCAGTTAAATTAGTCTTATCAGATGCAATCATATTATTACAAGTTACCAATCTGGCTACATTGTACCTCTCCATTAACTGTCAGTTTGATACCTGTTGAAAAGTTTTAAACTCTTTGGAAATGTGCTTTGTCAAACCTTTCAATTTACTAGATGGGCTTCCAATTTGATCTACCTTATACTCTGGTGCAAGCTGCTAAAAAACTAGGATAGCCTTCTCAATGACTTGCTTGTCTTCAGACCCTTCCTTCCTTAACTTCTGAGCTACAACATACATCAATTCAAAACTACTTAGTTGCTCAATATTTGTCTATCCAAAATCAACTTGACCAGATGAGCCAAGTGCCAACAATGAATGACTGTCCAAAATTTTCCCCAAGGATTCAGCCTTATGACTTGCACCGATGGCTTCACCACTTGGTGTAGTAACCATCTCAACCTCAGCATCTTCTATATGTACATTTGTTTCTGGAGGTTTAATATCCTCAACCTTTTTATTTTGTGTCCACATCAATGACCTCTATATCTGGAATGTTCTATTCTGGTGTATCCTTCTTATCCCATGTAGTTTAAATGTTATCTACCAGTTTCTCTATATTATGTACAGGCGATCTGTCAGAGGAATATCCTCTATTATTTTCTCTTCCAAAGCTGGTGGATCCATACCTAATATACCCTTTCCCTTGCCATCAACTGATATGTCTTGAATACCAGACTTAGGAGAGAATACTTGTGGAGTAAAGAAATCAAGTGTATCTACAAAGAATTTTACCCATGCCTCATGGGTCTCCTTAACTATTTCATTTACTTTACCCACCATGAGACTCACATGCCAATGTCTGCTCTGGAAAATTATTTTATTTGGATATTCTAGACACTGTTGCATCTCATCATTTGTGATAGCTCCACAAATAGTTAACAACTCCTATATCTTTATATGTTTATCCTCTTCTACCATAGATAATCTTCTAGCATCTAGTTTATTGTACAAATCTCCCAATATTTGCCTTTCAATCTCAATGAATGCCTTCTTATATATATCTAAGTATAACAAAGCTACTTCCTAAATCTCCATTTGTTCCTTACCATCCATATGTACATAATAATGTTGGATATTACTCAAAATTCTATCTTTAGTTATTTGATCAATTAATTTAGTTACCGAAAGAGGAGGAATGACTTCAATACTTACCGGATTTGAGAGCTATATCTATATCTCATTTCTTATTCTTGTTGGGAGTAGAAGTAGACTCCTTAACCGGTTTCCTCTTCTTTGTGTGTTTAATCTCCTTCAAAATTTCTTTGGGTTTACCGGAGGGGTGACCTTTGTTTCTTTCCTTCCTTAGGCTTCTTCCTCTGAATCCGTATGTAAGCCTTGGGAATCTTTGGGGGATCATCATCAGTATCAAAACCAGATGCAATAGGGGTAATATAAGTTTATGGTTTCTTCCTCTTCACTACACCCTTGCCAGTTGTTGTTGCCGATGAGGCCTGAATTGCTGCTGGAGAAGATCCTTCTGCTAAGACAATGATCTGCTTGATATCAGAAGACATCTTCTATACAACTTCCCCAACCTTCTTGATTTTCCTTCCCTTTTCTTATTGCTGAAACCTATCTAAACTTTGGATTCCTTCTTTTTTGCTATCCCAAAGGTTTTCTCCTTTTCATGTTTTGAGGCATCATTTAGAGTCTTGGTATATAATTCCAAGATCTCTGCATCAACCTCATAGCCCATCTCAGTGATCTAGACCTTTCGTGGTTGCACTGCCTCCATCAATGTTTCATCCTTCTTCACCATAAAGCAGATTTCAGTTGAATATTTGTCAACTATATGGTTTGGAACTCTTTTGCTCTACTTCATTGCTTTCTGAAATGATTTGAAATAACCCCATAGATTGGAGTCCCTCTCCTTGCCCTGTCCCAAACCTCTTATAGAATTTTTAATTTTTTTCCCTACCAGTATATCAAATGTCCATTTTGTTTTACTGTATCCCTGTAACTCATTCAAAAAGAAAAGCATCAAGCAAAAAACAAGATTGCCATACCGAAAAACACTTTTCTTCTCACCCTTAATCTTCCCTAGGTTTAAAATTAGCTCATCACAGATCCATTGACATAGATCATACCTATAATTTTCTTTGACCATCTTATGAGATGAGTAAATACATGAACTCAAAATAGAGTTCAACTAGTTTGATTGGGTTACCTTACAACCAATGATCATGCTTGTGAATTAAATAACTTTGTCTCTGATAGTGCTTAATCCTCATTGACTATTTGTCAAAAGTTGCACTGGTTAACTTCTCCACCTCATTATTATATATTTTCTTCTTTCCCAAAGTTTGACCAGTCTGGGGAAAACCAGTGATTACACGAATAGCCTCCTTGGAGATTTTATAAGGCTAGTCTAACCATATGAATTCCCTGTGGACATGACTCAACACATACCAGATCATTTCATCTTCAAATTTTGGCATCTCCAAAGTGTTTGTGAAACCCCGATCCTTTATAATGTGGAATTTTGGTTTCATCGATCCCTTCCTATCCAACACATTTGTCATGTACATTATTTTGATTTCAGAAAAACCTAAATCCTCCAGAGGGCAGTGGATATATGCATGAACATCTTCAATATATAGAACTCCATCTGGAACCCTAGAAAATGCGCCAACCAAATCATCAACCTTTGCAATCTGAGGGCATTTCTAGAAAATGGGGTGTGGACAATCCTTGATGTCAACAAAAATAGAGGTAGCCACACCTACTGAAGTGGGAGTTGATCTAGAAGCCATTGCAAATAAAAGATAGCTCGAAAACTGATAAAATACCTCACAACTTTCACCGATGAAAGCTCTTGAAAATCTTCTTTGAATGCACTGGAATTCACTTGAAAATGCTTTTGATCGCTTTGAATCACCTTGAACTCAATTTTCTTCGTTCTAAATGTCGTGTGATAAAAAATGAACCAAAATTTCTCTTTTATTCTGTGAAAACCCTAATTTCACATTGACATAAATGCGTATCGGTAGATCATACCAGAATCAAAAATCTATAATCTCAGTATTGAAAAACCTTTAGAATGACTTCTCCAAGATTCAAAACAAGCTTTTGGTCTGCTATCAGGGGTAATGCAAGATCTATCATTAAATTTGCCTCCCCCTAAGGCTAATGCCTTAGTTACTGGATGAGTTTCCTACCGATGTTGGAACATTATGCCGAGTCGGTTGAGTAACTGGGTTGTTTGTCTCTACCAGTTGATCTTTGGATTTCCTAACCCATTTATTTTCATGATCCTTTCAGATATCTTCAACCTTTTATTTTCCTTTCTCATCATTTCCTACCAGATTCTTCTTGCTTCTGCAGAATTTTGCAATGTGTCCTATTTTGTTGCATGCATAACTAGTGACATTATTTTTCTCAATTGCTTTGTTGTATCCTTGATCATTCCTTGACCTGCATTGATTAGCCATATGTCCAAACTTTCCACTTGCATAAAATTTCACATTCATTCTACAATCATCTGTCCTATGACCATACTTCTTACAATTTGAACATTGACCAGGAAAATTATTATTATTATGATTTTCTCTATTTCTGCACTATCTTGCCATATGACCAAATTTATTGCAAACAAAGCATCTACCTGTAATGTGGAAAAATGGTGAATGATGAGATCAAGAGGAAAACTACCATTTCCCTCAAGGAGAGATGAGAGTTTCACTATTGATTACCCTTCAAACACTTTTCACCAAATTACATTTGGAGGAGGAGAGGAGAATTCACTAGATTCAACCTTCAAAGATGAAGACTAAATTCTGAATGAAATGGAAATGATAAGTTGATCCCCTCTTCCTTATTTAAAATGGAAAGGAATTGATTGAATTATGTAGTGCAAAAGTGATAAAGAAATGATTATAACTTGAGATCAAAATATGGGATGAATTTGTGCACCTGGATCTGGTAGTAATATGTTGAGATGAAGTCGCCCTACGAATTTGAGGAAAAGTTGCCCGGACCGTGGCGGGAACATACACGGTCGTCCGAAAAATCCGTGAAATGAAAAGAGTTTTTATACCTCTACAAATGGAGCCTGAATCCAAAAGTACAACTATGCACCTACAACCTACACACATAAAAGAGAGGAAAATGGGTTGGGACTGGGGGTTTGCCTTTAGGTCAAACTCCAGTTTTGGAATTAACCATGTAATGAAAGACTGAATTGTAAATCACCTCAAGGGAGGTTGTGATAGCAATGTTGATAGAAATTCTTGTGTGGAATTGAATGTTGGAATCAATCTCCTCTTCAATGGTTGAATCCTTGACTTGAATGCAACACCTAGCCTTGAAGGGAGACTTGAGAATGCTCAATGCTGGAAAAGAATTCTTGAATGCTCTTGAATGCTCGATCTCTCATTCAACTTGAACTTATCCAACTTATTCCGCTTATCCAACTTGTGCAAATGAGAGGATGAATGCCCCTTAAATACATATTAGTGGATTTGATTTTCATCACACACCGATATTGGGGGAGTTTCCCGCCCAATGCACAACCAACAATGCAATCCTAGGAAGGCACTTGCCACAAAATAGGGCAGGGACAGGGGTGCCATGTCCCTATTCTGGGAGGACAAGGGCACCACACTCCTATCCAAGGGGGGATGGTAGTGCCATGCACCTATCCTACCCCTTCCTCCAGAGCAGAGTGCGGACGGAGTGATGCAGAGGCCAAGAAAGAAGCTATTTCTGAGGGTTGAGAAATCTTTGGTATCCGATTAGGCTAGAGCATTCAATCTTGTGTGTGTGGACCCTAATGTAGTTGAAAATTTCTAGGGTCACAATTTTATGACACTACATTTAGCCCCCACTTTAGCGGGAGTATAAGTGTGCGCCAATACTTGCGGTAAAGTTCAAGGAAATAAGATTGAAAGACTTTTACCACATCAAGGAGGCAAGATGCACCAAGCCCCTAGTGGAATTAGGATCTTATGACTTCGATTGAAAAATTAAAAGGGAAGATCGAGAAGGGCAGAACCATGACTGCAAGTAGTTGTTGGAATACATTGAATCCAAGAACACTGAGAGTGGGGGGGTGAATAAGTGTTCTGCCGGTAATACAAGATTTTAACTTTTATAACATACACATATAAACTAGTAAATGAAGAAGCATATAATATGAAGTAAATAAACCAGCCACATGAATGAAAACCATAACACACTAAATTTATATGTGGAAAATCTCAAAGAGGAAAAACCATGGTGGGATTTGTGACCCACAATATCAATTCACTAGCCATATGAAAGATATTACATAGCATGGGGGCCTGCACATGCAAGAAGGCACACTGCCTATAGAACACTTCTCAACACAAAAGAGTCTCACTGACTACAAGCTTCTGCTGAGATAAAACAGTAACGGTGAACTCACAAAATTCATCTGCAATGCCAAAAAGAGTTCCAATTATAGCTCTGTTCTGTACCAGTTCATAAACCCTGAACCCTTCTACCGATATCTCCTTTCTGCTAATAATTCTTTACAAACCATCTACTGATCATAATATTACTTTACCATACAAATGACCTACATACATATCCTTCACATCACTTTTTTTTCTACCTTATCATATTTCAAAATGACCTAATAGACTGACTTATATACCCTTTACAAAAAATATGCCTTATGTCCTTACAATACAAAAGATATTCAATGTCGGCCCTATACAATAATTACAAAATGATTTTACAAATAAAACCTTTCGGGTCCGAGACTGATGTCGGTGTTGGTGTCGGTGATGACCCTGATTACTCCAATGCCGGTATCTACCAGTGTATGCCTCCAAATGTCGATATCTGTTGGTATATGTCTTCTAGAGAATCTTGTTGCCATCAATGACAACATATTAATCCAATGAGTATCAATTGCCAACAATCTCCCCCTTTGGCATTGATGGCAACACTCCTATGAAAAATGGATTCCCTGTTGGTTCAAATGAAACATGCTCCCCCTAAGCTGATTGACTTTGTCTGTAGTATACTCTGTCTGATATCCTCCCCCTAGGATTATATACATATACATATTTTTCACATAATATACGCTCCCCCTTTGGCATCAATACCAAAGACCAGTGAAATAATTGAAAGAATTGTTACAGATTACTTTATCGGAGCTTGACCAATTTCAAGATTTTTGGGTAAGTTTTCTTTAGCAATTGTTTATAGGTATCCCATCTAGTTTTGAATATTTCAGATATGGATACAAGTCCACTCAGTAAATGTGCAAGTGTTTCTTTGTCAGTGACTTTTGCCGGTGTGGGATTCGCAAGCATATCCATACATTCCCTCTTATGTACACCAAGTGAATCCAATCTTGGACTCACCAAACCTCTGAGACTTATTTCTCTTTGAATAATCTTGTCTCTTTCCTTTTCAAAAGAAAAAAATTGGTTCTCCAAAGTCAAAATTTGTCCATCAATAGATGTTGTAAGTGAATTTAGTCTATCAAAAGAATTAGCAATATTAGCAATCTATTCATGTAACTCCTTTATCCTCTTATCTACATTTTCTATAAGAATTTGTATATTACAACAAACCCTGTAGATGTTAGTAGACTATTTCAAAGAATTTTCAATAAGTATAAGTTTATCTTCAACCTTCCTCTTCTTTGTCTCAATAATCTGGTCAAAAGCGGCTTTCTTGATCAGAGTAAATATTTTAAGTGCTTTCATGTCAGAAATCTGCTGTAATGATTGAAAGTTTTTAGATATGTGCTTTGTCAATGCCTTAAGCTTGCTAGAAGGGCTTGGGTGATTTTCAATCATACAATCAAGAATCAATCTATGCAAAATTGTTATTGACTGATCTATTATTCCTTTGTCTGCAGATCCTTCCTTCATTAGCTTTTGAGTAGCCATCATCATTAGCTCTATGGGACTCATATTTATGATTGATTTATTCTCAACTTGAGAAGTGTCAATTGCTAAAATTTTTGCTAAGGAATCAACTGTCGGTATGGTACTGGGTGTCTTATCAGTCTCGTTTTCCTTATACTCTCCCAATGTATCCCTTTTCTCATCCTCTTTTGCACCGGTGGCTTTTCCACTTGGTGCAGTATCTATTATTGTTGGTGGAGTATTATCCATAATATTATCAGTATACTGTTCATTACCTATATTACCTTGCTCGGACTATACAAATGTAGTGTCTGTCGGTTTAGTCTGTACACTCTCATCTATTTTAGGATTATCTACTAGTTCATTTAAAATTTGATCCGAACTTCCCAAAATTCCTTTCCCTTTAGATCTGTCCAGGATGATGTGAGATGTTGCCTTAGAAAATTCTTCTTGAGAAGTAAGGAAATCAGGATTCTTTTGGAAGAATTTAGCCCAATCATCTCTGGTCTCATTTATTATTTCATTGACTCTACCCATCATTAAGCTTATTTGCCAGGGTTTTCTGCTAAATATTGTTCTATTTGCAGCTTCTATACATCTTTTCATTTCCTCATTATTTATAGAACCACACATACTCAAAAGTTCAACTTTTTAATCTCTATGTTCCTCCTAATTGCATCTAATCTCCTTGCATCTAACTTATTATACAATGATAAGGGATTTCTTTCAAAATCTCTACCAAAGCCTTCTTATATATGTCTAAATGTAAAAAAATTGCTTCTTCCATTTCATTTTGCTCATTATCATCTAAATCTTCGTAGATATTTGACACATTCTTCAAAATTCCATCTTGAGTTACCTCATCTATCAATTCTGCACATCATTGGGGGGATGATGGTAACATTACCATATTCAATTGCTTCATCTATCGTACTCTTTTTCTTCTAGCTAGGGGTTGCCTGAGTAGATGGAGCAGGCTGCCTCTTCTGAGCAGGTTTCCTTGCTGGAGGTGTGGATGCTATTGTTACCTTTCTTACTAGCTTCCTCCTTGGTTCCATCTTCTTCTCTTCTACCAAAGGCTTGTCAGTTTTCTTCCTCTATACCCTTCTAAATGCAAGAGGTTGATTATCCTCTGGATTAGAGTAAGAAGTGATAGAAGAAATGAAAGTCTCAGGCCTCTTTACCTCAGGAGCACTAGCCACTGCGGGTTGATCTACCAGTTTAGATCCAAAGCCTAGTTTTGTATCTATCTTGTGAATTACATTTTGAACAAATGAAGACATTTTGTCTATTTTATTTTCCCTCCTTTTCTTGTTGAAACCAATTTTAACCTCAAGAGCCTTCTCCTCTGCAATGCCAAAGTGTTCATCCTTATCATTAAAAGAAGCATCAATCAACATTTTAGCATATAGTTCCAAGATGTTGTCATCAACTTCATACCCCAATTAAGTGACCCATATTTTTCTAAGTTCCACTGCTTCCATTAGTGTCTCATCTATTTTTACCATGAAGCAAATATCGGTGGAGTATTTCTCCAAAATGTGTTTGGAGATTATCTCCCTCAGTCTCATGTTCTCTTCAAATTTTTTAAAGTATCCCCAAAGATTCTCATCCCTGTTACTACCAAGACCAATGATTGCATCTTTGATCTGCATACCTACCCGTATGTCATGAGCCCAACGTTTCTTTGCCAAACCTAGTAGCTCATTCATGAAATACAAAATCAAGTAGACAATAAGATTGCCGAATTGGAATGTTCCTTTCTTAACACCTTTGATCTTCCCAAGATTTAAAATTAATTCACTTCTTAACCATTCACACAAGTCATACTTTCCATTATTATTTATCATTTGGTATGCAGCATGGATACAGGAACTGGCAACAGAGTTTAATCGACTTGATTGAGTTACCTTGTAGCCGATGATCATGCTGGAAAATTTCACATCTATATCTTTGATGGTGTTGACCCTCATTGATCTTCCATCATGGGTTGCGCTGGTGAGCTTCTCAACCGCAATGTTGGAGATCTTGTTTCCTAGTTCATGTCCAACTTTTGGTATTGCTTCTTTGGTGATCATGTGAGGCTAGTCTAGCCAGATAAATTCATTATGGACCCTGCTCAAAACATATCTAATCAATTCATCCTTGAATTCTGGTATGTACATGATTTCCGTTAACCCTAGGTCTTCAATGATTTGATATTCTGGGTTGATTGTTTTGGATCTGCCTAGTATCATAGATTGATACATTCCCTTGATTTCTTCAGTGCCTAAATCCTCCAAGGTGCAGTGAATATAGGCCCTGACATCTTGCACATAAACTATGCCATCGAGAACCCTCAAAAATATGCCAGTAGAGTCTTCCTTCATTGCAATTTGGGGAACTTCCTTAAAAATGGGTCTAAGCCTATCCTTAACCTAAAAAATAGTGGGATTCACAATGAAAGTAGGAGCAGATGATGATACAGATGCCATTTCAAAGAGATACCTAGATAATGATCGTCGGTTGAAATATTTTGATTACTTCTCATATAACCGTTGGAAATCCTTTGGAATTCTTTTGCTCTCTCTTGATCGCCTATGGTTCACCTTTACTTCGCTCTAGTTTGCTTGAGTGTTGGGTGAGTGAAAATGAGTCCATTTTCCCTTTTTATCAATGAGTAAACCCTAATTATGTTAGGAATCAGGAAGGACAACTGAGAGGGGGGGGGTGAATCAGTTGTGAACTAGTTGTCTATAAATTACAATTCAAAACTAATTTATTCTAACTTAAAACTTAATGTCGGTAAACAAAACTTAAGTGCTAGTAAAATAGATTCACAGTTATAGCAGTACTAGTTTAACTTAATGTATGAAACATAAAGAGAAATAACATCCACAACACATGACATAGAGATTTTGATGTGGAAACCCTGTAAGGGGAAAAGACATGGTGGGAAACCTTACCCACAATCAGATGATACTACTGCAGATAGTAAGTGTATACTACCTAGAGCTCACTACTCAATCAAAAAATAGGAGTCACATTGACTACAATTGGATGGTTAAAACCAATAATAATGTACTGCTTTAGAATAGCATCTGCAATGTTGGATTCAATACTAGTTTAAGCTCTGACCATGAGTGTCAAACACCTTCATAACCTTTGCTTCAACCTTTAGATAATGTCTACATGATTTGCACAAGGATCTGCTTATTTTTGCTCTTTAATATTCGCACACACTCATCATGATCGATCTTCAATAAGATCTTACAATCATATATACAAAACCTAAGACCTATACATGAGGTTGGCTCACTAAAGATATTACAATAAAATTAATTACAAATAAGTCTTGATGCGATACTGTTAGGATTGATGATAGTCCCAAAGATACTGAGAGGGGGGGTGAATCAGTATCTAACCGGTTAACAGAATTTCTGACCTTATTAAGTATTTTGCATTCTGGTAAACAAGAATTAATGCAGTAAATGAGAACAGTAAAGACAACATAGAAAGCACACCATAACACAAGATGTTTAACGAGGAAACCCGGTGTGGGAAAAACCTTGGTGGGATTTGTGACCCACAATATTCACTCACTGGCCAATGAATGGATATTACTTACAAGAGGTGTCTGCACATGCAGGAAGGCCAACTGCCTAGAGCTCACTGCTCAAATAGAAAAGGAAGTCTCATCGACTTACAAAATGGATTATGAGAATCCCATATAATGTACTACTACAAATTAACATCTGCTATGCCAGGTTCCGTACCGGTTTAAGCTCATACAATAACCATAAACCCTTCTACAAAATCTGCCTTAATATTCGCTCTACATATCCATCATATCTATCCTCTATGTGTATATCAAAATGGTCTACAAGATCTCATACTTATATATGAGTCTTATTACAATATGCCATGTTGGCTTACAAAAAGATGTTACAATTAAATACAAAATATACTAATCAAAATCCCATCGGCTGAGATGCCAGTGAACTTCCTGCCAGTGTCAGTGCCAGTGCTGGTGCCTAAAGATATCCACAATGTTGCCGGTAAGTTGCCATCAATGACAACACCTTTAATCACCTTCAATTCTTATTGGAGTGTGCAATGCCAGTAGATACAATATGTCATCTCAATGCATTTACCACATTATCCAATCAATAAACCATTTCCAAGATGTGTCATGCTGATCTGGAATAGATATCTTGTATCAGTCCATAACCTAGACCTATCTACCGGTAAAGGCAAATCTGTCAACCCGATTAGACCAATAAGAAAAACACCAAATCCAAACATCCAATCCATGTCTTCAACATAACCAAATGATCTCCAGATGATACTAAGTTATCATCACTACTGGTGAACATATACTGGTAATTGTGCATAAGCCACTAACCATGTTGGTGAACACAATATGTTGGTTCAACAATAAACCAATATAATCATAGTGCCAAATCAACAATGTTTTAATGCACATAACATTTCAGAATAAAATACCAAGGTAATCTACCCTCTCTAGAACAAAATCACCTTAGATGCTAAGAATGGGATAAACTAAAATTATTCCAAGGTTTCTATATGTCAGGTCTTGACGAGTGGGTAACTCAATGGTCGATGTGAATTATTGTGTTCACTTGGGGGCTTTCGCAAATGTTTGGATTATCATGAATGATGCGGAATAGGTGTGCTGACAACTTAAGATTTATCAATATGGCTGTGGATTTAATTCTTATTAAAAAAAGGACAAAAGGAATAGGGTTCAGCAAATCTATTCTAAGCCTAGGAATGTCGAAAATGATGAATGGATCTAGTGGAATCAAACCAAGCAAGGTCTCACAATCAGGTATTGACACAAGCTTAGTGCAATCATCTAAGGTATACTTAAAGATTTTTTAGGTTATCACCATCAAACGTTGACACCATCCAAGTTGATGCTTGTCAAGGGATGCGTAATAGTTGAAGTTAAGCTTACTTAAATTTCCACTTGACCACACAAGGCGCACTTACCAGTAGTAAGAGGCTAGTGGTATGGATTAAGGATTCCACCCAAATGAATTCAACAAATCTTCCACTCAATCTAACATACATGAAAATAAATTCTAATCTAAAATTCTAATCTAACTTGGAGGAATTGAGAACCATGAATGTAAATACAACACTTGAAGAGAAAAATCACCAACAATTGAACAATGATTAGGATTCAAATAGCTGCAGCATATACCAATAATTCTACAAAAACTCTCTCCTACAAATGAGAGACAAGGAGGAATATATAGAGTCTCTTACAAAATGGAGGGCCAATATTGATCCAAGATCAATGACCAAGATCATGCCAACAAAACCCTAGAATTGCCCTAATTAAGGTTTACATAAAAAATGGTGCCACCAACATATGGCCCAATGAAAAGATACCTAGTCATCAAATAGGGAATCTTCTAGAAGATTCCTCCTTGCATCTCTCTCTCTCCTAGCATACTCCAAGATTCAAGCCAATACTGAATCTAAATCCTCCATGGAAATGGTAGGCAAGGTATCCTGTTGTAAATCAACCACGTCCAGTGAGTCCGAGCAAGCATCCAAAGTGTTCTCCTATTCTGGTAGGAGCTTCTGCAAACTATGAACATGAATCAACAAAGAGAACAAGTCATATATTTGAATCTTCTTCAAAGAGTCCTACTGGAAAAAATACATAACTTTTATCTTGTCTCTTAATTCGGCTAAGTGAAACCAAAAGAAGAGGCAAAGTCTGAACCTAAACTGGTAGTACCTCAAGAAGTGAAGACCTTGATGGACCAGTACAAGGACATTGTTGTCAATGAAACACCAAATGCTTTACCCCCATACAGAGATGTGAACCATCAGATAGACTTCATACCCGGAGCTACCTTGCCAAACAAAGCTGCTTACAAAATGACACCAACTCAAAATGAACAAATAGCAAGACAAGTACAAGAATTGCTAGATAAGGGGTTGATAAAGAAGAGTCTAAGCCCATGTGCAGTGCCTACTGTCTTGGTAAATAAGAAAGATGGAAAATGGAGAATGTGCATCTACTCAAGAGCCATGAACAAGATTCCCATCAGATACCTATTTCCAATGCCAAGAATTGAGGACCTAATGGACTACCTAGGAGGAGCTTGTTACTTTTCAAAGGTGGATTTGAGATCAGGCTATCATCAAATAAGGATCAGACCTAGAGATGAGTGGAAAACAATCTTTAAGACTAATGAGGGGCTCTATGAATGGTTGGTGATGCCCTTTGGGCTCACAAATGCACCTATATTGAATACCATCAAAGGAGGAATGAAATGTTAGTTTAAGTGGACTAGTGCAAAAGACAAGGGATTTGAATTATTGAAACAAAAAGTGATAGAATTACCTTATCTTAGGCTCCTTGATTTCAATCATCTTTTTACTGTGGAGTGTGATGCTAGCAAGTTGGCAATAGGGGCAATTTTGAGCCAAGAAGGTCATCTGGTAGCATTTTTCTCTGAGAAACACAATGAGGCAAAACAAAAGTATTCTACCTATGACCTAGAGTTGTATGCCATGGTACAAGCCCTTAAGAAATGGTGGCATTATCTACTTCCTAAATAATTCATAGTTTATACTGACAACCATGCACTTAGCTTCTTGAATGGACATGAGAAGTTGCATCAAAGACACATCAAATGGGTTGAGCACTTGCAGGACTACACCTTTTCCATCAAACACAAGAAAGGAGTCACCAATAAGGTAGCAAATGCCTTAAGTAGAAGAGTTCTTACCATTCAAGAAGTGTAACTCCAAAGTGTGGGGTTAAATGAACTCAAACACCTATACCAAGGTGACAAGGATTTTGGTGAAGCATATGATGTTTGCACCATTTACTAATGTTTGTCATGTTGCATATTCTGATTTCATGTTGCAGGAAGGCCTTTTGTTTAAAGGGCACTTACTTTGCATACCACAGTGCTCTATGAGAGACAATATCATCAAGGAAACGTAGGAGGACATTTTGGTCTTGACAAGACCTTAGAGCAGGTTGGAAGGTTTTATCATTGGCCTAAATTTCAGTCTGATGTTAGGAGATTTGTGGAGAAATGTCCCATATGTCAGAGAGCTAAATGAACCTCCAATAATGCAGGATTATATCAGCCATTGGCCATACCAACCAGACCATGGGAATGTTTGAGCATGGACTTTGTTCTTGGTTTTCCTAGGACACCAAGAGGGTATGACAGTGTTTTTGTCATAGTGGACAGATTCAACAAGATGGCATACTTTGTGCCTTGCAAGTGCACTAATGATGCCTCCTACATAGTAAGGATATTCTTCAAGGAAGTTGTGGAGATTCATGGCCTACCGGTTAGCATTGTGAGTGACAGAGACACTAAATTTGTAAGTCACTTTTGGTGAACCTTATGGAAGAAACTAGGCACAAAACTTTCTGTTTCATCAGCATACCATCCACAATCAGATGGTCAAACTAAAGTGGTTAACAGATCCTTAGGTAACTTGTTGAGATGTATCACTAAACAACATGGACAAGCTTGGGATCTAGCATTGGGTCAAGAAGAGTATGCCAACAATGACTCAGTTAATAGAAACACATGCCAAAGTCCCTTTGAGATTGTTTATGGATGTCATCCTAGGGGCATCTTGGATCTTAGAGACCTCATTCCTATGGACCATAGAAGTGCACAAGGGGAAAACTTTGCAGAGAATATTAAAGAGATACATGAGCAGGTCAAGAAGAAATTGCAGTAGCACAATGAGAAGTACAAGGCATTGGAAGATAAGAAAAGAAGAGAAGTACACTTTGAGGTGGGTGATCTAGTGTTGGCCTACTTGAGGAAGGAGATGATACCCAAGGGACAACCTAGTAAGCTATGCATGAAGAGGATTGGACCTCTTAAGGTGTTGCATAAATTTGGCACAAATGCCTATGAGTTAGAGTTACCACCAAACTTGGGCATATCCCCAATCTTCAATGTATGTGATTTGTATCCATACAAAGGGTCTCAGATAGAAATAAATCAAGAAGCACCTACTGATATGGAAGATGTAGACTAGTTACAAGATTTACCTCCAAGCTAACCGGTCACATTGGAATGCATTTTGGACTCTAAGGTTGTGAAAAAGACTAGGAAATGAGTCTATAGAGACTATTTGATCAAATGGACAGTGATACCAGAGTCAGAAGCTACATAGATGTCAAAGAGAGATAGCATACAACATGGTACCACTATCCAAGGTTTATCCACTCAAGAGACTTGAGTTACTCTTACCCCCAGAGCATGGTGCAGGAGCACTTGAAAATTTTTTGTTGTGTAGGTTCCAGGAGTTAGGAATAATGAGATTTTAGTTTTTTATAAGGTCAATAGGTTAGTGAACAAGTACTCAGATATTTGTAAGGACCCTAGGAGTCACTGATTGGCCAATGTTGGCCTATGGGCTCTTAAGGGTGCCAGGTAGAGTACTTGGTAGAATAAGCTGGTTTAATGTTAGAATAGGTTGTTTGATGTTTTTTAATGGTTTTTAAGGTCATTTGGACCTTTAGAAGTGATCTAGGTTTGATTTGGGCCAAAGTTACTGGATTATGTAAAAGTTGTAAAAAGTTGTAAAAGTTGCTCATAGCAACTTTGCAACTTTTGCATTTTCCAAACACCAATGGCTAGTTGGTTGTCTTTTTTAGTTAAAAGAAATTTGTAACAAACCCAAGGTTGATATAAGGCTTGGGACAAGCGATGAGAAGGTTGGTTGAAGAATTGGAATAAGGAGAGCAAGATTTAGCCTTCAATTTTTGTGTTTTCAGTGTTTGCATTGAGTTTCATTGGTATTGTATGGTTTGTACGGACTTCCAAGCCCATAACAAGACATTAATTATTAGAACAATGAATTTTCTTCCATTTCATGGTGATTTGAGGTTTTGAAGTGTTATTGTTTGCAAGTTCTGGTATTTTTGGTGTAGGCGGGTCCTAAAGACCTTGAAACAAGGGTTTTGAAGACTCAATGGCTCAATCCTAGCATTCCATGGTGGAACCTCATTTTGAAACCTTGTGGTATGTTAGAAGACCTTCTAAATTATGTTTGCATTTTTTTTAAGACAAGGGAGGCTATACTCCAGATTTACCACCATACCCTAGGCTTGGCACGTTGAGTTGGCAAGCAATGGGAATCATGGACAATAGGCCCTAGATGGGTAAATCTGAAGAATGGAATTGATACTAGGTTGTACTAGACATCCTCATGGGTGTATAGACTTGAGACAATCATTATATTTATTTGTCTGGTAAGGACATTTGAGAAAAACCCTTGTTTGTAGGCTTAAAAGGTGGAAAGTAGGCATAAAAAGGGTTAGGTGGGTTAGAGACCAAACCTAGAACCAATTATGAGATATTATATGAAGTTTCCGAAATGGTATCCGAAAAGCTAAAGATTTCATACCGGTGTGTAGGACTTTGGCAGATAATTACAAGATACCTCACTAGTAGGGCTAATTGGACTATGTCTCCTAGTAGGCCTAAAAGAGCAAATTGGTCCTTAAGCTTGAAACTGGTAATCTCCATAGACCTAGTTGAAGGGATAGGATTGGAAATAAAAATAAAATCAACCCTAGGTGATTTGGGAATGAGTGTATGAAGATCCTAAGGTAGAGGGGGTTGCCTCATGGGGAAGGTGTGAGAAGGTGTTAGGTTGGAGAGTCTCAATTGAGGAGTGTTGGACACTCACAAGTAAAGGGGTGATCAACTTAGTCATAGGAATTTGGGAATGTCAATAAAGGTGAGCCCTATAACCTTTGTAAGGTTGGGTTAGTGGGAACCATTGGAAGGTTCATGAGACAACTTAGAGAGACATTAAGAATAGGCAAACCCTGAAGGAGTGAACAACCTCTCTACATCATGTTGCCATCAATGCCAAAGGGGGAGATTGTTGTCATTATGGATGAATTGATTATGTGTTGCATTGATGTTTTGTCATTGATGTCAACACTAGCTATTATGGTTGGTTATCGGCAGACAGGTTTTGGTTACCGGTAGAAGATCTAGTGTTACTCGCAGAAGAGATTATTTGTTGGACACTTCCGACATGTTTGGATCAGTGAAGTATGTTTGATTTCATGTGTTATATGCTCCATGAGAATGTTTGGGTCAGTTGGTATTGGCTTAGTAATCAGATGCTATCATATACTCTGGTAAACCCTTACTGACATTGGTTTAAGGATTTACCGCCAAAGATTTCACTAAGGAATCTTGACAGGATGCATAAGTGGTGTTGGTGCAGCTTCTACATGGATTTTAGGATGCTGAAGATGTTCTTTGATCGTGCTTCAACTGCTTGAGGATATTGCTTTGGCATGGTGGACCCAAAATAGGTCTGGTACCTATCTTGGTTATGGACCGATATCATGCTAACGTGTACTCTACACGTTACCAGGATGTTTCGAGGTGATTTATGGATTTGTTATTGTTGTTCTGATCTTAAACTGACATGGCATATCTATGTAATATGGAATTATGTAATGATCTTATCGTAATATCTTTTAGGTGGCTGACCTAATTGGTTTAGGCCTTAGGGTTTTATAAATAAGAGGTAGAAACTCTTTGTAGAGTATCATGGATATGGAAAATTTCATGGTCAAGGAATGTAATGTGCGAATATTGTAATATCATTCAGGCAGAGGAGTTGGTCGATCATTTGTGATCTAATTGGATTCAAAAGAGGATTTAGTCCTCTGACATTGAGCTTAATCGGGACTATAATCAGGCATGGTAGATGCTATTTTTGGCAGTTCACTCTATTGGATTATTGTCCATTTATCTTGAGATGGTTGTAGCATCTCTTTAGTCAGTGAGACTCTTTTGTAATGAGTAGTACACTATGGCAGTGTGCCTTCCTGCATGTACAGCCCCTCATTGTATCACATACTTTCTGCAAAAGTATCATCTGACTATGGGTAGGCTTCCCACCATGGTTTTTCCCTTTTCGGGTTTTCCACGTACAAATCATGGTGTTATGTGGTATGGTTTCTTTGCATTGATTGTTAAGTTGTATTGTTTACCAGTATTTGTTCCTACCAACATATGTATGTGATTTATCAGTACTTGATTTATTTTAAAGGTTATTAAGTGGATTAAAAGTTATAATATGTTAACAACTGATTCACCCCTCCCTTCTCAGTTGTTCACCAGTTATCCTAACATTATTCCTTTGTACCCTTCTGAAAGCCAGAGGTTCATTATCCTCAGAATCAGAATCAGAAGTGATATGGGAAATGTGAACTTGTGGCTTCTTAACTTCTGCAGTACCAACCTCTACTAGTTTAGCTGCCTATTTGGATCCTGAACCCAGTTGAGTGTCTATCTTATAAATTACATCTTGTACATATGCAGACATCTTTTCTATTTTCTTCTCTTCTCTTCCTGTTAAAACTGGTTTTCACTTCAAGAGCCTTCTCTCCCACTGTACCAAAATGCTCTATTTTGTCATCTAATGGGGCATCTAACAACATTTTTGCATAGAGTTCAAAAATGCTATCATCCACCTCATATCCAAGCTCTGTCACCCATATTATCCTTGGTTCAACTACTTCCATAAGAGTTTCATCATTTTTTACCATAAAATAGATATCAGTGGAATACTTCTCCACAATGTTCTTTGATATTCTCTCCCTTTGCCTCATGTTTTCTTGGAATGTCTTGAAATACCCCCAAAGTTTCTCATCTCTATCGGTACCAAGACTGGTGATTCCTTCCTTGATCTACATACCTACCGGTATGTCATGAGCCTAATTCTTCTTCCCTAAATTGGGTAGCTTATTCAAGAAGTAAAGCATTAAACAAACAATCAAATTTCCATATCTAAAAGTGCCTTTCTTGATTCCTTTGATCTTACCAAGGTTCAACATCAATTCACTCCTCATCCATTCACATAAATCATACTTTACATTATTTCTTAGCATCTGATATGCAACATGAATGCATGAAATAGTAATAGAATAGTTGGATTGAGTTACCTTGTAACTAGTGAGTTTTTCGACCTCATTGTTGTAAACGTTCTTGCTAGGTTCTTGTCTGACTTCAGGTAAGCCGGTGAATACTTGAATAGCCTCTTTCATGATCATGTAAGGCCTATCTAGCCAAATAAATTTGTTGTGAACCCTGCTTAGAACATATTTGATAAGCTCATCTTTGAATTCCAGTATGTACAAAATACCAGTTAACCCTAGATCCTCAATTGCTTTGTATTCGAGTTTGATGGTTCTGGAGTCTCCCAGTATCATGGATTGATACATGCTTTTGATGTCCTCTGTGCCCAAATCCTCCAAGGTGCAGTGAATGTATCCTCTCACATCTTCAACATACATTACACCGTCAGGAACCCTAAAAAATTCTCCCACAGAGTCTTCCCTTTTAGCAATTTTGGGAACCTCCTTAAATACTAGCCTTAACCTATCCCTGAATTCAATAGTGGTGGGATTTGCAATGAAAGTAAGAGCTGAAGATCCAGATGCCATTTTGAAAAATACCTGAAAGTGAACACTGATGGAAGATTTGAGTGCTTCAGATAACTACTTGAAATCCTATCACAATGCTTTTTCCTACTCTTAATTCACCTTTTCTTCACTCTGAATGCTTGAATGCTTGGTGAGTGAAAATTATTTCACTTACCCCCTTTTATCAGCCAATAAAACCCTAATTTTATGTAATAAATGCTTCACCAACAACCCTACAGATTTCGGTTTCACTATCATGTGTTGGGTGAACCTTCATCAATGATGAACACAACTCTCTAGATCTCCTTAGATCTCTTCCGGAGTAATATGCAAAATTTAGCAATGACTTTGCCAACCTCTAAGGCTTATGCCTCAGTTACGGGTGGAATTTCCTACTGGTGAAGGAATACCCTATTCTACTGATGGAGTTATTGGTGTAGATCCATCTCCACTTAGTTCTTCAGATTTTCTAACCCATCTCCTGGTGTGATCTTGTTGTATTTCATCTACCTTTTTCTTTCCCTTCTTATTATCTTTATCATTATTAACCAGTTGAGTCTTGCTTCTGCAATACTTAACAATATGACCTATTTTGTTGCATGCATAACATGTAAAATTTTTATTCTGAATTTCTTTGACATATCCGGTATCATTTCTTGACCTACAATGATTAGCAAAATGTCCAAACTTTCCACGTGCATGATATTTAACATTCATTCTGTAATCTTATGATCTATGATCATATTTCTTGCAATTTGTGCATTGATCGGGAATAAAATTATAGTTTTGATTTCCTTTATTTCTACATTGTTTATCCATATGCCCAAATTTTTTGCAAACAAAACATCTACCATTGAATTTATAAGCATTAGATTCCCTTACTAGTTTCCTATGTTCTGATGAGTTCTGCATACCGGTTGTCTGATCTTCATTCGTAGTACCGAAGATTTCACCTTGTACAAATCCAAGTCCTCTAAAATCATCAATCTGTCTTTGTCTTTTCAATAAGTCATCCAATTGTACAACACTGATCCTAAATTTTTCTTTATACTCACTTGCAATAGTCAGATCATCTCTCAGAGTAGTTATTTGTCTTTCAAGTTCTTGTTCATTGTTTCAAGAGTGTGCCAAATAAGTTCTCAACAAAATATTCTCATGAGTCAATCTACCACATTCATCAAATTTGTTCTTCATAGATATAAAAAGATTATCTTCCTTCTTCTTTCTATCCTCAATATCTTTTGATAACCTCATAGTCAGATCTTGCCTTTCATTCTTCATGAGAATGTTTGCTTGACTTAGTTTCTAAGATTGTTCCTTAAGAGCATTCTTCTCCTCATCATCCAGTTTTTGAAAAAGTTATTTTCTCTTGGCTTGATAAAATGATAACCTTTCTTGTAGGATAAGAATGAATTCATTTGTAGAATTTAATTCTTCTTGCAATTTCAAGTTCTTCATCCTTTCAACATCATAATCCTCAAGAGCCATCTCAAGTTGCTTTTCCATAGCCATGCTAAAATATTCAAGTTTCAAGATCTTCCTCAAGCTGTTAAACTTCTTTTGAGGTACCAAGATCTAATACCAATTGCTAGGATCCAAGAACACTGAGAGGGGAGGGGGGGGGGGGTGAATCAGTGTTCTACCGGTATGAACTATTTTTATCCTTTTATACCATACACATATAAACCGATAAATAAATAAACATATAACAAGAAGTAAATAAACCATCCACATAAATGAACACCATAACACATATAATTTATATGTGGAAAACCTCAAAGAGGAAAAACCACTATGGGATTTGTGACCCACAATATTAGTTCACTTTCCTTATAAAAATATATTACATATAATTGGGGCCTAGACATGCAGGAAGGCGCACTGCTTAGAGCATACTGCTCATCACTAAAGAGCCTCACTGACTACAAACTTTTTTCTAAAGTAAATTACTGAAAAATGAACTCAAGAATGCATCTGCTATGCCAAATAGAGTTCCGGTTCTGGCTCTGCTCTATACCGATTCCTAAACCCTGAACTACTATCGATATCTCTTCTCCTCCAAGAATGCTTTCTAAGTTATCTATAGATCATTGCATGATATAACATTCACATAAAAAATAATCTCCATACATATATTTCGCATTATACAGTTTTTCTATATTCTCTTATATCCACACATTTCATATCCCTCAAAATAACCTAGCAGATTGACCTATATACCCATTACAAATAATATGCCTTATGTCGGCTTACAATACATTTACAAAATATATTCAGTGTTAGCCTTGACAATAATTACAAAATTATTTATTAAGTAAATCCTCCTTGATGTCGGCTTCCAATGAAGTATTGATGTCGGTGCCCATGCTGGTGCTGGTGCTGGTGCCGGTGTAGCCCTGAATGCTCCAAAGTCGGTATCTGTCAGTATATGCCTCCTAGTGCCGGTACAAGACTTCCATCTGATCTTGTTGCCATCAATGACAACAAAATGAATCCAATGAGTGTCAATTGCCAACAAAATGTAATGGTGAAAAAGGTGAATGATGAAGAGATCAAGAGGAAATATTTTCTTCCCTCTGAGGAGAGATGAAAGCTTCACTGCAGATTTCCCTTCAAACACTCTATCCACATTACATTTAAAAGAGGTGGAAATTAAATAGATTCAATCTTTTGGATACTAAATGAAATGATAATGAGATAGAAATGACAAGCTAACCCTCTTTTAGAATGGAAAATGATTGAATTGTGTGTTGTAATACTAAGTGTAAAAGTAGCAAATAACTGATTATAACTCAAGGTAGAAGCATGAGATGAAGTTGTGCACCTGGATCTAGTTATAATATGTTGAGACGAAGTTGTCTTGCGAATTTGAGGAAAATTTGTCGGGACCGTGCTGAAAGTGCACACGGTCCTCCGAAAAATCCGCGAAATGAAAAGGGTTTTTTTGCCTCTGTAAATGGAGTCTGAATCTACAAACATAGTTGCGCACCTACAACCTACACACAAAAAAGAGAGGAAAAGGGGTTGGGATTGGGGGTTTTCCTTCAGGTCAAACCCTAGTTTTGGAATTAACCAAATGATGAAAGAAAAGTACTTGCAAGTAAATGTAAATGAAAGACTAAAATGTAATTCACCTCAAGGGAGGTTATAGATAGAATGTAGGTAGATTTGCTTGTATGGAATTGAATGTTGAAAGGGATATCCTCTTTAATGGTTGAATCCTTGACTTGAATGCAACACCTAGCCTTGAAGGGAGACTTGAGAATTCTCAATGCTAGAAAGGAATGCTTGAATGCTTGAATGCTTGATTTCTTGAACTTATGCTCACTCTTTTTTTATTGAACTTATGTAAATGAGAGGACAAATGTGATTTATATACTCGTCAACTAGGGTTAATTGACTAATTTTTCATCATAGGCCGACACAGGGAATGTTTCCCCGCTTTATGCAAAGTCCAATGCAAAGATAGGACAAGGGAAGCCCCAAAATATGGCAGGGACAAGGGCACCACACCCCGGTCCTAGGAGGATGGGGGTGCCACTCCCCTATCCTTCCCTTGTCACAGGACATAAAGTAGGTTCAGGCAGTGCGGAGGGCAGAACAAGTGTAGTTTTGGGGGGTTGAGAAAGTCTCGGGTCTCCGATCAGGCTTGGTGATTTGAATCGCCAATATGAAGACCCTAATGTGGTCACAAATTGTAAGGGTCACAATTTTATGACACTACACTAATAAAGAAGCACACTTGATGACACCAATAGAGAATGAAAATTTGAATAGACAAGTGTAGGAGTTGTTGAAGAAAGGTTTGATCAAAGAAAGTTTGAGACCTTGTAAAATTCCAACAGTATTAGCACCTAAGAAGAATAGAAAATGGAGGATGTGAACCAACTCTAGAGCAATAAATAAGATCATAGTGAAGTATAGATTTCTCTTTCCTAGGATGGATGACATAATGGATTGTTTAAGTGGAGGCAGATACTACACAAAGATAGACTTGAAGAGTGGATATTGTCATATTAGAATCAGAGAAGGAGATGAGTGGAAGACAACATTCAAGACAAATGAGGGATTGTATCAATGGTTGGTGATGCCTTTTGGACTTACTAATGCACTGAGTACTTTCATGAGGTTGATGAATGAGGTATTAAATAAATTCTTGGGTAAGTTTGTTATTGTGTACTTAAATGACATCTTGATTTTCAGTAAGACAAAGAAAGAACATATGTTGCATTTGAGACAAGTTTTGTAGAGATTGAGAGAAGAGAAGTTGCTGATAAATTAAAGAAGTGTAGTTTCATCAAGGAAGAGTTAGTCTATTTGGGATTTGTGATATCTATAGATGGATTGCGGATATATCTTGAAAAAGTAAGAGCAATTGTTGAATGGCCTACACCAGAAAGCATTGGGGAGATAAGATAATTTCATGGACTGGCTAGTTTCCACCGGAAGTCATTATAATTTTTTGTTCAATTTGTAGTCCTATGATAGAAGCAATGAAGGGAGATAGAAAATATTTTAGGTGGACATATGGAGAAAATAAGAGTTTTGAGTTGTTGAAACAGAAAGTGATAGAGAAGCCTATGTTGGCTTTACTGGATTTTAGTAAAGTATTTCAAGTGGACTATGATGCAAGTGGGAATGCAATTGGAGCAATATTGAGTTAGGAAGGAAGACCAGTAGCTTATTTTAGTGAGAAATTGAATGATTCCAGTAGGAGATATTCAGTGTATGATCAGAAGTTTTATGCCATAATTCAGGCATTGAAGAAGTGGAGACATTATTTGTTTCATAAGGAGTTTGTGTTGTATACCGATAATCAAGCTTTGCAATACTTGATCATTCAAGATAAGATGAATCAGAGACACATGAGATGGGTGGAGTTCTTGCAGAGTTATAATTTTGTTTTGAAGCATAGAAGTGGAAAGTCAAATAAAGTTGTTGATGCCTTGAGTAGAAGGAGGAACTTGTCGATAGAGATGAGAGTGGAGGTATTGGGTTTTGAGGAGTTGAAGAATTTGTATCCAGATGACCCAAATTTCGCAGAATCTTGGAAAGCCTGTAAAGAACTGGTTATGGTGGATAGGAGAAAGTGGCTAGACTACTTCATTCAAGATGAGATGTTGTTCAAAGGAACTTAGTTGTATATACCTAGGAGCTCTATGAGGGAGAGTCTGATAAAATAGAAACATAGTAGAGGATTAGTAGGACACTTTGGTGTTGATAAGACAATAGCCCTGATTAGTGAGAATTACTTTTGGCCTCAGATTCATAAGGATGTCAGGAAATTTGTACAAAGTTGTAGAATTTGTCAACTTGAAAAAGGTAGTAGTTATAATATTGGATTATATAAGCCTTTGATATTTCCAGAGAGACCTTGGGAGGATATGAGCATGGATTTTATACTTGTCTTGCCTAATAAACATAGAAGAAATGATTCCATATTTGTGGTGGTGGATAGGTTCTCTAAAATGATACATTTCATACTCTGTAAGAAGACAACAGATGCAGTATTGGCAATTTGGTAGAATTGATTACGTGTTGCATTAATGTTTTGTCATTGATGGCAACACCGACTCTTTTGGTTGTTTACCAGTTTCCAGTAGGTTCTGATAGTGGTTGGATTATGATATTGATCTGGTATGCTCCGACATGCTTTGGTTTGTGGAATTGGTTTGGATCTATCATTCATGCTATTCAGATGCATATCACAATCAGTTGGTTCAGGATTTGATGACTCAGGAGCTATCATTTGTTCTAGTAATCCTTTTGGTCACTAGTAAGGGTTTTACCGACAGATATTTGTTGGAGATCTTTTGATACAATTGATAAGTGGTGTTGGTGTGGCTTCTAGATGGCTCGCGGGATGTTGGTTATTGTGTTCATGTTCCTATTGATCGGTGGTGCTAGTTTTGGTTTATGGCAACCTATTTTAGGTCCGGTCTTATTCTAATAGGTTATGGACTGGTTTATGTAACATGCTGGTGGGTGATCCCAATGCATTACTAGTTGGATTTATTGGTAAGATTATGTTGTTTCATTCTTAGGCAGACTTGGTTAATCATTGGATTGAGGGTTTATGTTATGGACTTATTGTATTATCTTTCAGGTGGTTGACCTAATTGTTTAGGTCTCGGGTTGGTATAAATACAATGTAAGATCTCTTTGTAGATCATGGTCATGGGTTATGGGTTATGCAATTATCTATATGAGAATAAGGTTGTAATCATATGCAGAGGTTTTGGTCAATCATAGGTGATCGAATTGGGTTGGTAAGAGAGGTTTAAGACCTTTGGTACTGAGCTTAACCGGAACTGTACTCAGGCATAGGAGATGTTATCTTTGCAGTTCACACTTCTTTCCAAATTGTAGTCTGGATTTATTTTGTATTTAGTGAGGCTCCTTTTGTGATGATCAGTACACTCTAGGTTGTTGGCCATTCTACATGTGTAGGCCCCTCTTTTGTAATCAAATACTTACTGCAGAAGTATTATTTGACTGTGGGTAGGCTTCCCACTGTGGTTTTTCCCTTTACCGGGTTTTCCACATACAAATCTTGGTGTCATATGTTATGGATGGACGGTAACTATTATGTGATTCATGTTTATTCTTAATTGCTATATCTTCTATTCTGGTATTTGGCTTATGCATTCCGATATTGAGTTTATGTGTTTTGGTAATTGAGGTTTTGAATGTTTAAAGTTCTATAATTTGTTGACAACTGATTCACCCCCCCCCCCCACTCAGTTGTCCTCCAATTATCTCAATTGTCTGACATGCAGTGCATATAGCTGACCTATTTTTCAAGTAGGTGTTGAGACTACATGGATTACCTAAGAGCATAGTTTCTGACAGAGATACTAAGTTTTTTGGATATTTTTGGAAGACACTTTAGAAAAAGATGAAGTCAGATTTGAAATTCAGTTCTACTTTTTACCCACAGACTGGTGGATAAACAAAAGTAGTAAACAAGAGTTTAGGAAACTTGTTAAGATGTTTAGTTGGGGAGAAAAATAGAAGTTGGGACTTGATCCTTGTACAAGCAGATTTTACCTACAACAATTCAATGAACATGAGTATCGGAAGCACACCCTTTGAGATTGTTAGTGAAATACACCCTAGAGGCATATTAGAGTTGAGAGACACTAGTACTAAAGATAAGAGGAGTGACAAAGTGGAAGAATTAGCAAAACATCTGAAGACAATACATACTCAAGTTAAGCAACATTTGGAGGACATGAACAACAAGTATAAGGAGAACGAAAATGAAAAGAGGAGACACAAGGAATTCAAAGTTGGAGATGAAGTGATGATGTATCTAAGAAAAGAGAGATTTCTAGTTGGAACCTACAATAAGTTGAAGATGAGGAAGTTCAGACCTTGTAAGATCTGAAGAAATTTAGTTCTAGAAATGCATATGAAGTGGAGTTATTGAATACTTTGGGTATTTCACTTATATTCGACATTGTAGACCTACATTACTATCATGAGGGAAAATTCAGTGAAGACAATACAACAAACTTGGAGAAGAAAAATCCCTAGAAGGTACTGAACCAAATTGAAGACATTTTGGATAATAGAATTGGGTGTACCACTTAAGGCAAATAGTACAGAGAGTATCTTATGAAGTGGAAGGGCAGACTAGTTGAAGACTCATCATGGATTTCTCAGGAAGAGGTAGACTTTCTTAGTTTTTCTCTGACCCCTGCAAAGTGAGGGACTCACTTTTTTATCAACCTTGGATGTTTGATGTAGGAGCATCCCCATTTATTGGCAATCTTGCATCAACCAAAAACATTTTCCTTTTGTTTTGCTTTCTATTTTGCAGTTTCAACATGTCTTTCTATTTTTTATTTTCATTTACACATCAGACCTTGCAGAGCTATATTTTGCTTGTGGATGTGTTCATCTACCTTATTATTTGTCCATGAGATGTTTGGATCTTTTTTTGACAAGTTATTGCTTCCGAAATCTGGGATAGTTTTCTAGCTCAGAGCATTGGAACTGCTTGGACCTATTTGCTATAGGAGAGTATTGTGGATCTTTCTCGTTGCTTGCAGAGCTTAATTACATTGCTTCCAACATTCCTTGGTGTGTGGCCAACCTTCCCTTGGGTCCGCACATCATTCTATGTTGTTTGTGAAGGGATTCCTTTGGTGGAGGCTAACCTAGCTGTTTTACACATTACATCTTCTTCATCGACATTTATTCCATCTTGGGCCAATGCAGATCTTACTTGAGCTATGAAGAACATATAAATCAATATAATCAAATATATAGACACAATTTTTAGGAAAGAAGATAGAGATAGGAGTTCCAAATTTGGCTCGCATTCTTGCTTGAGCCCAGATACTGTATTTGAGCATGTTTGTAATCAGACCTGTGTGCCAAATATTGTAAGCTTGCATATTGTTAGTAGTTGTAATTGAATTCTTGATATAATATAATTCAAATTTTGCATTGCCTCCATCGTGTTGAGTTGTATTTCAATTGCTACATGCTCCAGATTGTTCTCCTTGATGACTTACTCCTACCATGTCTGCACCACATATTTGTTTAATCACCAGTTGGTCATAGTTTCTTTAAGGTTTCCAAGTAGTTCTAGGATCATTTGGAAAAGTGTAGCGAAGAGTATTCTCTCTTTCAAAGAATAATAATATACTTTCCCTTGTTCACTAGTGGATTCTTTTTCTTGAAAGGGTTTCTCCATGTAATTTTGGAATATATTTTGGTACAATTGTTTTTTATATTTATGTTGAATGGTGCAATCATGTGTTCATTTCAGATTTTCTTATTTATGTTGAATGGTGCAATCTTTTTAGATTTGTAATCACATAAGAAAATTAATATTATAAGATTTTTTCACCTTATTTCTCAATATTTAGCATCAAAGCTAATGGTTCTACTAAGAGGGGGATGTCATTCTCTTTAAGTGTAGAAGTATTTTCTCTATAGTGGGAGCTTTATTTTTGTGGTTTTGTAGATTAGAGAAGAGCCATGAAATCCATGTCTTCTATTTCTCACATAGATATTGAAAAATTCAATGGCAATAGCTACCAAATGTGGAAGATCTTCTAGAGGAAAGAGATCAGTTGTTTCCTATTTCATATGAAAATAAAATAGGATGAGCTACTTTGGATGATGATTGGTGTAGTCATGGTAGGAGGGTCCTCAAAGAGAATAGTTCGGACCATGCAACAAGAGTTACAGAGAAGAAACAACTCAACATGATTGAGGCAATGCAAAAACAGACTATTATATCATGAAAATCAACTATAAACTGTCGACAACATGTGGGATTACAAGATTAGGCACACAAGCCTGATTACTTACATGCTCAAATAAAATATTTGGGCTCAAGCAAGAATATGATCCAACTCTGTACCTCCTAACCTTTAGATTTATCCTCTATGTTCTCATAATTGCCTTCTACATGCTTGATTACATTGATTTATATGATCAATAATGATCTACATCCGCCCAAGATGAAACAAATGCTGATGAAAAAGATGTAGCATGTAAAACAACAAGGTCGGCCTCTGCCAAAGAGATCCCTCTGAAAAATCCATATAATGAAGTGTGGACTAAAGGGAAGGTCGACCACATGCCAAGGAATGTTGGAAACAATGAACTGAAGCTCTGCAAGCTACATAAATGATCTGCAAGATTCACCAATAGCAAATAGGTTCAAGCAGTTCCGGTGTTCCAAGCCAAAAAATTATCTCTGATTTTGAAAGTGATAACTTGCCGAAAAAATATATGTACATCCCATAGACTTAGGATAAGGTATATGAACATCTCCACAAACAAAATCTAGCTCCATAAGGTCTGATGATCAAATGCAAAGAAACACAAAAAGAAATGTTGAACTGCAAAACAAGAAACAAAATATTTTTGGGTTGATGCAAGATCGCCAAGAACCAAGGATGCTCCTGCATCAATGATTCTTGAAATAAATAGGACAAGAAGGCATGAGGAAGTTGAACACAACTTAGGACTAAGAGGGAGGGGGTGAATTAGTCCAGACCTAATACTTAAACTTCATTACTTAATGCACAATCTCTTTAACCTTAATCAACAACAATGAAAGATATAATAATGAAACACCATGCACAAGAGAACACCAAATTTACATGGAAAACCAAAATAGGGGAAAAGCACAGTGAGAGTCAACTCACAATATATGAAATGATTACAATATAGTTTTATGTTCATTGTACAAGAAACATGTGTCTCCCTAAAGAACTTGTAGGCCAGAGCATATTGCTCTAGGGAAAGATACAATGCTTACAATATTAAGATCACTTCTCTAGACCAAGATGCAATGAATATATGAATCTAAAATAAGTAGGCCTCCAACAATATCCAAACATGAAGTTTCCCTTGAATCTTTGTCTCAATCAACCAAGTCCAAAACAATCACTACATACTTACTTCAAGTCACAACTGACTTCTACAAATGACATAATCATGTAGATGCAAAAGACATATTGATCCACACAATTATCTACACTCACCCTCTCATCAACATAAATTGTATCTTTTATATACATTGTCTTCTTCATTTTAAACATCAGATAAGTTAGCCAGAATACACAACAAACATGATTATGGTAAAAGAGGTCCAATCCAAGAGATAGACAGGACCTAAAACATCATAGCACTTCTTTCTAAGAAGGTAAGAACAATTCACACCTTATCATTCATTCTCCAAAGGTAAAAAAAGTAACCTGTAGATACACCAAGCATCACACTACAAGTCATCCCAAAACATATCTTTCAAATAAACCAACCCAATGTGGATCCCCATATTCCAAGGTAGGCACTGAAATCAATGCAACAAAATATTCCAAGAAAGACAAGACATCCAATGATTCACTACAAACCAATGAACTATTGACCATTTGGTGGAATTGATTATGTGTTGCATTGATGTTTTGTCATTGATGTCAACACTAGCTGTCTAGATGCTTTTCCAGCACCCTTCTGGTCCTGGTAGGTTAAGTGGTTTCTGGTTAACTTGGATTCGATATGATCCGATAGGCTCTGGTATAGTCTGGTGATGGAATTGGCTTGTTCATGATACTTATACTCATATTTGGTCAGTTGGTTTTGGTCTGGTGATTGGATGCTATCCTACTTGCTTAGAAGATTGGTTTCTAGTTTTGGTGAGGGTTTCACTGGTAGAGCTTTTGATGGAGATCTTTGATAAATTTCATAAGTGGTGTTGGTGCATCTTTTGATGGAGTTTCAGGATGTTGTTGCCAATCATGTTTGAGACTTGGTAGTTGGAGATTATTGCTGAAGCATGTGGACCTATACTCGGTCCCGATTGATCTAGGTTATGGACCGACTTTAATGTAACGTGTGGAAAGGACCTATTGATGTATTAATGGGATGTCTTATGAGTCTGATATTATTTGTTTGGTCTAACACTGACATGGTTTGTAATTATGTAATCCATTTATTATCTAGTGGCCAACCTGATTGTTTATGGTCTAGGGTTTGTATAAATAGATGTAAGATCTCATTGTAGATAATCATGGTTAATGTAAGAGGTCATGGTCAAGGAGTGTAATGTGCAAATAATGTAATATCATTCAGGCATAAGATTTGTTTGATCATTGGAGATTGAATTGGGTTTATGTAAGAGGATTTAGTCCTCCAGTATTGAGCTTAACCAAAAGTGTACTCAGGCATAGGAGATGCTATCTCTTGCAGTTCAACACTTCTCCAGATTGTAGTCTAGATTTGTATGTAGTTAGTGAGGCTCCTTTTGTGATGAGTAGTGCGCTCTAGGCTGCTGGCCTTCCTACAAGTGTAGGCCCCATCATTGTAATTCACATACTTACTACAAAAGTATTATCTAACTGTGGGTAGGCTTCCCACTATGGTTTTTCCCTTTATCGGGTTTTCCATGTACAAATCTTGGTGTTGTGTGGATGGCTTTTATTTTGTGATTATTGTTTATGCTTAATTAGATTAACTACTATTTTGATATTAAAGTTTTAATTGGTGAATGTTCATGTAATCTGTGACAATTGATTCACCCCCACCCTCTCAGTTGTCTTCTGGTTATCTGAATTGTCTAACAATTGGTATCAGATCTTTGGTCCTCTCTACAGAAAGCTTAACCGCTTGAGGAAGATCCTATGGCGACTATCAGTTCAAGGTCATCCATTTCTTCTAGAGCTATCTTTCAAAGGGATATTCTAAGGCTTGATGGAACAAATTACATAGTATGGAAGATTCAGATGGAGACTCATCTGAGATGTCTTGGCAAGGAGATTTGGGAGATCACATAGAATGGTGTCACACCCTATAATCCGAGATCTGACAATCCTCCTTTGGAAAACCTGGACAAGGAGCTTGAGAATGATTGTAGAGCAAGAGAAGCCCTCTTGTGTGCATTTTATGATCAGCAAATAATGGATTAACTGACAAATCATCTTGAAAGGCTATATGAGATAAGTTGGAGACTCTTAATGAAGGTGACCCTATAGTGAAGATAGCTAAACTTGATGGTTACCGGGTGAGATATGAAAACCTGAAGATGGAAGAAGATGAAAGGATTAATTCATTCATGGAAAGGGTAAATGAGATTGTTATGGGAATTCAATGTTGTGGTAGAACTCTAAGCGAAGATGAAATTATTTCTAAATTTCTGAGAGCCCTACCACCGGCTTTCAAAATGAAGGCTACAACTATTAATGAGTTGAGAACAATGGTTGATACATCTATCAATAGAGATACTTTGGTTGGAAAACTATCTTCTTTTGAGCTTGAGGAATTTGGACCTTCTGGAGCTGTGATGACTGAACCTTCTTTTCATGCATCTACATCTGTAACCGGTAAGCAAGACTGGAAAGATTTATATGCAAAAGAGTTAGAATATATGAAGAGAGAAGATGACGAGTTTGAGAAACTTGAAGCACTATTTTCTAGAAGAGTACCTAAAGGATTGGTAGGAAGTAAGTATGAAGGAAAAGCACCTTTTAAATTATTTGCATGTAATAAGATTGGTCATTTTGCATCTAGATATCTTGAAAGGAATTCAAGATTTGAAGAAAGAGTTAAAATATCATTTAAGCCTAAGCCTGGATATCACAACAAATATAATTATAAGAAAAACAAAGAAAAATCATGCGACATAGCAGATGAGGAACGCATTACTGATTCAAATGATGAACCGACAAAAGACTCTGCTAGTGGATTTGGAAATGGGTATTCCTTGCTATCAAGGAAGATGATCTGGCACTGGAAGATAACATACCTGAAGAGAAGGCACTTGCTACTAAAATTGAAGACAATGATAAATGGGTAATTGACAGTGGTTGTTCACATCATATGACTGGAGATTAAGGGAAGTTTATGTCTTTGCAAGAATTTGATGGTGGTCTAGTTAGATTTGGAGATGACAAGGCATGTATGATTAGAGGAAAATGAACTATATCATTGGATGGTAAGAACAATACTGAAAATGTCTATTATGTTGAAGGTTTGAAGCATAATATTTTGAGTGTAGGACAATTGGTAGATAAGGGATTTCAATTACAGTTCAAGGATGGAAAATAGAAAATCATTAATAGATCTAGCTTGGAGATTGCAACCGATACACAAAAAAAAGGTAATATATTTCATTTGAACTCCAGTGAGAAGACATGTTTGATTACACATATTGATGAGAGTTGGCTATGGCATAAAAGGTTGTGTCATATGAATTTTTTATTGCATTGTGAAGATCAGTTCAACTAAGGCAGTAAGGGATATACCTAAGATTATGAAGCCCTATATTCTGGTATGTAAAGAATGTCAAATGGGTAAACAGATCAAAACCTCTTTTAGAAGTATACAAGATAAATCAAATGATGTTCTTGATCTTATTCATACTGATTTGTGTGGCCTTGCTAGAGTTAAAAGTTTTCATGGTGATAGATATTTCATGCTAATCATTGATGATTATTCTAGAATGATGTGGGTTACTTTTTTGAGAGAAAACTCTGAAGCATTTGAAAAGTTTAAAATCTTTAAGAATAAAGTGGAAACTAAGACATGATTGAAGATTAAATGTCTGAGATCAAATCATGGTGGAGAATTCACATCCGGTGAGTTTACTAACTTTTGTGACAAGCTTGGTATAAGAAGACAATTTTCTACTCTCCAGACACCTTAGCATAATGGATTTGTGGAAAGGAAGAACACAACTATCTTAGATGTTGTTAGAACAATGATGGTTGAAGCTAGTCTACCTCATATCTATTGGAGAGAAGTAGTGAGTACAATGGTTTATACATTCAACATAGTACATATCAAAGGAGAAACCAGTAAGACACCTTATGAATTATGGTTTGGAAATACACCTATAGTTAAGTATTTCAGAGTTTCTGGTAGTAAATGTTATATCAGGAGAGATGATACTATTGGGAAATTTGATTCTAGATGTGATTAAGGCATATTTATTGGTTATTCTAATGAAATCAAAGCATATAGATATTATAACAAGAGATTGCAGAGAATTGTGGAGAGTGATAATGTCAAAGTAGATGAGCTGAAAAGAAGTCAAATCAAAGTTTATGAGAAGGAACCGGTAGTGGAAATGATTATATCTGAATAGGTAGCACCTTTACTGGAATAGAGAATTGAACCAGTTACTTCAGAAATATCAGAGAATTCTATAGTAACTGAAGAACAGGGAAGAGGAACAAAAAGTCAAAAGACTCCTAGGTATATGAGATTGAATCGTTCTGAAGATCAAATTATTGGGGATAAGAGCAATGGAGTGATGACAAGAAGAAGATTGGAAACTAATGAGGTATGTTTAATTTCACAAGTTGAACCGGTATCAATAATTGAAGCATGTAAAGATGAACATTGGTTGAAAGCTATGGAAGAAGAATTAGATCAGATTGAGAAAAATAACACATGGACTTTGGTTCCCTGGCCTAAAAACAAAAATGTTATTGGAACTAAATGGGTTTTTAGGAATAAATTGAATGAGGATGGTCAAGTTATAAGGAATAAGGTGAGATTGGTTTGCAAAAGATATTCTTAGAAGGAAGGAATTGATTATGCAGAGACTTTTGCACCTATAGCTAGGATTGAAGCTGTAAGATTATTTCTTGCCTATGTTGCCCATAAAAACTACAAGGTTTATCAGATGGATGTTAAATGTGCATTCTTGAATGGGAATCTTGATGAGGAAGTTTATATTGAGCAATTTGATGGGTTTTCACTATCAAATGATACAGATATGGTTTGTAGGTTAAGGAAAACTTTATACAAATTGAAATAGGCACCTAGAGCTTGGTATGCAAGGTTGGATATGTTGGTATTATGGATGTGTTGCATTAGTTTTGTCATTTTTGTAAACACCTATCCTTCTGGAGATCTATGGTTATGTTGAACTGGCACATTATGTTCACTGGCAAGTTCAGTGACTTATGCACAGTCACCTATATATTGTTCACCGACACTGAGGATGACTTGTTATCATCTGGAGATCACTTGGTTATGTCAAAGACATGGTTTGGATACTTAGTTTTGGTATTCTGGTTATTTGTCTAATCGGGTTGACATATTTGTTGTTATCGGCAAATTGGTCTAGATTATGGACCGGTATGCATTATCTATTCTAGATTAGCACGACACGTTATGGAGGTGACTTATTGATTGGATGTTGTTGTAAATGTATTGAGCTGACATGATGCATTGAATCTTGACTTATTTATAATTGATTTAATTATAATATTCTTAGTGAGCCGACCTACACATTTGGTCTTGGGTTTTGGTATATATGTAAAATCTCAATTGATGAGATAGATGTAGTAGTAGAGGAGGTAAAGTAACGGTATATGGTATATGGTATAGTATCATGGTATGTGTGAATATTGAAGATTATATGAGTAGACCATAGAGAAGGTTCAAGGAAGGTTTGAAGGTGATTATTAGAGCTTAACCGGTATTCAATCCAGTATTGGAGATGCTACTTTGAGCAGTACATTATCATTGGATTTAACCATCCAATTGTAGTCAGTGTGACTCATATTTTGTGATTGAGCAGTGAGCTCTAGGCGGTTGGCCTTTCTACATGTGCAGACCCCATTTGTACACACATACTATCTGCAGTAGTATCATCTGATTGTGGGTAAGGTTTCCCACTGTGGTTTTTTCCCTTATAGGGTTTCCATGTACAAATCTCTGTGTTATGTGTTGTGGATGTTGTTTCTCTTTCTGTTTCATGCATTAAGTTTCACAGGTATTGATATTAACTATTAATCTGTTAACCGACATTAAGTTTGATTTATCGGTATTATGTATCAGGTTTGATTAAGTTATATTTGGGTTGAAATTCATAGTCAACCCCCCCCCTCTTAGTTGCCTCCTGGGTCCTAACGGGATAAATATCTTTTGAAACTTGGTTTTACTAAGGGTAGTGCTGACAGTAATTTATATTATAAAATCATTGATGATGACATACTAATTCTTGAAGTATTTGTTGATGATATTATTTTTGGAGGTGAAGATAAGTTATGCATAGAATTTTCTAAGAATATGGAGAAAGAATTTGAGATGTCTATGATTGGTGAGATGAAATTTTTCTTAGGTTTTCAAATTACTTAGACTGACAAAGGTATTTTCATCTCTCAAACTAATTATGCTAAGGAATTGTTGAATAAATTTGGTATGGGAGATTCTAAACCAGTAAGTAATCCTATGGTTATAAGTGAGAAATTGACAAGAAAAGATGTTTCTACACCGGTAAATCCTACAAGATACAAATCTATGATTGGAGGTTTTCTCTATTTGACTCAGACTAGGCTTGACATTATGAATGTTGTTTGTATTGTTTCAAGATTTCAGAGTGATCCTAGAGATAATGAGATGGCAGTAAAAAGGATTTTTAGATACTTGCAAGGTGCATCAAAATATGGCTTGTGGTACCCTCGGGATGATAACTTTACTTTATGTGCATATACAGATGTTGATTGGGCTGTAGATGTTGATGACCGGAAAAGTACTTCCAGTGGAGCTTTCTTTCTTGGAAATAAGTTGGTTTCATGGATCAGCAAGAAACAGTCATGTACTTCTTTATCTATTGTTGAAGCTAAGTATGTTGTTGCTGCTACTAACTGTACACAAATTTTATGGATGATGAAAATGTTGAAGGATATAAAGGTGGATTGTGATGCACCAATAGTTATTCACTGTGATAACTCTGTTGCTATTGATATATCAAAGAATCTGGTATTTCATTCTAAGAGAAAGCACATATCGATCAAGTATATGTTGGAATTTGCATGAAGATTGCATTAATGATATGTTATGTTGTCATTGATGTCAATTGAACCGGTAATGGTATTTATGATATTGCTGATATTGTTGTCTTTATTGATATTATCTTGTAATCGGTAGGAAGAGATTTGAGGAAGATGTTGTAAACTGGTATGTAAGTTTGTGAGTTGAACCGGTAAACCAATGTATAAGGTTAAATACTTTCTATGTTATGTAACTGGTAAACCCTACCAGTTGATTTTTGTTAAACCTTAACCGATCAAGTTTGTTGGTTTAAGATCTAATGATGAGCAGTAATGATAGTGACACGTGTGATCATTGTATGAGGATAAGTTCAAATTGTTTTGGCACATTTGTTTGATTGTCCAGTGAATGAGAAAAGTGGATTGCCTCTAATGCATGGCGCGTGATGAGTTACAAAATCCAATGAAGTGGTTATTATGGAGCGGTTGGAATTTTCTTGAAGAATGTGTATAGATTGTTATGTAAATCCAACCATCACACTTGAACTGATTTGTTTGTAATCTCTATGAGAGAATTAGGTTTTTGTTGTGTTACCGACCTAATTGATTTGTATTTAAGGTCGATGAAGTTGTTTTGTTTAGTGTTGGCAAAGTGTTGCCTAAAATCAGTTGAGTGTGTGGTTGTATAATCGAAGAATGGATCTGTAGTTTGAGTAAAGGCAGATTGAAGCTTAAAAGGATCCGATCAAGCAAATGTAGTGCTATTCAGACAGATCAAAAAAACCTGTTGTTTTCTAACAATTATAGAAGAATTGAAATCCCCTAACCGGGTAAGTTCTAACAATCTTGGTTACTTCTTAAATCCTCTAACAAGGTGATCCATTAGCTTGGATTCTCAAATCCTCTACCGAAGTTACTCCTAACAGGGTATTTTCTTTTTATCAAGGCATTTTGTAAATCCCTTAACCGGGTGATTCCTAACAGGATCAGTTCTTAACATGACTTATTGTAAAAGCTTTAACAGGCTTTGTCTTAACATGGCAAACGTTAGAAGAGTTCAGATAGCTATCTTGTGAGTCTCATCTCACCGTGGTTTTTACCTATTTGGGTTTTCCACATATAAACATTTGTGTCATGTGGTGAATGTTTTTGTGTTTATGATCTTATTTGTTGATTTGATTGACTACTTAACTATTCTGATAAGGCATGATAATTGGAAGGATTGAGAGATGAAATATGTTGACATATGATTAAGCATTTTTATGTTTACAAGATTGAAGTTGTTTACTATTAAGTTGTTATAACAGTTAACTGGGTGATGTTGAGTATTCTTATGAGTATTGATCTTGACAATGAAAGTTTACTTTGTGAGTTTGGGAAGTTTGTATTTATTTTTTAATTTACTGATTCACCCCCCCCCCCCCCCTCTCAGTAATCTATCAGATACTTATTCTTTCAGCATACCATCAATTGGTATCAGAGCATCTCAGGTCCTCTTAAATCTAAAAGCCTAACAACTTGAGGAAAATATCTTGTAGATCATGATGAAGAAGGAAGGTCTGAAGTTCAACAAAGATAACTATAGGATATGGAGCGACAAAATGAATATTTACATTAAGAGTCTGGGAAGTCAGTATTGGGATCACATAGAAACTCTGACTGATGATTAGAAGAAAGAACAACAAGAAAATCATCAAGCATTAGAGGCTATTATAAGTTCTCTGTCCGATGTTGAATATGTAGATGTTCATGGTCTTGAAACTGCATATGAAGTATGGAAAAAACTTGAAGATATTTATCGCAGTGATGAACATGTTAAGATTGCTAAAGAGGAGAGCCTAAGAGGAAAGTTTGATGACATGAGAATGTCTTAAGGTGAGAATATCCAACAATATGGTCAAAGGATAAAAGAGATATTTGGTGAAATAAAGAGTGTGGGAGGGAAAGTGGAAGATGCCACAGTGATCAGTAAGGTACTAAGAACCTTGCTACCAGTCTATGCTATCCGAGTTGCAGCTATTCAAGAGCTGAAGTCCATTGACAAAACTAAGGTAACTCTTGACTCTATCATTGGAAAACTTACTACTTTTGAATTAAATGACTATGATGGTGTTACCTTGTCATTCATCCCTCATAACAAGAGTGAGTCGCCTTGCAAAAATTTTAGTTGAGTCTTTGTCTTGTTAAAAATTTGTTGGTTCAATCCCTTATCCGCTTGTAAATAATTTTTTTAGATCCTTAACATTAAGGTTCAATGGTCTGTTGAACCTCTTGAACCCCTTGAACCATCTTGAACACAGTTCATAGTGTTCATTTAGGTACCGCAGGTTCTAAGTTGTGTCTAAGACATTTTCGGGCTAACATTCACTTAAGTGTTGTGCAAGTGATATGTCATATATTGTTCAAACAATTCAGAGAAGTTCAAACAGTTCATTCAGTTCAATCGGGTTCATTCAGTTCAATCAGGTTCACTCAGTTCAAGCAGGTTCATTCAGTTCAATCAGGTTCAAAGTAGTTCAGCAGGTTCCAAAAGTTCAAGCAGTTTAGGAATGTTCAACATGTTCAATGAAGTTAAAAGGTTCAATGCACAACCAAAATGGAGAGACAAAGAAATCAGTGGACAAATTTGGTCAACCAACAAAAGTTTGGAAGAGGAATTTGATTCACCATTTACTTAGGTAGCAATTGATTATTTTTCCTAGAGGATTGTGAAAGAATTAGCACGAAGAATGTTTATAAATTTCAATGTAGCCTGTAAATACAAATTTTCTAAGATAGCAAAATCAGTCTCTGTACAGGGGGTATATCTCTCACTTCAATCATTGGATCAAGCTAGATTTTGGATATGTTTTATGAAACCTATTTTTACAGGTTCTCACCAAAGGAATTATGGAAATTCAATCTGGTCTGCAAGATACACTTAACAAAATACAAGTGTAGAACAAAGAACATGTTCTAATTTTTGTGACAGAAAAACTGTCATGTTGCAGGGGGCATATCTTTTGATTCCACCGTTGGATTTTTCTCATTTTTTTATATGTTGTGCATAGACAAGTTGTGCACATTTTCACTAGAGCGATTAACTTAACTATGTCTCCTTCAAAAGATATGGTGGACTGAGCGCAGGTTTGTCCAAAGTGACCAACAACAACCAAGTTTACTATTTTCAAATATTAACTAAGCACGACTTATATTTGTAACGGTGGAGCCCATAGTTAATTCATAAATATTATGTATTTTGAGTTATAATGTTTTCAGATTAAAACATTATGATTAAATATTAGATTGAAGCCAAGATAGTGTGGAAGGAATGAAGACAGTTATTTATATCCAGCTGTCAACATATGATATGCCAGGATTCAGTTTTTGGTAACTGAAAGTGTCTCACCAAGGGGAAAAGAGGGATAGTAGCCAAAGGAAAGGAGGGGAGATTGTCTACAGGATTGAATGGTCTTTGAGCCATGTTTTTGGCATTTGTAAAAAGAAGAGAACTGATGTTAAATCTTTGAGTTTAAGTATGTTTTCTTTGATTGGAGATGATCTTTGAGTTGTCCCAATCATTTCAGATGTTGTCCTGTTCATTTGAAATGCGTATGCGTTTGTTAAAATCTTTGAATTTTAATTAATCATATATCTGAAATGAAATGTCAATCTTTCTTTTGTTTCCTTGAAGTTGGAAGATTAGACAAATGGCCTTTGTGCCTTTCATTTAGTTTTCTTTAAACTCATTAAATCTGTAATCACATTCATCTCATGTTAATGGATGAATGTTAGTTTACCTTCTTTGTCTTCGGGTTAAAGGCATAGCAAGTTATTTGATTCTTTGAAAATAATTCAAAGGTAGCTGCGCCTTGGAAAATAAGCAGAGAGCACTTGTATATAATTGTGGCAAGTGACTCAACTGTTGTGTTGCAAGTTTGTCTTTCAGCCTTGGGTGTTTAGGAGTCATTTTGTGCAGGTGTTTTGAGAAGACAAATCTGTTCACTAACAGATTTTTGGCGACTCTGTTGGGGTCGAATCGCAGTCTCAGTGTTTTCTTTTCTCAGAAATTTGAAGGTACCTCCCCGAGGATGGAGGTTGGCGGCTCTCTTGAAAATGAATACCATGAGGTATATCAAAGATATCCAGAAATTTTAAAATATTGGGTTCCAGCAAGAAGTGAAGATATCTCTGATATTTTTATCTTTATTCCACCATTTAAAGAAAACCCAATCAAAGAAGTTACAGAAGACTTGGCAAGGGAAGTAGGATTTCTAAAATCCTTCTATGGTGCTGTCCTTATCAAGAGAAAATCCATTGTGCAAAAACCATCAGCAAGCAAGAAGGAGCAAATTGGTGTTGAAGATGATCGTTCCTATGAGATGCCACAACAACAAGAAAGATCAACTATCAAAGAAGAGAACCCCACTGTGAAAATTTTAGAATATAGAAATGGGGTTGAGCACCATGATGTTTTGATAAATGAAGAAACAGATTGGATGCTTGTTATGCGTAATGATGATGTGCTTCTTTCACAAAGTAAAGTAAGTATTCTTGTGAGAGCAGATTTCATACTTAATAAAACAGCTTGCTTTGCTGAAATATGTCATGATACTATAGATTTTGTAAAAAATGATGATCTTGGTATCATTTATTTTGAAGATTATGTAGTTTCCCTTGAGGAGGTTTCTAGACATCATTTCATTCAGCCCAAAATTGAAAATCATTTGGGAAATGATATGCAAAAGGCCCAAGGAAAATCAGAAATTTATGATGAAGAATGGCTTTTTGGGGGTGGATGGTTATTCAAGAAAGTTTTACATGTTACTAATATGATTTATAACATTAATGAAGTCATCAGATGGCAGTTTTTAAGGACTACACCGAAGAGGCATCGTTAGTTGCTCCGTAAAGGCTCCTATTTCTCTCAGCCAGTCAATGGCTTCGTGTAAGTTCTTGCTTCCGGTTATTGTGGTAGGAGTTTTTCCTACTTATGTACATATTGTATATATCTTTGGTGTGTGTAATGTTAGATCGAATAATGCCCAAGCTTTGGGCCTACCACTTGTCTTGGTGGTTTGCTATTTTGGCTTTCCTCATTTTTAGTTTTAGTTTGTTAGTTTAGCCCTGCTCCCCTCCACCCACATTGCAAGTAGTTTCCCTTCCACTCTTTGTGACTTTGTTGCCCAATGGTGCTAGGCACTTGTCCTTTCAACCAGAGATTCAGAGTTCTTTGCATTCTTCTTCACAAAATGCCATCCCTAGTCAGAGCCAATGTTACCTTGTCATTCATCCCTCATAACAAGAGTGAGTCGCCTTGCAAAAATTTTAGTTGAGTCTTTGTCTTGTTAAAAATTCATTGGTTCAATCCCTTATCCACTTGTAAATCATTTTTTTAGATCCTTAACATTAAGTTTCAATGGTCTATTGAACCTCTTGAACCCCTTGAACCATCTTGAATAGAGTTCGTAGTGTTCATTTAGGTACCACAGGTTCTAAGTTGTGTCTAAGACATTTTCGGGCTAACATTCACTTAAGTGTTGTGCAAGTGATATGTCATATACTGTTCAAATAGTTCAAGGAAGTTCAAACAGTTCATTCAGTTCAATCGGGTTCACTCAGTTCAAGCAGGTTCATTCAGTTCAATCAGGTTCAAAAGTTTAGTCAGGTTCAAAATGGTTCAAAGTAGTTCAGCAGGTTCCAAAAGTTCAAGCTGTTCAGGAATGTTCAACATGTTCAATGAAGTTCAAAGGTTCAATGCACAACCAAAATGGAGAGACAAAGCAATCAGTGGACAAATTTGGTCAACCAACAAAAGTTTGGAAGACAAATTTGATTCACCATTTACTTAGGCAGCAATTGATTATTTTTCCTAGAGGATTGTGAAAGAATTAGCATGAAGAATGTTTATAAATTTCAATGCAGCCTGTAAATACAAATTTTCTGAGATAGCAAAATCAGTCTCTGTGTAGGGGGTATATCTCTCACTTCAATCATTGGATCAAGCTAGATTTCAGATATGTTTTATGAAACCTATTTTTACAATTTCTCACCAAAGGAATTATGGAAATTCAATCTGGTCTGCAAGATACACTTAATAGAATACAAGTGTAGAACAAAGAACATGTTCTGATTTTTGTGACAGAAAAAACGTCATGTTGCAAGGGGCATATCTTTTGATTCCACCGTTGGATTTTTCTCATTTTTTGATATGTTGTGCACAGACAAGTTGCGCACGTTTTCACTAGAGCGATTAACTTAACTATGTCTCCTTCAAAAGTTATGGTGGACTGAGTGCGGGTTTTTCCAAAGTGACCAACAACAACCAAGTTTACTATTTTCAAATATTAACTAAGCACGACTTATATTTGTAACGGTGGAGCCCATAGTTAATTCATAAATATTATGTATTTTGAGTTATAATGTTTTCATATTAAAACATTATGATTAAATATGAGATTGAAGCCAAGAAAGTGTGGAAGGAATGAAGACAGTTATTTATATCCAGTTGTCAACATATGATATGCCAGGATTCAGTTTTTGGTAACTAAAGTGTCTCACCGAGGGGAAAAGAGGGATAGTAGCCAAAGGAAAGGAGGGGAGATTGTCTGCAGGATTGAATGGTCTTTGAGCCATGTTTTTGGCATTTGTAAAAAGAAGAGAACTGATGTTAAATCTTTGAGTTTAAGTATGTTTTCTTTGATTGGAGATGATCTTTGAGTTGTCCCAATCATTTCAGATGTTGTCCTGTTCATTTGAAATGTGTATGCATTTGTTAAAATCTTTGAATTTTAATTACTCATATATCTGAAATGAAATGTCAATCTTTCTTTTGTTTCCTTGAAGTTGGAAGATTAGACAAATGGCCTTTGTGCCTTTCATTTAGTTTTCTTTAAACTCATTAAATCTGTAATCACATTCATCTCATGTTAATGGATGAATGTTAGTTTACCTTCTTTGTCTTCGGGTTAAAGGCATAGCAAGTTATTTGATTCTTTTCAAATCATTCAAAGGTAGCTACGCCTTGGAAAATAAGCAAAGAGCACTTGTATATAATTGTGGCAAGTGACTCAACTGTTGTGTTGTAAGTTTGTCTTTCAGCCTTGGGTGTTTAGGAGTCATTTTGTGCAGGTGTTTTGAGACAAATCTATTCACTAACAGATGGTAGTGTATAGAAATAAAAATCTACATTCAGAGCTTCTGTCTCTAACACATCTGTGAGAAAAAGTAGAGATACTTGTCATGGTTATGAATCTAGATCTAGTAGAGATGTTGATGGTGAAGACAACTTAGTGGAGCTTGAAGCATTGTTGGCAAAACGATTGCCTAGAGGCACTGGTAAATACAGAGGTAAACTACCTTTAAAATGTTTTGCATGCAACAAAATTAGTCATATAGCAACTAACTGTCCTAATGGTGAAAATGAATACAAGAGAGACAAACTCAAGAAGTATAAAGGCAAAGGAAAGAGAGATTGTCTTATAGCGGTTGATAGTGGTATTACTGATGAAGAATCTGATGATGATGCTAGTGAAGATATTGTGTTTGTAGCTATTAAGGAAGAGATATCAAATCTGAAGACATAAGTGTCTAGGATGGATAACTCTGATGATTGGATCATTGATAGTGGTTGTTCACATCACATGACCAGTGATCAGAGCAAATTTCTTTCCTTGAAGGAATTTTATGGCGGTGTTGTCAGATCTGGTAATGACTCACCCTGTCTGGTTAAAGGTAAGGGAGTTATTTCTCTTAATGGGAAGAGCAGCGTTGACGATGTCTATTTAGTTGAAGGTCTAAAGCACAATCTTTTGAGTGTGGCACAACTTAATGACAGAGGATACCAACTGGAGTTTAGAAATGGTATGTGCAAAATCTTTGACAACAAAAGGGAATTGATTGCAACCAGGAAACAAACCAGAGGTAATCTATTTCATCTTAATCCTAAAGTTAGCAATTGTTTGATTGCAAAGATTGTGTTAGGACCCAGAGGCAACTGAGAGGGGGGGGGGGGTGAATCAATTGTCTATTAATTTCAACCCAAATATAACTTAATCAAACTTGATGCATAATACCGGTAAACCAAACTTAATGTCGGTTGACAGTTTAACAGTTAATAACAATACCGGTGAAACTTAATGTATGAAACAGAAAGAGAAATAATATCCACAACACATAACACATATATTTGTACGTGAAAACCCTGTAAGGGGAAAAACCATGGTGGGAAACCTTACCCACAATCAGATGATACTACTGCAGATAGTATGTGTGTACAAATGGGGTTTGCACATGTAGAAAGGCCAACTGCCTAGAGCTCACTACTCAATCACAAAATGAGAGTCACACTGACTACAATAGGATGGTTAAATCCTAGATAATGTACTGCTCAAAATAGCATCTTCATATGCTGGATTTTGTACCAGTTAAGCTTTGATTATCTCCTTCAAACCTTCCTTGAATCTTCAAAAGATGTCTACGTGAGTATCTCTGCTTATATTCGCATAAACCGAATATCACAACTTTATAATACCTTATGTCATTCCTTTCCCATACCATGTTAATCTCACAATTGAGATCTTACATATATACCAAAACCTAAGACCAAATGTGTAGGTCGGCTTACTAAGAATATTATAATAAAATCAATTACAAATGAATCAATATGTGATGCATCATGTCGGCTCAATGCATTTACAATAATAACCAATTAGTAAATCATCTCCATAATGTGTCGTGCTGATCTGGAATAAATAACGCATGCCGGTCCATAACCTATACCAATTTGTCGGTAACAACAAATATGCTAACTCGATTAGACCAATAACCAAATCACCAAAACCAAGTGTCCAAACCATGTCTTTGACATAACCAAGTAACCTCCAGATGATAATAAGTCATCCTTTGTGCCAGTGAACAATATAACCTGCTGGTGAACCAGATACCTGTGACTGTGTATATCACTGAACATGCCGGTAAACATAATGTGTCGATTCAACATAACCAAAGATCTCTAGAAAGATAAGTGTTGATAAGTGTTGACATCAATGACAAAACCAATGCAACACATCCATAATACCAACAGTCTCCCCCTTTGGCATTGATGGCAACACAAGATGGAAAAACCATCTAAGTGCCAAAGCAAAAATTCCAATAAACCAAAAACCAATAATCTCTAGAAGACATCAATTACCAGAAATCCAAATACAGAATATCTCTCCCCCTAGGAATAATCTCTCCCCAAAGGATAATGATTCCTAAATACAAATTTTTTCCATAGATATCTCTCCCCTTTTGACATCAAATGCCAAAGCAATACAAAAACCAGATACAACCAATTCATAGTGTATACACCTAAAAATGTTTTGAAGATAATTAATTAAATAAGCAATTATTTAAGTAATCCCTCCTCCCCAATTTAATTGAATTCACTAAGCAATTTTGATTAAATCTCTCATTCATCTACTTATTAATAAATCTAAGGATTTATTAAATAGGTTCATTTCATTTCACCCCTTTAATTAATTAATTCAAATTAATTAATTCCCCCCATCAAAATCATTTCTTCTAAATCTCCTAATTAATTAAAACAATTCAAATCATGAGTTGTTGAAACTAATTAGCCATTTGTCTATTGAATGAATTTCTAAATTCAAAACCTAACCCATTCTACCTACCCCCATGTCCCCTTTCATCCAACATCTTCTAGAATCTTTGTGACACTTGTCACTAAGTGTTCCCTTTAATCCAACCCCCTTTGCCATCCTCCTTCAATTTAACCATTGATATCTTCAAATCAATCTCAACCATTGATTCATGCCAACTCACCCCTAGCCTTGGAAAATCCTATAAATAGACCCTATTTTGGAGCTCAAAGGGTCCCAATTTGATTTCATCATTGTAAAGCGGAAAATCGCGATCGAACCCTAGTTGTTCTCCCCTCTTCCAACTCCGAGGAGAGAGAAGGGAGGTTCGCTAGGATTCGATGGTTTTCACTTAGGGGAGAGACTTTACATTCAAAAGAGGGGTTGAAACTCATAAGATACAATCCCACATAATGCAAGATTGGATGCTAAGTGTGTTTCAAGGGTTAAGACAGCAAGGCTACCCTCTTTTGTAAAGAATGTTGATAGAAAGATTAAGCTAAGCATGCATAGAAAGTGACAAAGATTTGCTTATAAACTGAGTTCGGATTATAGGATGAAGCTGCGGACCTGGAATTAGCAGTAAAATGTCGATACAGCGCTGTCCTGCAAATTTGAACAAAAGTTGTCGGGACAATGGCGCCCAGCGCCACGGTCCTCCGAAAAATCCGCGAAACGAAGGGGGATCTGTTCATCTCTGCACAAGGATTCCAGATCTTCAATTTCAGCCGCGTACCTGCAACCTACACACAGAAAAGCGAAGACGATTGGGGGGTTAGGGATTAGGGGTTTGCCTTTAGGTCAAACCCCGATTTTGGAATTAACCAAGAAATGAGCAAGAGTTGTAAATGTAAATGACTGTAAAACAAGTACTAATACCTTGTTCTAAGGATGTTTGTATCCTTACGTGCGAAGGTATAGATGTTGTATGTTGTATGTTGTAGCATGTAGTATGTGATCTCCTCTTCAATGGTTGAATCCTTGTCTTGAATGCAACACTTAGCCTTGAATGGAGACTTGAAATGATCAATTGCTTGAAGGAATGCTTGAATGCTTGAATGCTCGAGTATAATTTCCACGCTTTTTCCATCATGTCGAATGAAAGAGGAAAATGTAGTTTATATACTTGTCATTTAGGGCTGATAGACTGATTTTCCCGACCTTAGGCCGACCAGGAAAGTTAATTTCCAAATTGCAAACAAAAAGACCCGAGACCCCTTAGGAGACCGGGCCCAAAATAGGACCCAGGGACCAGGGCGCTGGGCGCCATGGTCCTGGGGACCAGGGTGCTGGGCGCCCTGGTCCTGAAGGACCAGGGCGCTGGGCGCTCTGGTCCCCCCTCCCGGGACAACAGGGTGCAAGGAGGTTCAGGCCAGGGTGCTTGAAAAATGCAGTTTTCAGTGTCGTGAGCTAGTTTCGGGGTCTCCATTCAGGTTGCGTGTTGCGTCGCCATCGTAAAGACCGAAATGCAGTCGAAATTGCAAGTGTCACAATTTTAGGACGCTACATTTAGCCCCCACTTTAGCGGGAGTATGTATGCTCATACTTCCGGTAAAGTACAAGGAAACAACATTGAAAGACTTTCACCACGTCAAGGAGGCAAGATACACCAAGCCCCCAGTGGACTAAGGATCTTACGACTTCGATTGACAAAGTAAAAGGGAAGATCACGAGGAAGAACCATGACTGTCAGTAGTAAGGTTCCCTCACTATGAGTCATGCAAGAAAGATATCAAAAAATTCTCAAGGCAAGGTTAAATTTGCCAAGAAATTCTCAAGTATCTTGAAAAGATATGAACGGGATGTATGCCCCCCTACGTTAAAGCGATCGCACACGCCTCACCGGGGGTGATTGCTTTAAGGTAGTGATACATATAAGAAATGAGAAAGGAGCACGTTATCACAAGGATTTAGCCCCCAAGTGTGAGGTAATCCCAAGGATAATAGACACAAAACACAAAGCACGAGGTGACTTCGCTTTCCTCGGGGTCAGTATGCTGTATGATAATTCATGTATATATATCATATGTATGTATGCATAATTGTTCTTCATTCCCCAATCAAGGAAGGTCACCTAGAAGAAGGGAACACATGTGTCTTTTGAGTCAACATGAGAGAGACCGAGAGATCTCAATGCTTTGCATCGTCCTCAAGTAGACAACACTAAGGACAACAAATAGAAGAATGAGAATAACATATAGAAGAAGTAACAAAAGAGAGGGGGAAAGAATTTGCTATGCTAATGAAACTAGTCTAGCACATCATCTACCCCCCGATCTTGCTGATCAATGTTTCGGGAAGGCAGGGAACACGCTAGAGGAGGAACATCCAACACAGCAAATGGAGCTATCACAAGATCCAAACAAGGGCTATGTTCATGTTCCGAGCCACATTGTTCTTGTCTAGGAGCTAGGATAAGTGCTTTAGAAAATTCATTAGATAAATGGTTATCAACATCAACAAGTTCATATTCACTATCAGAAGCAAGAGGAGTAACATTTTCATCATGAATAACATTTTCATCCATATCATCATCAAGATTTATAAAAATAGGATCTTTAACTCACACCGGATCAAGACCATCATGCATCTTATGTTTAGGAGATTTAGGCTCAATGTCCGGCTGAGGAGAAAATGGAATAATGCTTGTTGAAGGTGTTTTTGGAGATTGCAAAGTTTGAGCTCTAAGACGACGCTTTCGCCGGCGTTCACGTGCAGAACGATTTCGTCTAGTCTTAGTAGGAAGTGGAGAAGATTGAGGAGGAGGAATGTTCTCATCCGTAGCACTTGGGTGTTTAGGTTGTGGTCTCTTAGGCTGGATAATAGGAGAAGAAGAAGGTCTCTTCTCTCTATAAAAGGAAGGAGGAGGGACTGCTCCATACAAAGGAGGAATTTTTGGTTTAGAAAGAAGACCAAGTCCATCATGACGAGGAGGGATAGGTCTACTTTTAGAAGGTTTATTAGGCATAGACATAGTCACATCCATAGGGATGGGTTGGGAATCTTCTTGAGGAAAGATATTAGTTTTATCTTTCAAAGGAAGAACTTCCTTCTCAAGAATGATAGGAATGTCAAGTTTAGGTGTTCTAGGTTCACTTAGAGATAGGATCATATCTGTTTTCCACTTTTGATAAGATTTGAAAAGATGATCACTTCGCGGAGGAAGAGATTGGAATTGTTTAGGCCAAAAGTAATCAATAGGAACGCTAGAAGTTCTTTCAGCTGGTTTAAAGAGACTATGATTGACAGTAACAACTTCACCATTATGGGGAAATTTCAAACACTTGTGAATAGGAGAAGCAATAGCTTTCATGGAAGATAGCCAAGGATAGCCAAGCTTCACATGAAATTGTTCGGAAGATGGAATAATAGAAAAGTTCACATCAAGAGATTTGTTATGGACCTCAATAGGCAATGTAATAGAACCAATTGCAGGAGAAGAAAATGCATCAAATAATTTCACAATCACATCTGTTTTGTCATATATCACTTGATTCAATTGCAAAGTAAAAAGGAATTCTTCAGTAATAACATTAACCATGCACGAAGGATCAATAAGCACTCCACGGCAAGGTATATTCTTGACTTTTGCAACTATGTATAAAGGACCATCAGGTGCCCTAATGGTTTCACTAGAATCAAATGTGATGGAAGGTTCTTTAGGGATTTCTTGCTGCTCTACAAAGTTAATCACATTCGGAGTCATAGACACAAGACCATCAGATGAGAGAGAGGAATCATTAGCCTCAATTGCATTAGAGGTATGAGAAGGCAATGGATTAGTGAAAATCTGAAGATTTTGGTTAGGAGGAGCTACAGATGTGTTGCCTTTATCATTCACTCCAGAAACAGAGATAGTATTGTTATCAATCAAATCTTGAATTTTACCCTTTAAAGAAAAACATTTTTCAGTATCATGCCTAGGCTGACGGTGAAATTGACAAAAGGCTTTGTTATCAAAATAAGGTGAAGTAATCTTTGCAGGATCAATTTGCCTTATAGGAGGAAGAGTAAGCACATTTTGTTCCAATAACTTATTCATAATACTATGCAATGATTCATTCAAAGGAGTATACTTTCTTTCTTTCTTGAAAAATTTAGAAATAGGAGGCACACCTGATGCTGCATTCACATTGTTGTTGATGATGTTTTCATTGAATTTGATGGAATCTCTGTTCGGTTTAAACTTCCCAAATGGTTGTTGACTGCTATCACCCTTATCACTTGGAGCCATAGGATGTGATTGTTCCATTTGACTCACAGTCAGTTGATAATTGTGAAGAGTGGCACACAACTGTTGGAAAGAAGTAAACTCAGAAAACAGAAGTTTGTCTCGAATATCTTTTTGTAAATTAGAAATGAAGATTCTTTGAATATCATTGTCAGGCACTGGAAAGGAAATTTGAGCATACAAATGCTTATATCTACCAATGAAATCAGTCACTTTTTCTTTAACACCTTGTTTACAATGCATTAAATCAATCAAAGTAACTTTAGGACTTATATTGTTTTGAAATTGTTGAATGAAAGCATTTGCAAGTTGTTCGAAAGAAGTAATAGAATAAGAAGGCAACAAGCAATACCATTGTAGGGCTTTGTCTCGTAATGTTCTAGTAAATAGTTTTGCAAGCAACCTTTGGTCATAAGCAAAATCAGTACAAATTGTTTGAAAAGTCTTAACATGTGTTAGAGGATCACCTTTACCATTATAAAGCTCCAAATGCAGGATTTCAACATGTTTAGGAGGAATAGCTCGAACAATGTCAAGAGAGAGTGGGCTCGCAACATCAAATGTGGGCACACTAAACTTAGATTGATTCATAGAGGCAATTTGTTGCTGTAAAGAAGAGACAGTTTGTGCAAGATTGTTAATGGTCGCTTCAGTCGAAGAGTTCATATTGGACGTGTTAGATTGAGATGGAGGTGTTATGTTATTGAAAGAAGGTAAAGAGTAAGGTGGTGGGACTCTATGATAGTCAGTCATAGGGGATGATTGGGAAGGAGGAACACTACAAGGAGGAATGGAATGGTTAAATGAATTGCCCCCTTGCGTCATGTTCATTTGTGAAGATATAATAGGGACATTCATTGAAGGAATGAATGAAGAAGTCGGATTAAATGAAGGAAGAGGGTTAATTGAAGAAGAAGGGTTGCCCCCATGACTAGTGATCATAGGAGGAATGTCTTGTGTAGAAGTAGCCATTATGTTAGATGTAAAAGTAGGTATGCTAGCAATAGAAGTTGTCAAAGGAATAGAATGATTGACTTGAGTAGGAGGTTGTGTATAACCCAAATTTTCAGCACAACTCTTCATAGGCATCACATTCGAATCCATGATGTGTGCAATACCACGCAAAATATCAATTCCATTCTTATCACTTTGAAGCATACGTTTTAGACCCTCAATTAAAGGAAGAGCTTGACTATCAGGGTATTCTTGAGACATCCATTGTCGAAAATCGTCAAATTGGTTATCCAATTTCGAAAGTTGTTCTACAGAAACCTCATGGAGAGCTTCTTCATCATTAGGAGGATTAGAGGAATTACCCATGTCCTCGTTAAAAAGGCTATTCAAATTAGGTTCCATCTCCTCAGTAGTTAAACCTCAGAAAGACTTAATTCTACGGCTTCGTCTAACGGGAATAGTGTAAGTAGGGCTTATTGTTGTAAAACTCATGCACTAGAAAGAGAGAGAAGATTTTGAATTTAGAGGTAGCAATTTTCAGTAAAATCAGCCAATCTTCTGGATTTAAGCTTTTAAATGCAATCACAACAGTCTCCCGAAATTTTGGAAAAAATGTCCGGGACCGTGGCGCCTGGAGTGCAACACGGTCCTTGCAACTTTTTTCGAAATTTGCAGGGATGAAAGGTATGATGATTTTAAAGCTAATCTGAAAAAATTGAGTGATTTTACGATCTGTAGATAGGCCAAATTAAAGTTGCAATCTCGAAATTGAACCCTACCAAGATTGTCGAAAAATGCAAAATTTGAATTTTGAAAAAGAGAGGGAAACTGAAATTTTGAATTTGATGATTTTAGAGGGAATGTCAAGAGCAATGCAAATTTTGAGATTTGAAAATTGACTCAATTTCACGCAAAATTCAATTTTGAAAGCGGAAATTAAAGTTGTTGTAATTAAGCACTTAATTTCAAAAGTCACAAATTGCAAGAATTTGAATAAAGCACTGAAATTTTTAATGAATGATAACACACTTTTCAGATTTAGGACAGTAAGAACACAATTTTGACACAAAATTTCAATTTCAATGATTTTTAAATGTTTAGAAGCCTTAATCCAAGCAATCACAAGACCAACTTCGACTGTAATTTTGAAGGTGTTATAATTGATAAAATCAGCCAAAATTCTGAATTTTAGCAAAAAAACACAGTAAGATCTCGCTCCAGAAATTTCGGAAAAAATGTCGGGGACGATGGCGCTCGGCGCCACGGTCCTCGCAACTTTTTTCCAAATTTTCAGGGATGACAGATATTGTGATTTTATTGCGGAATCCAAAGTTACAGCTGATTTGGAGATGTTTTGATCAGTGAAATTGTCGGACAAAGGTTGAATCAAGAGGGTTTTAAAAATTAGGGTTTTGACACTTAACCACTTAATTTTCAGAATTAAAGCACAAATATGAATTGATAATTTGTAATAGAAGGGCAGATCTGAAACAAGCATTAACATTTAGACATTTCGCAAGTTCAATTACTAAAAAGAAAATTTAGGGTTTTTATGCAATCACCTCTAAAATTTTGCAAAAGATCAAACATGGAAATGTAATCAATTTTTTCAGATCTAAGCATGAAAAATCAGAAAGGATGTTCACGTCGGGTTCACCAAAATGTAAAGCGGAAAATCGCGATCGAACCCTAGTTGTTCTCCCCTCTTCCAACTCCGAGGAGAGAGAAGGGAGGTTCGCTAGGATTCGATGGTTTTCACTTAGGGGAGAGACTTTACATTCAAAAGAGGGGTTGAAACTCATAAGATCCAATCCCACATAATGCAAGATTGGATGCTAAGTGTGTTTCAAGGGTTAAGACAGCAAGGCTACCCTCTTTTGTAAAGAATGTTGATAGAAAGATTAAGCTAAGCATGCATAGAAAGTGACAAAGATTTGCTTATAAATTGAGTTCGGATTATAGGATGAAGCTGCGGACCTAGAATTAGCAGTAAAATGTCGATACGGCGCTGTCCTACAAATTTGAGCAAAAGTTGTCGGGACAATAGCGCCCGGCGCCACGGTCCTCCGAAAAATCCGCGAAACGAAGGGGGATCTGTTCGTCTCTGCACAAGGATTCCAGATCTTCAATTTCAGCCGTGTACCTGCAACCTACACACAAAAAAGCGAAGACGATTGGGGGGTTAGGGATTAGGGGTTTGCCTTTAGGTCAAACCCCGGTTTTGGAATTAACCAAGAAATGAGCAAGAGCTGTAAATGTAAATGACTGTAAAACAAGTACTAATACCTTGTTCTAAGGATGTTTGTATCCTTACGTGCGAAGGTATAGATGTTGTATGTTGTATGTTGTAGCATGTAGTATGTGATCTCCTCTTCAATGGTTGAATCCTTGTCTTGAATGCAATACTTAGCCTTGAATGGAGACTTGAAATGATCAATTGCTTGAAGGAATGCTTGAATGCTTGAATGCTCGAGTATAATTTCCACGCTTTTTCCATCATGTCGAATGAAAGAGGAAAATGTAGTTTATATACTTGTCATTTAGGGCTGATAGACTGATTTTCCCGACCTTAGGCCGACCAGGAAAGTTAATTTCCAAATTGCAAACAAAAAGATCCGAGACCCCTTAGGAGACCGGGCCCAAAATAGGACCCAGGGACCAGGGCGCTGGGCGCTCTAGTCCCCCCTCCCGGGACAGCAGGGTGCAAGGAGGTTCAGGCCAGGGTGCTTGAAAAATGCAGTTTTCAGTGTCGTGAGCAAGTTTCGGGGTCTCCATTCAGGTTGCGTGTTGCGTCGCCATCGTAAAGACCGAAATGCAGTCGAAATTGCAAGTGTCACAATTTTAGGACGCTACAATCATATGCATTGTTACTATAGGCATCTAGCTTATAGTTTATCAGTTTTAGCAATGTTATCATGCTCATTTCAACTTAACTCTTAGCTTAATCATGCTAGGATAATCATGAATTCATATAGCCTAATCATGCTATCATGCTAGATCATGCATCTTAATCATTCAAATCCTCCATCTAAGTGTAGTCAAGTCACTGGAATTTGCATACTAAGATCTGAGAGCAAAATCCACACTCGGATTTACTAGGAGGCAATAAGTCGATTAGCCATGGTTTTACGTTTCATTGATTTAATATACTAACCATGCTTGCAATGATTTATTGAGTGTATTGTGGTTGCAGGAACAGGTACACTTCATAGAGCATGACATTTTGGCACCCATCGTGGGGCCGAAATCATCATTTTCAGCCTCCCAAGCTTCCTTAAACTTCATCTCTACCGGATCAGAATCAGATTGTCGTACGAGTTGCCTTTCTGGCCGGTACGAACTTCCTTTTAGTCTGGGATGACACCTCATCCTGACTCGTACGAGGTATAATCCTGACTCCTACGAGATTTTAGACTACAAATTCTTTACTCGTACTAGGCTGATCCTATGTCGTACGAGTTGATTTTCATACTCGTACTAGAGCTAATTTTGTGTCGTACAAATTTCTGGCTGTTAAATCTTATGTCGTATGAGTCAATTTTGGTCCCTGTGTGAAATCTAATAATTTGTCGTTCTGTCTGATAAATCATGTCGTACGCGTTTCTGCATCTATGATTTTTTTTTTAAAAAACTGCAAATTAGAAATTTCAAATTTGTCTATACGTCGGTAATCTGCGTTTTTGAAGGCTTTCTGGTCATTTTTAGCCCCTGAGAGTGCAAAGCTAGGCTAAAAGCCATGTCCTTTGAAAATTGCATCTAGAACTCTAGGAGACCTTTCCAACGAGGTAAACGACTTGTAATTTCAAGTCCCGAGCAGCAAGTTATGCCTTTTGAAGTTAGGCTAAAATTTCATATAATTTTTCTAAAAATTTCATAGTTCGGATCACTAATGCTAATCTTGTTATGTCTATGAGATGTTTGCAGCCTAAATCTTTCTTGCAGATATGCTTGTCAAAGACAAATTCAAAACACAATCATGACTACTAATGGATCTATTTTGCAGGTTGCCTAAGAATTCAACAAAAACTTTGTGTATTCTTTAAAGATTTTTAGGCACACTTCAATTTGGGCTTAAAGAAATGAACTATCATGTCTTATGTGCTTTTGATGATAGGCGAGTATGCTCTCACCTTTCTTAGGTGATCACAAAGCTAGACTCATCTTTTTGCTTTCATTAGTGCATCTCTTTAGCAGGCCTGCCCTCCCGAGGAGTTATTAACTCTTAGCCATTAAGGCCAGTGAGAGGGGAACGACCTAAGTGGGAACGGCTAATGCCAAGTAATCCAACCCACTATAAAATAAATTAGTTTTTGATGAAAATCAAAGAAGAAACAGTGCTCAAGAATAGCTCTCCTCCGTACCTTCAGGTATATCAAACCTTGGTTTTCAAGGCTGGGAGACCTCTTAATTGAGTTTATACCCTGACGTGCCGAACGGATCCCTTACTAGTGCTGGTTAAAATAGAAGCTACCCGATTCACCTCCGAAAGGGTGATAATCTTTGTGCAAGAGAGATAGTAACTCTCCCAAGACACTTGCCATATTGTTCCCCCATTACCGTTTGGAGTCGGATAATACGGCGTTGAGAATCCATTGCGTGAGACTCAGCGGCTGTATTCTGATTAGCTATTGGGTGTGTACCTAAGTTAGCAAGCAAAGGTTTTCATTCTCAGCCAATTTCCTTAGGGTTTAGCTTGATTGAGAGTCATGTATCACATCCTGTGTTTGTTGTGTATTCATCCCTAAAATTGAAAAATCAGACACTTAAAACTGGAAAACCAAAGTAAAACATCAAAATTCAGTGATCAAAACTCAAACAAACAAACACTTTTTTATCACTGTTCAAATACCTGTCGTACGAGTCAGAAGTCTTTGTCATATTTCCTGATCCTCTGTCATACGAGTCAAGACAAGTTTTCCTAAGGGTAACCAACGAAGATTAATTTCATAGAATATATTAACACCACAGTTAATCCATTTAATTAGATAAATTGAATACTTAAGTTTAAAACTACACATACATCCAAATTTCACAATAAAGAAATAAAAGTATTCCAATGTATCCAATTTTCATAAACCATTTAAACATAAGATCAAAACAATAACATTCATTTCACTGACATAATAATATTACAATATCCATAAATACATGGCTTCCAATAATACCACAGGTTACAAAGATACAATATCAAGATTACATAAAAGTTTGATACAATGACCACAAGGTATCAACGGAACAATGATCTCGAACAAGAGCTAGTACATAAACTACAAACCAAGAAACACCAGTGAAGCCTTTCCTCGCCTGAAGATACAATCTAGAACATCCGATGGGAAGTGGCACTACCACCCGACCATGTAATCCCGAAATGGAACCACCCCACCGTGCTAGGAGATAGTAGAAAACCCTCAAGCAAGCAAAGTAAGACAAGTACAAAAGGACTACAAGACTCTGCAATCATCCATGTAACACAACTCACAAAACACTAGTGACTCTAAGAAGAGAGTGTCATCGCATAGCTTGATGGTTACCATGGTACAACCTCCATAGGTCCCGAGCCCCATACTCGGGTTTCTCCTGGTAACCTCTCCCGAGCCTCCGGTTCCAACTAAGTCTCATGCGGATCCTACCAATCCTTTCGTGAAGACAAGGTGGTAAGTTTGCCATTCCAGGCCTTCTCGTAACATCATGAGCCCTGTACAAGCACTCATCTATGCATGAGACACATTTATCTTATTTAATATTTAAATCTACCCACCCCCTAATCAATTATTAGGTTATCACTTTTTAACTAACTTTCGACGGGTTATCCTGTCATCCACTTTGGGCACAGCCCCCACTCGAAAGCCACTCTCTCTCGTAGGACACTAACAGGAAATGTTTCTCTTTATGAGAACTCTATTGCAAAACAGGCAACCATAAACAATCTTGACAAGCACAGGTGAAGGATACACAAATACCAACCCAAGATTGACCATTTGGACAAAAACACACAATGGCTCATATCAAATAGGTTATACAACAACACCTGGTCTAGGAGAAATAATAACATAGGACACAATGACAATTTAACCAAAATTACAATGAAATAAAACTTGATTGAGAACACAATATACGCAAGATCCTATTACAGGCAATCTTTCCTTAAAAACAACCAAAGCATAAATAACATGCAATTTACGAATTTCTAGATAACAAGAATTTATAACTATTTAATACCAAAAAAAAACATCCATCTTGTCATTTGTCCAAAAAGATTTAAAATAAATTTACATATTAATCTCCTAATGTATTTTCAATATGTATATCGAATTTAAAATTATAAAAATACTAAATTCTAAATTCTTTATTCTCAAATTGACAATTAAAATAATATATATATATATATATATATATATATATATATATATATATATATATATATATATATATTAACACATTATAATTATTTTATTATTATTTATTTATTATTTATTTTTATTTTTTTTTAGTTTAAAAAAAACTAAATAACAAATAAAATAATAAATAAAATTAAAAACTAAAATTAAAAATTAAAATTAAAATCTTTTAACTTGCAAAGGCTACCAAGGTAGAGCTGCGTGGGTAGAGAAATAGCCTCCCCACATAATAAATTAGTTTGTTTTTTTTGAATTAATTTTTTTTATATATTTTTTTTAAACAGATTTTTTTAATAATTTCATTTTAATAAAATTTTAACAACAATAACAAAAAACAATATTTTTCAAATAATTCCATTTTAACAAAATTTCAATTCTTTTTTTTTTCAAATTTAATTAACCCAAATAAATTTAATGTGTAATTAAATTTATTTCCTTAAGGTAATTAAAACCATTTCTCAGGTAAATACCCTTTCTCCTAAATCGTGCAATTTCCATGCACCATAAAAACTTGACAAATTTTCTATAATAATTTTCCTAATTTTCACAAAATTACATTCTTCCCATAAACAAGAAATACACATCAGGCATGAATTTTCAAACAAACTTGAATTCACCAGAAGAGGGTTTTGAATTTGACAATTATTTTACACACACATCAAGCAGAGACAAATAGAAATATTTTTAATAAAACACACTCTAAGAAATCATCCAACCTGGTATAGCTTTCCTGGAAGAAATCTGTAGAAGAGCCCTAATCCCTTTAATAACTTCCAATAAAATTCTTCACCTAAATTCTTGACCTATTCCTGTGTGTTCCTGTCTGTGTTTCTAAAATAAATACCTAACCCCTATTTAAACTAAAATTCTAGGTTTAATAGCTTTTTCACAAAAAACCTAAATTGAGAATAATAGTAATTTATTTTATTTTATTTTCTAAATTTATCACATGCAATAATTTAAAACATTATTCTTTCATTACTTTTCTCATGCACATTAATTAATTTTCTAAATAAAGAATTAATACAATATTTTAATTCCAATTAATTAATTTTCTAAATAAAGAATTAAAACAATACTTTTAATTCCAATTAATTAATTTTCTAAATAAAGAATTAAAACAATACTTTAATTCCAATTAATCCTTTTATTCATTTATTTAATTATAACTTTATAATACAATTAATCTAATTTATTTTTAATACCATGCAGCTTAATTTAATAATTTCTTTAATTAACTAAATTTATAATCTCAATGCATAAACAATACAATAATGAGATAATTTCATAAACTTAATTAATTAATTAAATCCACTAAAACACTCAAATTAAACAAATCTCAAGCAATTACCCATAAAAGATAAAATGACAAAATATGAAGACCGAACTAACTAACAAAACAACTAACTGACGACACTCATATGAGTGTAACTGAGTAAAATAGGGTCAACTACTATCTCCTCCACTTCCATCAGAAAATATAAGGCACGCTCAGACCTATGAAGCCAGGTGGAGACGATACCCCGTACCTACCCGGTACTTGTACCTGCAATATCCTGCATCACCGAACCACACGCGCATATATATATATATATAAAACACGGCAAACACACCGATGAAGGATAATCGCGACATTCCCTGTCTCACCGAAATGAGTGAAGGAAAATCATCCCCTTGCATCCAGTACACTCGCAAACACACAACATATAATTCCACATTGCATAAATAAAGTAAAATGTCAGTACATAGAAATAATACATAAAATGCCATAAATCACAAGTACTGAAATACTGCAAATAAATTATACATCTCATCTCCAAATAAAGCATAATGTCATAAAAATCTGAATAATATGTCATGGTAATGTATCCACTAAAAAACAACCAATAATAAAATATGAGTCTAATGAGTTCAAACTAGTAGGGGTACTACATTCTCCCCCCCAAAACTAGGCTTACTCCTGGAAGCCTAAAATAAATATGAATACAGTTCTCTCATCTTTACTACATCCTCCCAAGTCGCTGAGGCCTCATCATTTGGGTCCCATAGGACCCTTACCTGGTCGATGGTATGACCCCTGAGGATCAAATCCCAACGCTGAAGAATGCGCACGGGCTCCATGGAAAGTTGCCCGTCCTCGACCTGCAAAGAGTTCCAATCAATAACATGTGTCACATCTGGATGATAAGGTCAAAGAACTGAAACATGAAAGACATCGTGGATACGGGATAGACTCGGTGGCAAAGCAAGATGGTAGGCAATAGGTCCTATCCTCTCAAGGATCTCAAAAGGTCCAACAAACCAAGGCGCCAACTTAGATCCCTTTCCATAATGGATCGGACTCTTTCGCAGACGCACTCTCAAGAACACATGATCGCCAACAGAAAACTGATGATCTACCCTATGAGCATCTACATACTTCTTCTGTCTATCCTGTGCTGCTACTAAATGCTCACGAATCCTATCTACCTGCTGCTCCATCTCCCGAAGAATATCCGGTCCTATAAGCACCCTGTCCTCTAACCGATCCCAACTCAAAGGAGTGCGGCAAGGATGACCATACAATGCCTGAAAGGGGGACATACCTATGGAGCTATGATATCCATTGTTATAAGAAAACTCCACTAAATATATATAGTCCTCCCAACGTGACTATTGGTCCATCACATACATGCAAAACATGTCCTCTAATACCTGATTCACTCTCTCTGTCTGACCATCTGTCTCTGGATGATATGCTAAACTAAAATTCAACTGAGTCCCCAAAGCATGCTGAAGTGAGGTCCACAATGCTGAGGTAAAGACAGGATCTCTATCAGATATGGTCCGCCTCGGAATCCCATGCAATCTCACTACTTCTTCTAAGAAGACTCATGCCACCACTGCTGCTGTGTAGGAAGCTCGAATAGGAACAAAATGAGCAATCTTAGTCAATCTGTCAACTATGACCATGATGGAATCATGATGACACGAAGAGATAGGCAAACCAACAATGAAATCCATGGAAATGATATCCCATTTCCAATCCAATACTAGATTAGGCTGCAAAAGCCCTACTAGGTGTTGATGCTCTGCCTTCACTCGCTGACACTCTAAACATTTCGACACAAAATCAGCAATGTCACGTTTCATACCTGCCCAATGATAAATCTATCTAAGGTCTGCGTGCATCTTCTTGACACCAGGATGTGCTAAATAAGGTGCACGATGGGCCTCGGTCATGATTAAAACATGAAGACCCTCCAAAGGAGGTACATAAATTTGTTCATGGTGACGAAGAAATCCATCTGCCTCAAGGTTATACCGAGAAAATCTACCCTCTAAAGGCCTTCCGGACTCTATCACAGCTCTAACATCCTGATACCAAGTATCCTGAGGAAGAACTCCAAGAATTCTCTCTCTCAAGTCTACTCCAAGGGATAATGTTGAAACTTCATGCCACCTATGACTCAAAGCATTTGCTACTATGTTCTCTTTCCCCTGAATATAACAAGCCTCAAAATCATATTCGCAGAAGAATTCCATCCATCTTCGCTGTCGAGCATTCAAGTTTGGCTGTGTGAATATATACTGCAAACTGCGGTGATCACTATGCAGCTCAAACCGACACCCTAATAGGAAATGCTGCCATCAAACCAAAGCATGAACTACAGCTGCCAACTCTAAATCATGAACTGGATAGTTCAACTCATGGTTCTTAAGTTTGCGAGACTCATAAGCAACCACACGTCCATCCTGCATAAGTACTGCACCAATACCTTCCAAAGAGGCATCTGTGCATACCATAAAATCTCCAAATGGATCAAGAACTGCCAAAATCAGAGCACTGACAAGGAGTTCCTTCAAGGTTTTAAAAGCTACTTCACACTGTTCTGACCAAACAAACTTCTTCCCTTTTCTCTGAAGAGAAGTAATCGGGTGTCCTATCCGGGAAAAGCCTTCAATAAAGCGACGGTAATATCTGGCCAAACCCATAAAACTCCTAACTTCAGAAACGTTGGTCGACGCTGGCCAATCAACAATGGCTTGGATCTTTGAAGGATCCACAAATATACCTTCTCCCAAAACCACATGACCAAGATAGTTCACCTCAGTCTGGAAGAAGTCACACTATGCAAAATTGGCATAAAGTTGATTTTCCCTTAAGCACTGCAGTACCTGACGTAAGTGACCCTCATGCTCCTCCACGGATCTAGAATAAATCAGAATGTCATCCAAGAATACAATGACGAAATGATCAAGATAGGTGCAAAAAACTCCATTCATTAAGCTCATGAAAATTGAAGGCGCGTTCGTCAACCCGAATGGCACCACTGTGAACTCATAGTGACCATAACGAGTACGAAATGTTGTCTTATGAATGTCTACATCCTGAATGCGTAACTAAGGGTATCCAGATTTCAAGTCAATCTTAGAGAACACCTTGGCTCCCTTAACCTGATCAAAAAGGTCATCTATACGAGGCAATGGATATCTATTCCGGATGGTTACCTTATTCAGCTATTGGTAATCAATGCATAACCGAAGAGAACCATCTTTCTTTTTAACAAAGATAACAGGCGCACCCCAAGGAGAAACACTAGGACGAATGAATCCCTTGGCCAATAATTCTTCTATCTGCAATTTCAACTCGCTTAACTCCTGAGTAGTCATCTGATATGGAGCTCTCGAAATAGGTTCTACACCAGGAACCAAATCAACATGAACTATATCTCACTTCAGAGGCATACCAAGAATATCCAATGGAAACACATCTGCATACTCTCTAAGAGTAGGGTGACTATCAAGAGTGATTTCTCGCCTCTCTAACTCATCCAATTCCTCAAGAGTGATTGCAAAAAGTTGACATCCTCTATGCATGCACCGCTTAAGCTGCATAGCAGAGATCATACGCAGGGATATTGACCTCTATACTCCAACAATCTCCACTTCTCTGCCAAGGTCATCTAAACACTCTACTGTCTTCTTGCGACAATCTACTTGAGCTTTGTGAGAATATAGCCAATCCATCCCCAACACAACTCCATAAGAACCCAAAGGAATGACTTGAAGGTCAACTAAGGTAACTATGGTTCCTAGGTCCAACTCACAACTGGGAATAAAGACATCTACAGAAACACGGACACCTGTAGCCAACTCTACTGACCACCTCCCCTAGCTTTCCTAGCCATGACCTAGCACTATAAAAGAGAAAACGGTTCAGATCTACAGCAAGGATAAGACAAGAGAGATACAAACATTTATGACCTAAGCAAGATGGTCAATGAAAGGCACACTACAAACCCAGAGTACCCAGTGTTGAAACTTGGGCTCTGATACCAAATGTAATGCCCCGCCAGGAACCCTAAAGGAAAACAACACAACTAGGCAACTAAAAGGTGAAATAATTTTTTTTTGTTAAAGACTAAGTGTACTAACTAAAATCATTGCACGTTTAAAAACACAGTGGAAGTCTATCACAAGTTTTCCTAAGGGTAACCAACGAAGATTAATTTCATTGAATATATTAACACCACAGTTAATCCATTTAATTAGATAAATTGAATACTTAAGTTTAAAACTACACATACATCCAAATTTCACAATAAAGAAATAAAAGTATTCCAATGTATCCAATTTTCATAAACCATTTAAACATAAGATCAAAACAATAACATTCATTTCACTGACATAATAATATTACAATATCCATAAATACATGGCTTCCAATAATACCACTGGTTACAAAGATACAATATCAAGATTACATAAAAGTCTGATACAATGACCACAAGGTATCAACTGAACAATGATCTCGAACAAGAGCTCGTACATAAACCATGAACCAAGAAACACCAGCAAAGCCTTTCCTCACCTGAAGATACAATCCAGAACATCCGATGGGAAGTGGCACTACCACCCGACCATGTGATCTCGAAATGGAACCGCCCCACCGTGCTAGGAGATAGTAGAAAACCCTCAAGCAAGGAAAGTAAGACAAGTACAAAAGGACTACAAGACTCTGCAACCATCCATGTAACACAACTCACAAAACACTAGTGACTCTAAGAAGAGAGTGTCATCACATAGCTTGATGGTTACCATGGTACAACCTCCATAGGTCCTGGCCCCCATACTCAGGTTTCTCTTGGTAACCTCTCCCGAGCCTCCGGTTCCAACTAAGTCTCATGCAGACCCTACCAATCCTTTCGTGAAGACAAGGTGGTAAGTTTGCCATTCCAAGCCTTCTCGTAACATCATGAGCCCTGTACAAGCACTCATCTATGCACGAGGCACATTTATCTTAATTAATATTTAAATCTACCCACCCCCTAATCAATTATTAGGTTATCACTTTTTAACTAACTTTTGACGGGTTATCCTGTCATCCACTTTGGGCACGGCCCCCGCTCGAAAACCACTCTCTCTCTTAGGACACTAATAGGAAATGTTTCTCTCTGCAAGAACTCTATGGTGAAACAGGCAACCATAAACAATCCTGACAAGCACAGGTGAAGGATACACAAATACCAACCCAAGATTGACCATTTGGACAAAAACACACAATGGCTCATATCAAATAGGTTATACAGCAACACCTGGTCTAGGAGAAATAATAACATAGGACACAATGACAATTTAACCAAAATTGCAATGAAATAAAACTTGACTGAGAACACAATATATGCAAGATCCTATTACAAGCAATCTTTCCTTAAAAACAACCAAAGCATAAATAACATGCAATTTACGAATTTCTAGATAACAAGAATTTATAACTATTTAATACCAAAAAAAAACATCCATCTTGTCATTTGTCCAAAAGGATTTAAAATAAATTTACATATTAATCTTCTAATGTATTTTCAATATGTATATCGAATTTAAAATTATAAAAATACTAAATTCTAAATTCTCTATTCTCAAATTGACAATTAAAATAAAATAACTATATATATATATATATATATATATATATATATATATATATATATATATATATATATATATATATATATATATATATTAACACATTATAATTATTTTATTATTATTTATTTTTATTTGAAAAAAACTAAATAACAAATAAAATTAAAAACTAAAATTAAAAATTAAAATTAAAATCTTTTAACTTGCAAAGGCTACCAAGGTAGAGCTGCGTGGGTAGAGGCGTAGCCTCCCCACATAATAATTTTTTTATTTTTTTTGAATTATTATTTTTTATATATTTTTTTTAAATAGATTTTTTTAATAATTTCATTTTAATAAAATTTTAACAATAATAACAAAAAACAATATTTTTCCAATAATTTCATTTTAACAAAATTTCAATTCTTTTTTTTTTCAAATTTAATTAACCCAAATAAATTTAATGTGTAATTAAATTTATTTTATTAAGGTAATTAAAACCATTTCTCAGGTAAATACCCTTTCTCCTAAATCGTGCAATTTCCATGCACCATAAAAACTTGACAAATTTTCTATAATAATTTTCTTAATTTTCACAAAATTACATTCTTCCCACAAACAAGAAATACACATCAGGAATGAATTTTCAAACAAACTCGAATTCACCAGAAGAGGGTTTTGAATTTGACAATTATTTTACACACACATCAAGCAAAGACAAATAGAAATATTTTTAATAAAACACACTCTAAGAAATCATCCAACCTAGTATAGCTTTCCTAGAAGAAATCTGTAGAAGAGCCCTAATCCCTTTAATAACTTCCAATAAAATTCTTCACCTAAATTCTTGACCTATTCCTGTGTGTTCCTGTCTATGTTTCTAAAATAAAGACCTAACCCCTATTTAAACTAAAATTCTAGGTTCAATAGCTTTTTCCAATACTTTAATTCCAATTAATCCTTTTATTCATTTATTTAATTATAACTTTAGAATACAATTAATCTAATTTATTTTTAAAATAAAAGTATATTTTTAATACCATGCAGCTTAATTTAATAATTTCTTTAATTAACTAAATTTATAATCTCAATGCATAAACAATACAATAATGAGATAATCTCATAAACTTAATTAATTAATTAATTAAATCCACTAAAACACTCAAATTAAACAAATCTCAAGCAATTACCCATAAAAGATAAAATGACAAAATACGAAGACCGAACTAACTAATAAAACGACTAACTGACGACACTCATACGAGTGTAACTGAGTAAAATAGGGTCAACTACTATCTCCTCCACTTCCATCAGAAAATATAAGGCACGCTCAGACCTGTGAAGCCAGGTGGAGACGATACCCCGTACCTGCCCGGTACTTGTACCTGCAATATCCTGCATCACCGAACCACACATGCATATATATATAAAATATAGAAAACACGACAAACACACCGATGAAGGAGAATCGCGACGTTCCCTGTCTCACCTAAATGAGTGAAGGAAAATCATCCCCTTGCATCCAATACACTCTCAAACACACAACATATAATTCCACATTGCATAAATAAAGTAAAATGTCAGTACATAGCAATAATACATAAAATGCCATAAATCACAAGTACTGAAATACTGCAAATAAATTATACATCTCATCTCCAAATAAAGCATAATGTCATAAAAATCTAAATAATATGTCATGGTAATGTATCCACTGAAAAACAACCAAAAATAAAATATGAGTCTAATGAGTTCAAACTAGTAGGGGTACTACAAAGGTTCTATGTCGTACGAAACACTGCTTTACACATGAAGTCACCAGTCTGTCGTTCTGTTTTGTATCTTGTGTCATCCTAAGCTGAATCTTATGTTGTACGAAACTCTGCATCTGTCCGTCCAGAGCTGTGTCCTGCATGCTTGTTTCAGATTTATCATGTATGCCTGATCAATTTGCAGTAAGCATAAACACCTGTTATCTGTCAATTCATGCTTAGATTGTCTGCTTGGTTTTCTTGGTCAAGTTATCGTCCGTCAAAATCAGACTCTAGAAGATAAACACCTCAAGATTTTCAAGTGCTCACCCCCAACAAGTTCAAGATCTAAACATCTCAAAGCGCATTATCACCCTCTTTGATAAACTGATCACTCAAACATAGTTTCTCATCGGGATCAATCATCCTTTATCATGAAACTGAAATGTTTGGTCAGGATAACTTTGTCCCACATCGTAGGATAGATCATTCCTACTGGACTAATTCTTATCAAATCATCACCATTGCACTCCTAAATCGAAGATCGAAAAACTTGCAAACCTTTAAACACTTGAATCCTCTTTTAGTGTCATATCACTCTATGGCCTTGAAATTGACTATTGATCACTTACCCAAAACAATCTTTTGGACAATCAAATCCTAGCACAATATTAAACACAATGCCCATTTTAACAAGAGAGCAGAGACATAAGATCGCTGAAACATTTGAAATAGCTGAAGATTATATCAACATGACATACCAAAACAAAACACAAGAAGAAAACATGACAAACCAACATATCAGAGCAATCAAACAAGTTCAAAATCAAAATCCAACTATGTTAAAACCTCACAAGGATTCAAATACTTCTCAAAAGAAAGGTGGCTCTTTTATGCACCTCTTAAAGAGATCCCTAAAGGATTTGGCTAAAGAAGATCAAAATTGTATATCTAACAATGATCCATCCATCCATAAGCAAATTGACGCTCCAAAGGCATCTATTCCTACACCTCTTGAAAGCTTGCAAGAACCTTCCATAGCATCCTTGCCAAACAATACATCCAAAGCTAAAGTTCCCCAAGGGATATCCAAAACTGCCATCAAACCTATTTCAGAGGATCCTATTCAAAGCTCATCTCCTTCATATCCAAGCATTAATTCACTGCAAAATCCCCATAGCACTTCCTTGCAAATTGAAGTCCTCATTCATAGAACGCTTGTTAAACGTGTCCTAATAGATGGGGGAGCTAGCTTAAACATTTTCTCTATGAATCTTGTCCATGCTCTAGGATATTCAGAAGATGCAGCTAATCCCCATAAAAGGATAAAAATCAAAGCACATAATGAAGAAGAACATTACTCCAAGGGAATTGTGATACTACCAATCAATGTGGGACCTTTACAAAAAGATACAACATGCCAAGTTTTAGACTTGGACCTACCATACAATATACTCTTGGGGAGACCATGGATTTAGGACATACAAGCTATACCATCAATAGGTCATCAGTGCTTAAAATTTCCATACAATGGATAGGAAACCACTATCTCAGCAGACTCAAATCCATTGCAGTGTTGTAATAATCAGAAATCAGCTCAAGAGATCATTGTTTCACATAACAAAGAGGCAGCACCTTCAAGCACATAGTCCAAGGAACAATCATTTGAATCAATTTTATCAAACATGGAAGAAAAAATGCAGCTAAAAGATCAAGGAAATGAAGAATATTTGATATCATGGAAAAACAAACAAGAGCAACTTCAAATTGAGAGAGATGAATAAGCAGATATAGTAGTCGATGTAGTTCATACGTATGTAGAACAAACGTTAGGAACTAGCCTACTTGAATCAGAATCACATTCGACTGACATGGACTTGACTGAGGACGATCAGGATTTTCTTATGCGAGGTCATTCTGACGAGAGTACTATCCTAGACATTGACATACATACTGAAAGATCTGACATCTCTATCATGGCCCCTAATATCTTTGAAACTACTCAACCTGAAGATCCTTTATCCTTAAACTATCCTGAACCTATGGACTAGGAAAATGAAGGACATACTGCTATTGATACCTTACCTAATGACCATGCCATATCCTTATATCTTGATGAAATCAAACCCGTAACAACTCTCATCAGGGATTTCGCTAACGTATCTTCAAGTCAAATGGGTGTCAAATCTCCTAGTCACAAAATTGAAAATCAAGAAAACAATATCAGGTCTAATGCTGAAAACCATTATTTGGCAACATTAGATCGGGAAAAAGTAAAAATAAAGGACGCATCTAATGGTGAAAACCTCCTTGAGGCGCTGGAAGATGGGAGATTTGACACCTTACCAAAATTTTATCAAAAGAAGTTATATATCATAATAGCACCAGCAAAGGCAACTATCATTGGCACAAATGATCTACATCCAACAATCCCTTTATTAGAACCAACAAGACAGAAATATTTTGAACCATTCAAAAAATGGCAAGTCAATTTTACCTGGTCATATACAGACATTCCAGGGTTTGATCCATATCTTACAATACAACACCTGAATATCAGTCCAGGAGCAAGAATCAATAATGGAACACAACATGGATCAAGAGCAAGCATCAATAAAAGAACACAACATAAATCAGAAGCAGGCATTCTATTTATCAAAATAGTTGTAGAATGGAATATTAAACAACTTCAAGTCTTCGAAGATTCTCAGCTTGTCATTAATCAAATCAATGATGACTATCAAACAAAAGATGACAAACTAATGCCTTACAAAAAGATGGTGGATTATTTCAAGAAGTACTCTGATGAAATAAATTTTGAACATATTCCAAGGAATGACAACAAAGCAGCTGACGCCATGGCTACACTTGCTTCTCTATTGCAGACACAGGAAAATCAAGAGCGTTATGAATTCCTGGTTGAAGAGTTGTTTCATCCCGCCTATAATTGTCCTGATTCCCAAACCATCTGTCAACTTATTGGACACGATTCCTCCCGCTATGGCCAAACTTACACATACCTGAAAGATAACATCTTACCTCCTGACTTATCCAAGAACCAAAAGAGAAACTTTATTCGCCAATCCTCTCATTTTACTCTCGTCGCAGATACCCTATATAAACGAGGTCTAGACAGTACTCTCTTAAGATGTCTTGAACAAGAAGAATCTGAGAAGGCTTTACATGAAGTCCATAATGACATTTGTGGCACTCATTCAAGTGGTCTTACCCTTTCGAAAAAACTCATACACTTGGGCTACTATTGGCTGACTATGGAACGAGATTCTTTTAAGATAGCAAGAACATGCAAACAATGTCAGATCCATGGGAACTTGATTCATGCACCAGCACAAGAACTACATGCTTTAGCAAAATCTTGGCCTTTTTGTCAATGGGGACTTGATCTAGTAGGAAAGATAAATCCTTCTTCATCTAATGGACACAAATTCATCCTGGTAGCTACTAAATATTTCACAAAATGGATTGAAGTTGTACCTCTCATCAATATCACAGGAAAACAAATTGCTGCATTTATCTTGAACTATATCATCTGTCGCTATGGAATACCAATGACCATTATCACTGATAATGGGTGACCATTCAAGAATCAAGATGTACAAGAACTAGTGCTAAAGGAAAATCCATGCAACCAGGCAGATCGAGAAAAGAAAGGAAAGTTTGAACCAAACTGGTTAGGTCCGTTTGTGATCACAGCAGTATTTGGGTCAGGAGCATATCAGTTATCAACATAGGATGGAGATTAGCTCGAGGAACCTATCAATAGCATGCACCTGAAAATGTTCTATGTCTGAAAAATAAAAAAATAAAAAAAACAAAAAAACAAACAAACAAATATAAGAAAAAGTGCAATAAAAACAGATGGTGAAAACCTGGCAAACAAGCGCTATCTGTCCGCTAGCTCTTCCATCTATTAGTTCATGCATTTTTCTGCTTGCATTCATTCTTCCATCAACGCTGAACATCATGAAGCCTTTATACATACGCAAGCATCCCAGATGGCTCCTTACCATGGTTTGGATCATTGGATATATCATAACGACTTTGTTTCTAGGCTTGCGGCAAAATCCTACACCTAGCTGGGGGCAAACTCTTGATCAATTTTGAGCTTAATCAAACAAGTAGACTAAATAGTTAGACAAATCTTATCAAGCGAAAACTGAGACACATCCAACATTGAACACAAGATCAAACTATCAACTATCAAGCTATCACAAAATCAATCTAAGCACATCACACACTTTTCAGTGGATAATATCTTTTTGAATAATGATTGATTGTAACATGATTGTTCAAATTTTTTATATTGTTTTTCATTATCATGATTTCTGAGTGACTCCAGGATGTCTTTGACTAGAGGAACAAGGAAGAAACATGATATTTTTCTTGTCTGCTGTCTGAAAATTAATCATTAATATGTGCAAATTTGTCTAGGGACATGATCATTAGAATATCATTGAAGACATTTCCGATTTACGTATTGAAATGATTAATACTACCTGTTTTACGCAAACAACACTCAGGTCATCTCGGTTCGATTATACCTTGATTCTTATGTTAACTTGCTATATCAAAATCTAGGAAAGAAGTGCTCAGGTCATCATGGTTTAATTATACCATCGATGTTTGCACTCACTTCCCACATTTCAAAAGCTCAATGATGACAAAAATGCAAAATAATCCAGTGACCAGTCCGGTCATAGCTTTGCATTCCATTGCATTTCATTTGCATTCTAGCTTGCATTTCATTCTTGCATGGATCCCAAAAGCTTCTTTTATCCAAGGCTAAATCTATCACAGGAATCATCAAAGTATCATCAAAAGTGTATACATAATCAGAATGATGATTCATATCTCTCCAGATATTGTCAACTCAGCAAAAATCTTATGCTATCTCCCTCAAATGCATCAGCATCAGCATATCCAAAATTTTTTGCAACTGATATCAACAAACCATCAGTTCTTTATCTAATCAATCTTACCAAATGAAATCAATCAATCAAACCTAATCAACTCATGTCTTATATAGGATGTATCCTTCCTGAAACCAGACGTGATCATCAATGTCTTATATAGGATGAATCCTTCCTAAAACCAGACGTTATGATCATCCATGTCTTATATAGGATGAATCCTTCCTGACACCAGACAAATTGATTCTAACTCATGTCTTATACAGGATGTATCCTTCTTGAAACTAGACATGATCATCAATGTCTTATACAGGATGAATCCTTCCTGAAACTAGACGTTATGGTCATCCATGTCTTATACAGGATGAATCCTTCCTAAAACCAGACTGAATCAAATCAATCAAGATTTTTCAATCTTACCGATCTAGGCAATCAAGCTAATCAAAGCACTCGCATTTTCATCAAACAATAGTTGCAGAAATCAAATCAAATCTATCGGGGTATCAATCTCGCAAAAACTCCAAAGATCAATTATCTCAATTGATCTCCTGAGGGGGCATCATTATACTGGGATTTAGCAATCAAGAGCTGGGGCATCCTATCAAATCAATACCATCATCAAAATGAGATTATTCTTTGAATAAATGCATCATCACACCTCGCTTCAAAGAGGGGCAAAATGTATACACCTAAAAATGGTCTGAAGATAATTAATTAAATAAGCAATTATTTAATTAATCCCTCCTCCCCAATTTAATTGAATTCACTAAGCAATTTTAATTAAATCTCTCATTCATCTACTTATTAATAAATCTAAGGATTTATTAAATAGGTTCATTTCATTTCACCCCTTTAATTAATTAATTCCCCCCCATCAAAATCATTTCTTCTAAACCTCCTAATTAATTAAAATAATTCAAATCATGAGTTGTTGAAACTCATTAGCCATTTGCCTATTGAATGAATTTCTAAATTCAAAACCTAACCCATTCTACCTACCCCCATGTCCCCTTTCATCCAACATCTTCTAGAACCTTTGTGAAACTTGTCACTAAGTGTTCCCTTTAATCCAACCCCCTTTGCCATCCTCCTTCAATTTAACCATTGATATCTTCAAATCAATCTCAACTGTTGATTCATGCCAACTCACCCCTAGCCTTGGAAAATCCTATAAATAGACCCTATTTTGGAGCTCAAAGGGTCCCAATTTGATTTCATCATATGCATTGTTACTATAGGCATCTAGCTTATAGTTTATCAGTTTTAGCAATGTTATCATGCTCATTTCAGCTTAACTCTTAGCTTAATCATGCTAGGATAATCATGAATTCATATAGCTTAATCATGCTATCATGCTAGATCATGCATCTTAATCATTCAAATCCTCCATCTAAGTGTAGTCAAGTCACTGGAATTTGCATACTAAGATCTGAGAGCAAAATCCACACTCGCATTTACTAGGAGGCAATAAGTCGATTAGCTATGGTTTTACATTTCATTGATTTAATATACTAACCATGCTTGCAATGATTTATTGAGTGCATTGTGGTTGCAGGTACAGGTACACTTCACAGAGCACGACACATAGAACTAATTACAAATACCAACTACTCCCCCTGAGAAGTAGCTTTCCTTCATCAAAGCCAGAAAAAGGTTTCTCTGTAAATTCTGCTGGTCTAATGCCAATCTCCAACTATCTAAGTCTCTACTGGTGAGTGTATTAGCCCAAGCTGCTCTCTGAGCTATTCAAAAGTTTCCTTAGGCAAAGGCTTAGTAAAGATATCTGCAATCTTCTCTTTAGTATTCACATAAACTAGTTTCACTTCTTTTGCTTCAACATTCTCTTTTAGAAAATTTTATTTGATAGAAACATGTTTAGTTTTAGAGTAAAATACCGGATTCTTAGATATATCAATTTCTACCATATTATCACAGTAAATAATTATAGGCTCTTTGCATTTTACCTTTATGTCCTTCAACATTTGCTTAATCCATAATACCTTAATACAATTAGTTGTTGCTGCAACATATTCTGATTTTGTTGTTGATAATGATGTACAACTCTATTTCTTGCTCAACCATGAGATCAATCTGCTACCAAGAAAGAATGCCCCGCTGGTGGTGCTCTTTCTGTCATCTACATCTCCTGCCCAATTAGCATCAGTGTATGCACATAAATCAAAATTTTCATAATTAGGATACCATAAACTAAGATTTGTTGTGCCTTGTAAATATCGGAAAATCCTTTTCACTACTGATTCATGATTTTCCTTAAGATTACTCTAAAATCTTGAAATAATACATACTGCATTAAAAATATCAAGTCTTGTTTGTGTCAAATACAGTAAACCTCCAATCATATATTTATATCTTGTCGGATTAACAGGTGTTGAATCATCCTTCAATGATAGTTTATCAGTTGTAGTCATAGGAGTACTTACCAGTTTAGAGTTTTCCATACCAAATTTCTTTAGTAGTTCCTTCAAGTACTTTGATTGACATATGAATATACCTTTATCAATCCATGAAATATGTAATCCTAAAAATAATTTTATCTCCCCAATCATAGACATTTCAAATTCTTCTCGCATCTTATTAGAACAGTCTTTACACAATCCATCTTTTCCTCCAAAAAAAATATCATCAACAAAAATTTCAATAAACAAGATGTCATCATTTGTCACTTTGAAATATAAGTTGTTGTCAGCATTATCTTTATTGTAACCAAGCTTCAAAAGATATTTTTCCAATCTAGCATACCACGCTCTAGGAGCTTGCTTCAATCCATATAAAGCTTTCCTTAACCTACAAACCATATCTTTGTCATTTGTCAAAGAAAATCCATCAGGTTGTTCAATGTAGACTTCCTCTTCAAGATCACCATTCAGAAATACACATTTAACATCCATTTGATATACTTTATAGTTCTTGTGTGCTGTAAATGCTAGGAATAGTCTAACTACCTCAATTCTAGCTACCAGTGCAAAGGTTTCATTGCAATCAATTCCCTCTTTCTGTGAATATCCCTTACACACTAATCTTGCTTTGTTTCTAGTTACCTTGCCATCTTCATTAATTTTATTTTTGAATACGCATTTAGTTCCAATTACATTTTTGTTTTTAGGTCGAGGAACCAATGTCCATGTGTTATTCTTTTCAATTTGTCCCAATTCATCTTCCATAGCCTTAATCCAATTTTTGTCTTCACATGCCTCATTAAATGATGCTGGTTCAATTTGAGAAATTAAACATACCTCTTCATTTTCCAATCTTCCTCTAGTCATAACTCCTTGATACTTGTTCCCAATTATCTGACTTTCAGAGTGATTCAATCTTACATACCTGGTGTAGCGTCCTAAAATTGCGACACTTGCAATTTTGACTGCATTTCGGTCTTCACGATGGCGACACAACACGCAACCTGAATGGAGACCCCGAAACTGGCTCACGACATTGAAAACTGTATTTTTCAAGCACCCTGGCCTGAACCTCCTTGCACCCTGCTGTCCCGGGAGGTGGGACCAGCGCGCCCAGTGCCCTGGTCCTTCAGGACCAGGGCGCCCAGGACCATGGCGCCCAGCGCCCTGGTCCCTGGGTCCTATTTTGGGCCCGGTCTCCTAAGGGGTCTCGGGTCTTTTTGTTTGCAATTTGGAAATTAACTTTCCTGGTCGACCTAAGGTCGGGAAAATCAGTCTATCAGCCCTAAATGACAAGTATATAAACTACATTTTTCTCTCTCATTTGGCATGAGAAGCACATATGTGTACAAGCGTGGAAATTATACTCAAGTATTCAAGCATTCAAGCATTCCTTCAAGCAATTGATCATTTCAAGTCTCCATTCAAGGCTAAGTGTTGCATTCAAGACAAGGATTCAACCATTGAAGAGGAGATCACATACTACATACAACATACAACATACAACATACAACATCTAAACCTTCTCACATAAGGATACAAACATCCTTAGAACAAGGTATTAGTACTTGTTTTACAGTCATTTACATTTACAGCTCTTGCTCATTTCTTGGTTAATTCCAAAACCGGGGTTTGACCTAAAGGCAAACCCCTAATCCCTAACCCCCCAATCATCTTCGCTTTTCTGTGTGTAGGTTGCAGGTACGTGGCTGAAATTGAAGATCTGGAATCCTTGTGCAGAGACGAATAGGTCCCCCTTCGTTTCGCGGATTTTTCAGAGGACCGTGGCGCCGGGCGCCATCGTCCCGACAACTTTTGCTCAAATTTGCAGGATAGCGCCATATCGACATTTTACTGCTAATTCCAGGTCCGCAGCTTCATACTGTATTCCTATCTTAGTTTATAAGTGAATCTTTGTCACTTTCTATGCATGCTTAGCTTAATTCTCCTATCAACATTCTTTACAAAAGAGGGTAGCCTTGATGTCTTAACCCTTGAAACACATTTAGCATCCAATCTTGCATTGCGTGGAATTGGATCTTGTGGGTTTCAACCCCTCTTTTGAATGTAAAGTCTCTCCCCTAAGTGAAAGCCATCGAATCCTAGCGAACCTCCCTTCTCTCTCCTCGGAGTTGGAAGAGGGGAGAACAACTAGGGTTCGATCGCGATTTTCCGTTTTACATTTTGGTGAACCCGACGTGAACATCCTTTCTGATTTTTCATGCTTAGATCTGAAAAAATTGATTACATTTCCATGTTTGATCTTTTGCAAAATTTTAGAGGTGATTGCATAAAAACCCTAAATTTTCTTTTTAGTAATTGAGCTTGCGAAATGTCTAAATGTTAATGCTTGTTTCAGATCTGCCCTTCTATTACAAATTATCAATTCATATCTATGCTTTAATTCTGAAAATTAAGTGGTTAAGTGTCAAAACCCTAATTTTTGAAACCCTCTTGATTCAACCTTTGTCCAACAATTTCACTGATCAAAACATCTCCAAATCAACTGTAACTTTGGATTCCGCAATAAAATCACAATATCTGTCATCCCTGAAAATTTGGAAAAAAGTTGCGAGGACCGTGGCGCCGAGCGCCATCGTCCCCGACATTTTTTCCGAAATTTCGGGAGCGAGATCTTACTGTATTTTCCTGCTAAAATCCAGAATTTTGGCTGATTTTATCAATTTTAACACCTTCAAAATTATAGTCAAAGTTGGTCTTGTGATTGCTTGGATTAAGGCTTCTAAACATTTAAAAATCATTGAAATTGAAATTTTGTGTCAAAATTGTGTTCTTACTGTCCTAAATCTAAAAAGTGTGTTTGCATTCATTAAAAATTTCAGTGCTTTATTTAAATTCTTGCAATTTGTGACTTTTGAAATTAAGTGCTTAATTACAACAACTTTAATTTCCGCTTTCAAAATTGAATTTTGCGTGAAATTGAGTCAATTTTCAAATCTCAAAATTTGCATTGCTCTTGGAATTCCCTCTAAAATCATAAAATTCAAAATTTCAGTTTCCCTCTCTTTTTCAAAATTCAAATTTTGCATTTTTCGACAATCTTGGTAGGGTTCAATTTCGAGATTGCAGCTTTAATTTGGCCTATCTACAAATCGTAAAATCACTCAATTTTTTTAGATTAGCTCTAAAATCATCATACCTTTCATCCCTGCAAATTTCGAAAAAAGTTGTAAGGACCGTGTTGCACTCCGGGCACCACGGTCCCGGACATTTTTTCCGAAATTTCGGGAGACTGTTGTGATTGCATTTAACAGCTTAAATCCAGAAGATTGGCTGATTTTACTGAAAATTGCTACCTCTAAAATCAAAATTTTCTCTCCCTCTCTAGTGCATGAGTTTTACAACAATAAGCCCTACTTACACTATTCCCGTTAGACGAAGCCGTAGAATTAAGTCTTTCCGAGGTTTAACTACTGAGGAGATGGAACCTAATTTGAATAGCCTTTTTAACGAGGACATGGGTAATTCCTCTAATCCTCCTAATGATGAAGAAGCTCTCCATGAGGTTTCTGTAGAACAACTTTCGAAATTGGATAACCAATTTGATGATTTTCGACAATGGATGTCTCAAGAATACCCTGATAGTCAAGCTCTTCCTTTAATTGAGGGTCTAAAACGTATGCTTCAAAGTGATAAGAATGGAATTGATATTTTGCATGGTATTGCACACATCGTGGATTCGAATGTGATACCTATGAAGAGTTGTGCTGAAAATTTAGGTTATACACAACCTCCTACTCAAGTCAATCATTCTATTCCTTTGACAACTTCTATTGCTAGCATACCTACTTTTACATCAAACATAATGGCTACTTCTACACAAGACATTCCTCCTATGATCACCAGTCATGGGGGCAACCCTTCTTCTTCAGTTAACCCTCTTCCTTCATTCAATCCGACTTCTTCATTCATTCCTTCAATGAGTGTGCCTATTATATCTTCACAAATGAACATGACGCAAGGGGGCAATTCATTTAACCATTCCATTCCTCCTTGTAGTGTTCCTCCTGTTCAATCATCTCCTATGACTAATTATCATAGGGTCCCACCACCTTACTCTCTACCTTCCTTCAATAACATAACACCTCCATCTCAATCTAACACATCTAATATCAACTCTTCGACTAAAGCGACCATTAACAATCTTGCACAAACTGTCTCTTCTTTACAGCAACAAATTGCCTCTATGAATCAATCTAAGTTTAGTGTGCCCACATTTGATGTTGCGAGCCCACTTTCTCTTGACATTGTTCGAGCTATTCCCCCTAAACATGTTGAAATCCCGCATTTGGAACTTTATAATGGTAAAGGAGATCCTCTAACACATGTTAAGACTTTTCAAACAATATGTACCGATTTTGCTTATGACCAAAGGTTGCTTGCAAAACTGTTCACTAGAACATTAAGAGACAAAGCCCTACAATGGTATTGCTCGTTGCCTTCCTATTCTATTACTTCTTTCGAACAACTTGCAAATGCTTTCATTCAACAATTTCAAAACAATATAAGTCCTAAAGTTACTTTGATTGATTTAATGCATTGTAAACAAGGTGTTAAAGAAAAAGTGACTGATTTCATTGGTAGATATAAGCATTTGTATGCTCAAATTTCTTTTCCAGTGCCTGACAATGATATTCAAAGAATCTTTATTTCTAATTTACAAAAAGATATTCGAGACAAACTTCTGTTTTCTGAGTTTACTTCTTTCCAACAGTTGTGTGCCACTCTTCACAATTATCAACTGACTGTGAGTCAAATGGAACAATCACATCCTATGGCTCCGAGTGATAAGGGTGATAGCAGTCAACAACCATTTGGGAAGTTTAAACCGAATAGAGATTCCATCAAATTCAATGAAAACATCATCAACAACAATGTGAATGCAGCATCAGGTGTGCCTCCTATTTCTAAATTTTTCAAGAAAGAAAGAAAGTATACTCCTTTGAATGAATCATTGCATAGTATTATGAATAAGTTATTGGAACAAAATGTGCTTACTCTTCCTCCTATAAGACAAATTGATCCTGCAAAGATTACTTCACCTTATTTTGATAACAAATCTTTTTGTCAATTTCACCGTCAGCCTAGGCATGATACTGAAAAATGTTTTTCTTTAAAGGGTAAAATTCAAGATTTGATTGATAACAATACTATCTCTGTTTCTGGAGTGAATGATAAAGGCAACACATCTGTAGCTCCTCCTAACCAAAATCTTCAGATTTTCACTGATCCATTGCCTTCTCATACCTCTAATGCAATTGAGGCTAATGATTCCTCTCTCTCATCTGATGGTCTTGTGTCTATGACTCCGAATGTGATTAACTTTGTAGAACAACAAGAAATCCCTAAAGAACCTTCCATCACATTTGATTCTAGTGAAACCATTAGGGCACCTAATGGTCCTTTATACATAGTTGCAAAAGTCAAGAATACACCTTGTCGTGGAGTGCTTATTGATCCTTCGTGCGTGATTAATGTTATTACTGAAGAATTCCTTTTTACTTTGCAATTGAATCAAGTGATATATGACAAAACAGATGTGATTGTGAAATTATTTGATGCATTTTCTTCTCCTGCAATTGGTTCTATTACATTGCCTATTGAGGTCCATAACAAATCTCTTGATGTGAACTTTGCTATTATTCCATTTGCCGAACAATTTCGTGTGAAGCTTGGTTATCCTTGGCTATCTTCCATGAAAGCTATTGCTTCTCCTATTCATAAGTGTTTGAAATTTTCCCATAATGGTGAAGTTGTTACTATCAATCATAGTCTCTTTAAACCAGCTGAAAGAACTTCTAGCGTTCCTATTGATTACTTTTGGCCTAAACAATTCCAATCTCTTCCTCCGCGAAGTGATCATCTTTTCAAATCTTATCAAAAGTGGAAAACAGATATGATCCTATCTCTAAGTGAACCTAGAACACCTAAACTTGATATTCCTATCATTCTTGAGAAGGAAGTTCTTCCTTTGAAAGATAAAACTAATGTCTTTCCTCAAGAAGATTCCCAACCCATCCCTATGGATGTGACTATGTCTATGCCTAATAAACTTCCTAAGAGTAGACCTATACCTCTTCGTCATGATGGACTTGGTCTTCTCCCTAAACCAAAAATTCCTCCTTTATATGGAGCAGTTCCTCCTCCTTCTTTTTATAGAGAGGAGAGACCTTCTTCTTCTCCTATTATCCAGCCTAAGAGACCACAACCTAAACACCCAAGTGATAAGGATGAGAACATTCCTCCTCCTCAATCTTCTCCACTTCCTACTAAGACTAGACGAAATCGTTCTGCACGTGAACGCCGACGAAAGCGTCGTCTTAGGGCTCAAGCAGCCGCTTCTCAAACTTTGCAATCTCCAAAAACACCTTCAACAAGCATTATTCCATTTTCTCCTCAGCCGGACATTGAGCCTAAATCTCCTAAACATAAGATGCATGATGGTCTTGATCCGGTGCGAGTTAAAGATCCTATTCTTATAAATCTTGATGATGATATGGATGCAAATGTTATGCATGATGAAAATGTTACTCCTCTTGCTTCTAATAGTGAATATGAACTTGTTGATGTTGATAACCATTTATCTAATGAATTTTCTAAAACACTTATCCTAGCTCCTAGACAAGAACACCGCGGCTTGGGATATGAACATAGCCCTTGTTTGGATCTAGTGATAGCTCCATCTGCTATGTTGGATGTTCCTCCTCTAACATGTTTCCTGCCTTCCCGAAACATTGATCAGCAAGATCGGGGGGTAGATGACGTGCTAGACTAGTTACATTAGCATAGCAGATTCTTTCCTCCTCTCTTTCGTTACTTCTTCTATATGTTATTCTCATTCTTCTATTTGTTGTCCTTAGTGTTGTTTACTTGAGGACGATGCAAAGTATTGAGATCTCTCGATCTCTCTCATGTTGACTCAAAAGACACATGTGTTCCCTTCTTCTAGGTGACCTTCCTTGATTGGGGAATGAAGAACAATTATGCATACATACATATGATATATATACATGAATTATCATACAGCATACTGACCCCGAGGAAAGCGAAGTCACCTCGTGCTTTGTGTTTTGTGTCTATTATCCTTGGGTTTATCTCACACTTGGGGGCTAAATCCTTGCGATAACGTGCTCCTTTCCTTTCTCATTCTTATATGTATCACTACGTTAAAACAATCACCCCCGGTGAGGCGTGTGCGATCGCTTTAACGTAGGGGGGCATACATCCCGTTCATATCTTTTCAAGATACTTGAAAATTTCTTGACAAATTTAGCTTTGCCTTGAAAATTTTTGATATCTTTCTTGCATGACTCATAGTGAGGGAACCTTACTACTGACAGTCATGGTTCTTCCTCGTGATCTTCCCTTTTACTTTGTCAATCGAAGTCGTAAGATCCTTAGTCCACTGGGGGCTTGGTGTATCTTGCCTCCTTGACGTGGTGAAAGTCTTTCAATGTTGTTTCCTTGTACTTTACCGGAAGTATGAGCATACATACTCCCGCTAAAGTGGGGGCTAAATGTAGTGTCCTAAAATTGCGACACTTGTAATTTCGACTGCATTTCGGTCTTCACGATGGCGACGCAACACGCAACCTGAATGGAGACCCCGAAACTGGCTCACGACACTGAAAACTGTATTTTTCAAGCACCCTGGCCTGAACCTCCTTGCACCCTGCTGTCCCGGGAGGTGGGACCAGAGCGCCCAGTGCCCTGGTCCCTGGGTCCTATTTTGGGCCCGGTCTCCTAAGGGGTCTCGGGTCTTTTTGTTTGCAATTTGGAAATTAACTTTCCTGGTTGGCCTAAGGTCGAGAAAATCAGTCTATCAGCCCTAAATGACAAGTATATAAACTACATTTTTCTCTCTCATTTGGCATGAGAAGCACATATGTGTACAAGCGTGGAAATTATACTCAAGCATTCCTTCAAGCAATTGATCATTTCAATCTCCATTCAAGGCTAAGTGTTGCATTCAAGACAAGGATTCAACCATTGAAGAGGAGATCACATACTACATACAACATACAACATACAACATACAACATCTAAACCTTCGCACATAAGGATACAAACATCCTTAGAACAAGGTATTAGTACTTGTTTTACAGTCATTTACATTTACAGCTCTTGCTCATTTCTTGGTTAATTCCAAAACCGGGGTTTGACCTAAAGGCAAACCCCTAATCCCTAACCCCCCAATCGTCTTCGCTTTTCTGTGTGTAGGTTGCAGGTACGCGGCTGAAATTGAAGATCTGGAATCCTTGTGCAGAGACGAACAGATCCCCCTTCATTTCGCGGATTTTTCGGAGGACCGTGGCGCCGGGCGCCATCGTCCCGACAACTTTTGCTCAAATTCTCAGGACAGCGCCGTATCGACATTTTACTGCTAATTCCAAGTCCGCAGCTTCATACTGTATTCCTATCTCAGTTTATAAGCGAATCTTTGTCACTTTCTATGCATGCTTAGCTTAATTCTCCTATCAACATTCTTTACAAAAGAGGGTAGCCTTGCTGTCTTAACCCTTGAAACACATTTAGCATCCAATCTTGCATTGCGTGGAATTGGATCTTGTGGGTTTCAACCCCTCTTTTGAATGTAAAGTCTCTCCCCTAAGTGAAAGCCATCGAATCCTAGCGAACCTCCCTTCTCTCTCCTCGGAGTTGGAAGAGGGGAGAACAACTAGGGTTCGATCGTGATTTTCCGCTTTACACCTGGGTGTATTCACTTGTTGTTGTTCTTCAGTCACTGTGGAATTCTCTGATGATGCCAGTGTGACTAGATCAACATTCTGTACCGGTGCATTCTATATAGGTTCATTTGTGATTATCTCAACTACCGGTTCAAATTCCATAGACCTTGAATCTCTTCTAAAGTGTTCATAAATCTTCACATTTGCACTCTCAATGATTTTCTGCGATCTTTTATTAAAGCATCTATATGCCTTACTCTTAGATGAATAACCAAGAAATATTCTTTCATCACTTCTACAATCAAATTTACCAATATACGCATCTCTTCTAATGTAACATTTGCTTCCAAATATTCTGAAATATTTAAGAGTAGGAGTATTACCAAACCATAGTTCATGAGGGGTCTTAGAGGTTTCACCTTTGATGTGAACTCTATTGAATGTGTAAACCGATGTATTCACTGCTTCTCTCCAATATACATGAGGTAGGTTTTCTTCCGATATCATGCTTCTAGTTGCATCTAGAATAGTTTTGTTTTTCCTTTCCACAACTCCATTCTGCTGGGGCGTCCGAGGTGCTGATAGCTGTCTTCTGATTCCATTCACTTCATAGAATGTACTAAATTCCTTATATGTGAATTCACCTCCTTGATCTGATCTTAAACATTTGGTTTTCTTACTGGATTCATTCTCTACCATTTCGTTGAATAGTTTTAATTTCCCAAAAGTTTCTGATTTCTCCCTGAGAAAAGTAACCCAACACATTCTAGAATAATCATCAATGATTAGCATAAAATATCTATCTCCTTGTAGACTTCTAGTTCTTGTCAGACCATATAAATCAGTATGAATTAAATCAAGAAAATTATTGGATTTATCTGGAATACTCTTGAAAGTTGTTCTAACTTGCTATCCAAATTGAAATTCCTTACATACCAGATTGTGAGGTTTTACAATCTTAGGTAAATCCCTTACTGCCTTAGTTGTACTGATCTTTACAATGCAATCAAAATTTACATGACAAAGTCTTTTATGCCATAACCAACTCTCATCAATATATGCAATCAAGCATGTTTTCTCATTGTTATTCAAATGAAAGATATTACCTTTAGTCTGATTACTAGTTGCAATTTCCAAACCAATTCTATTCATGATTTTACATTTATCATTCTTGAATTGTAACTGAAATCCTTTTTCAACTAAGTGACCAACACTCAAAAGATTATGCTTCAAACCTTGAACATAATAAATGTTGTCAGTATTGTGATTACCATCAAAAGATATAGTGCCTTTTCCTCTGATCAAACAAGGTTTTTCATCTCCAAATCTTACTAGACCTCCATTGTATTCCTGAAAAAGTTAAGAATTTACTTTTATCACCAGTCATATGATGTGAACATTCAAAATCAATGATCCATTCATCCTTTTCTTCAATTTTAGCTATCAGGGCCTGCTCTACCGGTTGTATAGTAGGTGTCGGTTGATCTTCTATTATAGCAACAAAAGCCCATCCATTGTTTGTCGGTTCCTCATCAGAATCATCAGTAACTCCTTCATCAACATAGTAACATGATTTGTCTCTATTCTTCTTGTAGACGTATAAAAATGACCATATTCCTAAATGAATATTTTATGTTCATTTCTCTATTTGATTAAATCCAATTTAATTAAATTACCCACATTCCTCTATTTAATTAAGTAAATTACTCAATTTATTTAAATTAAATTCACTATACCCATTTAATGAATAAATCATTTTATTCAATAAAAGCCCCCTATCCACTTTTAATTAAATCCAAATTTAATTAAATAGTTATCCTAAATTGAATAAATCTAATTTATTTAATTTCTCCAAATTGCAACCAAATTGAATTAAATTACTTCAATTAAATCCTATTATCCCTCCATCCACTTGCAAAATCCCAAACCCCTTTCTAATCCCTTCTAGAATCTTCTAATCACTTCTAATTAATCTAACCCCTCCTCTAAACTTTGTCACATCCCTAAGCAAAGGGAAGTCACTTCTCAAAACCTCAAAGTCTTTGATAACCATTAAAGGCTTCAAGTCTTCAACCACTTAATTCCTCAAAGTCTTTGATAACCATTAAAGGCTTTCAACCTTCAACCACTTAGTCCCCCAAAGTCTCCAATAACCATTAATGGTTAACTCAAACCCTCCTACATGGTTAAAACATTTGTTTTGACTCAACCTTCATCCAACTCAAGGGTCTCATCAGGCCTTTAATGCTTTGACCATGATTATCTCTTAATCATTTGCACAAAGGTTTATCCTTGGATTAACTCTTAATCCAGTGGGTAATCCTAATTTAAACTTGACCCTTACCCTCTAGATAACCATGAGGTCTCCTCAGGCATTGAATGCCTCCAACCCCTTCTCTCAACCCAACCCTATGTTGACACTTGTCACCATTTCATTGGTGCCAATTGCAAACATGGATCCCCAACTTTCAAACTCAACCCTTGATTAAACCATTCAATCCTGACCATCCATTGCCCTATTTTTGCTATAAATAGAGCTCTCATTCCTCCATAACAATCATCCTTCAAATTTGTAGCATCACACTTATGCTCAAATACATTCAAGCTTTCTCATTTCATATATGCTCATCATTTAACCTCTTTTAAATCAGGAATTAGACTAAATATGCATGTTTAGAATAATTTCTTTATCGTTTTAGTTCAATCATAGACTAAATATAGTATGCTAGGATAGTATTCATACTAATCTTGTCATCTTATCATTTAGTTTATTGCATTTTAAAATCATACATAGCTTATAACACATTTCATTCTAAAAATCTATCAGAGCATCCCTCGTTCTTGCATTTGCCATCCCTGAACCATTTTGCTCAGTGATCTGAGAGCAAAACATTGGTTTGAGGGACATTGTAAGATAGAGAACCATGGGACCCACCTTGGGAAGCTGAGTAATACTACATTACTCCATAGCTTGCACCAAGAAGTCCTGTGTGTGTGTGTGGACAAGTCATTTGGCAATATTTTCACATATTAAGTTTTATCAGCCCACTTTTCCCACATACACTTCTTAAATCTGTATCTCTGATATTCAGGGTTAGGCTTATATATTCTTTTAGCTTATTCTCTCAATCTTGCATGTCTATCAGGACACCTAGATGCCATATGACCAATTTTATTATAGTTAAAACATTTAAATGGTGTTTTACCTTCATACTTACTTCCAACTGGACCTTTAGGCATTTTTCTTGCAAATAGTGCTTCAAGCTCTTCAAGTTCTTCATTTTCTCTTCTGCTATCTTCAATTTATTTTACATAATGTGCTTTCCAATTAGATTTCTCAGATAATGATGATGATTCTTCTTTGAAAGCTAAATCTATCTTGATTGTAGCAACATGACCAAATTCCTCAAGTTCAAAAGTTGAAAGTTTTCCAACCAAAGTATCTCTAGATACTGATGTATTAGGCATTGTTATTAATTCATTATAGCAGTTACTTTCATTTTGTATGCCGGTGACAATGCTCTTAAAAATTTAGAAACAATCTCATCTTCACTTAAGGATCCTCCACAACATTGTATACCCAAAACAATTTCATTAACTCTTTCCATAAAAGCAAAAATTCTTTCATCTTCTTCCATTTTCAGATTTTCATACCTGACCCGAAAGCATTCCAGTTTTGCAATTTTGACAATGGTATCACCTTCATTCAAAGTCTCCAATTTGTCCCAAATAGCTTTAGCAGTAGATCGGTCTAATAATCCCATGATTTGCTAATCTAACAATACACTCAAAAGTGCTTCTCTTGCTTTGCAATCATTCTCCTGATCTTTAGCCAAGTTTGGTGGATTAGGTTGACTCTATGTAGGACCAACATAGCCATTCTTTGTAACATCCCATATGTCTCTTCCAATGCAATTTAGATGTGCCTTCATTCTGATCTTTCATATACCATAGTTAGTTCCATCAAGTTTCGGACTATCCTTCTTGAAATAGTTAGTTGCCATAGAATCTCCTCAAGCTGTTAAACTTTTGCAAAAAGAGGACTTAGCTTTGATACCAATTGTTAGGACCTGGAGGCAACTGAGAGGGGGAAGGTGAATCAGTTGCCTATTAATTTCAACCCGAATATAAATTAATCAACCTTGATGCGTAATACCGGTAAACCAAACTTAATGTCGATTGACAGTTTAACAATTAATAACAATACTAGTGAAACTTAATGTATGAAACAAAAAGAGAAATAACATCCACAACACATAAGACATATATTTTTATGTGGAAACCCTATAAGGGGAAAAACCATGGTGGGAAACCTTACCCACAATCAGATGATACTATTGCAGATAGTATGTGTGTACAAATGGGGTCTGCACATGCAGAAAGGCCAACTGCCTAGAGCTCACTCCTCAATCACAAAATGAGAGTTACACTGACTACAATAGGATGGTTAAATCCTAGCTAATGTACTACTCAAAATAGCATCTTCATATGTTGGATTCAATACCGGTTAAGCTCTGATTATCTCCTTCAAACCTTCCTTGAATCTTCAAAAGATGTATGCGTGAGTATCTCTGGTTATATTCACATAAACTGAGTATCACAACCTTATAATACCTTATGTCATTCCTTTCCCATACCATGTTAATCTCACAATTGAGATCTTACATATATACCAAAACCTAAGACCAAATGTGTAGGTTGGCTTACTAAGAATATTACAATAAAATCAATTACAAATGAATCAATATGTGATGCATCATGTTGGCTCAATGCATTTACAATAATAACCAATCAATAAATCATCTCCATAATGTGTCATGCTGATCTGGAGTAGATAAGACATGCCGGTCCATAACCTAGACCAATTTGCCAATAACAACAAATATGCTAACTCGATCGGACCAATAACCAAATCACCAAAACCAAGTGTCCAAACCATGTCTTTGACATAACCAAGTAACCTCCAGATGATAACAAGTCATCCTCTATGCCGGTGAACAATATAACCTATCGGTGAACCATATACCAGTGACTGTGCATAAGTCACTGAACATACTGGTTCAACATAACCAAAGATCTCTAGAAAGATAAGTGTTGACATCAATGACAAAACAAATGCAACACATCCATAATACCAATAGATTGATGATAGTTGGCTTTGGAATAGGAGATTTTTCCATATAAACTTTGATAACATTGTTAAAGTAAGCAAGTCTAAGATAGTAAGAGGTCTGGCTCAGCTAGACAAACCGGTTAATGTTCTTTGTAAAGAATGTTAGTTAGGAAAGATGTCTTCTTCAACTTTTGAGAGCAAGTCCTTCTCAGTAGTGATGCAGAGCCCTCCTTATTACCTATCAAACACCTCAATGTAAGATATTGAACCACCCCAAACCAAGAATGGGATCCTCTCAAGACAAGGCTCTACAACATTAGGTAGAACTTCACACAATCCTTAAGACCCATACCTACTCAAAAGGGGTATCTTGCAACAACACACTCCTTTATGCATTCAATGGCTGCAAATCATTTGTGTACCGGTTTTGGGTCATACAAGACTACTCAAAGTCAACATTAGGTAGAACTTCACACAATCCTTAAGACCCATACCTACTCAAAAGGGGTATCTTGCAACAACACACTCCTTTATGCATTCAATGGCTGCAAATCATTTGTGTACCGGTTTTGGGTCATACAAGACTACTCAAAGTCAAAAAAAGCACTGGTTGTAATATTTCATGCTCATTCCTTTGTAAACTCACTCAATTAGGCCTAGTGGCTTGTAGCCCTATTTAGCAGGTAATTGGGACTTAAGTCCAGATTATTCCAAACACATAGGAAAAAAAATTATGGATTTAGACACCCTTTTAGAAGTTACACAAATCCCCAAAATGAAGGATCAGGGTCTACAAAATAAGGGTCTGATCCGATAGGATATTAACTGTGCTAAAGGGCTAATTAGGCCTCTTTTATGAAGCAAATATGCTTAGATGAGTGAACCAATTAACTACAACCCCTTGGGAATGTGAGGGACCATAAATTATGAGGGATTCCAGGGTTACATGCCTGGAACCATCACCATTTGCACACAAAGGTGATCTATCTGTTCAAGGTCTAGGTAGCCACATAGAGATGTCTACCTAAGTTCTCCCCAAACACACTTCTTCCTTGATTTCCCTATAAAATCCTCTTATAATCCTATAATAAAATGACCATAATTTCCTTCCACCAAATCCCATGAGTCTCAGACTGGGGAAGTACAAGATATGGCCATGGAAGGATGAAAACCTAAGGTAACCCCTGGTTTTCCGAGTACCTACAACAAAACTTGAATATCCAAAGCACTATTTACAATAAAGGTTTCAAACCAAATCAAAAACAAATTAAACTCACCCCTTCAACTTATTCACAACATTTGGAATGGATACCAATCCGTACAGAACCGTACCACTGATAAAAACTCCAGAAATGCAAGAAAACTCAGAATTTTTATTGATTTGTTGGCATCAAACTCTCCTCCGTACAACTAATCCTTGGGAATTGGATCCAAAAGGTTAAAATACTACTCTAAAACTTCTCTCAACCTAAATCCAAGAGGTTAGAGACACTGGGAAAATCTGAAATATCAAAAATGCAAAAAGTGCATAAAAGTTGCTCATGACAACTTTTGCAAAAGTTGTCAAAATGTCATCTTTTGCCTCCTAAGCCTTGGGTCTAGTTCACACCCTCCTAAAACATCTTAAAACATATTAAATTAACACATTTGATCCCCTATTGTCCAAAAGTCCTAATTGGCTCATAGAAATGCCAAAATAGGAGTTTGGCTCACAACATGGGGTTCCTTATTACAAACATACAATGCATGATTGAAGACCTATACAAAACATCCTAAAGACATGTTTAATGCCTTAGCCATCCTTCTAAGAGTCTTTCTTATCATGATGAAGGTTTTGATGGGGTTCTCCTACACCATACTCCCCGGAAGAAGAAATCTTAAGTCCACTTGAGATGAGAGTTTGCAGGTCTGCACCATGAGTTGTAATCTATTGTTCAATCATCCATACTACTTCAGAATCAGGTTGCCCTTTCCAAGCCACTAAATACTCCATATAAGCTTTATTCCTGGTTTCTTTTGCAACCTTTGTGTTTAGGATTTTATGCAACTGTGGTGGTTCATGTTTGGGAACATCATCATCAACAACAACCTCAATTGTGTCTTCACCTACATCAACACTATATTTAAAAAGAGTTAAGTCACAAACATTAAAGATAGGTGACAAACCAAGGTTAGATGGTAGTTGAAGTTCATAGGCATTTGAACCACATTTATTTAAGATTTGGCAGGGGCCAATCTTTCTTTACATTAGTTTTGTATATCTGCCTTTTGGAAGTCTTTCCTTCTTCAAGTGAACCCACACCAAGTCTCCTACATCAAACTGAACATCCCTCTTCTTTTTGTCAGCATGAGCCTTATATTTCTCTATAGATTGTTGAAGATGAGTCTTAACTTGGTCATGGATTTTTTTCATGGTAGTAGCAAAGGTTTCTCCATCTGCACTAATGGTTTCTCCTTGAGGTAGCTCTCTCAACTCCATCACACCCCTTGGGTGGATACCATATACAATTTGGAAAGGTGACATACCGGTACTCCTATTCACTATGTCATTGTAGGAGAATTTTGCCTGAGACAATATACTATCCCACCTTTCTCCATGTTGTCTTGTCAAACATCTTAATAGATTTCCTAGTGACCTGTTTACAACTTCAGTTTGGCCATCCATTTGGGGATGATAGGCTGAGGAGAAGGATAAATTTGTTCCAAGCTTCTTCCAAAGGGTCCTCCAGAAGTGACCAATGAACTTCACATCCCTATCAGAGACTATAGTCAGGGGTAAACCATATATCCAGACAATTTCCTTAAAGAACAAGTCTGCTACATAAGAAGCATCACAAGTGGTTTTGCATGGTAAGAAATGTGCCATCTTACTAAACCTATCCACTACTACAAAAACACTATCATATCCTTTCCTTGTCCTAGGAAATCCTAAAACAAAATCCATGCTTATGCTTTCCCATGATGGTCTTGAAGGTATGGGCAAAGGCTGATATAAGCCTACATTGGTGGACTTTCCCTTTGCCTTTTGGCAGATTACACATGTTTCTACAAATCTTCTAACATCTATCTATAGTTTGGGCCAAAAATAGTGTCTCTTTACCAAATCTAGTGTCTTGTCAAGACTAAAATGGCATGCCATTGCTCCACAATATTTTTCCTTAATTATATTCAATCTTATAGAGCATTTGGGTATACATAGTTGTGCATCCTTAAACAACAATCCATTTTGAATCAAAAATTCAGAATACTCAACATGAAACTGTTCATCAAATAAAGCACATACCTTATAGGCCTCTCCAAAATCTTCATCTCCCTCATACATAGATTTCAAAGAGTCTATGCCAACACTCTCCAACTGAATCTGATTTGCAGTTAGGACTCTTTTGCTCAAAGCATCTGTCACCTTATTCTTGATTCCTTTCTTGTGCTTAAGGATGAAAGTGAAAGCTTGTAGGGTCTCTACCCATTTCATGTGCCGGTGATTCAACTTTTCTTGACTATTTATGAAGCTGAGGGCCTGATTGTCTGTGAAAACTATGAATTCTTTTGGTAGCAAGTAGTGTCTCCACTTTTTCAATGATTGGACTAGAGCATACATCTCTAGGTTATAGGATTAATATCTTCTCTTTGCCTCATTCAAATTCTCACTGAAGAAAGCAATAGGTATTCCCTCTTGACTGAGTACTACTCTAATAGCCATTTGACTAGAATCACATTCTACTTGAAAGATTTTGTTGAAATCAGGTAGGGAAAGGACCGACTGTTCTACAACTTTCCTCTTCAATGTTTCAAAAGAGTTATCCGCTTCTTCTGTCCAATTGAACCTGCACTTTTGTCCTCCTTTTATGGTATCAAGCATAGGAGCACAAATATGGCTAAAGCCCCTTATAAACTTCCTATAGAAGGTAGCTAAGCCATGGAAACTTTTGACATCATTCATTGTCCTAGGTGTAGGCCAAGATAGTTTGGCACTCACCTTTTCTTGATCCATTTTCAATTCACCATATGAGATTACAAATCCCAAGTAAATGATCTCTTCCTGCATAAAGAAACACTTTTCCAAGTTGATCATTAATTTATCTTCATAGAATCTTCTTAGGACCAGGTCTATATGTTTTAGATGTTCTCCTTTGTTTTGACTAAAAACTAGGATGTCATCTAGGTAGACTATTACAAATTTCCCTATGAAATCTCTCAAGACTTCATTCATTAACCTCATGAAGGTACGAGGGGCATTGGATAAGCCAAAGGGCATGACTTTCCACTCAAAAAACCCCTCATTTGTTTTAAAGGCAATCTTCCATTCATCTCTCGGCCTAATCCTAATCTGATAATGGCCACTCTTCAAATCAATTTTTGTAAAATATCTAGCACCCCCCAAACAATCTAATAAGTCCTCAATCCTAGGCATTGAAAACCTATACCTGATAGTAATCTTGTTGATAGCTCTTGAGTCGATACAAAGCCTCCAAGTGCCTTCCTTTTTAGGTTCCAATATTGTAGGGGTTGTACACGGGCTCAAACTTTTTCCAACCAATCCAGATCCCAACAATTCTTCAACCTGTTTTTCCATCTCAACATTCTGATTCGGTGTGAGCTTGTATGATACTTTATTAGGCAATGTGGATCTAGGTATAAGGTCTATACAATTTTTTATATCCCTCATGGGAGGTATTGACCTTGGCATGACATCAGAGATGACACCCTTGTATTTGTCTAGTAGCTGCTGCACTGCAGGGTCAATCAATTTCAATTTGTCCTCTTTCTTATCCTTAGACCTCTCCACCTTGGTTACTATTGGAATAGGGATAAGGGAAAAATAGACCATGCCTTCATTTTCCATGTTCATCATGAACTGCTTCCCTTCTAATATCAACACCTTGGCCTACTTTTGTTTGGTCTCCTCATCATCCTCCATTAAAGGTAGCAACTCAATCACTTTACGATCCTTGATGATGGAATATGTGTTCCTAGAACCATCATGTTGTGCCTTCAAGTCAAATTGACATGGTCTCTCAAATAGGAGATGACAAGCATCCATCTTTGCAATGTCAAACATCAACTTATCTCTATAGGTTCCAATTTGGAATTCTACCCAAGCCTGCTCTTCCACAACAACTTGTTGTCCTTGTGTGAGCCATGAGACCTTGTAGGGGCAAGGGTGAGGTAGTCTTCTCAACTTTAGCTTTTCTACCATTTCTAGGGACACAAAGTTCTCAGTTGAACTGGAGTCTATTAAGACCTTACATACCTTTCCACCGGCTTTGCAAGTGGTTTTGAATAGAGACTTTCTCTATGGGGGTTCTCTATCAGACATCTTCATAGTGGTCACTGCTCTTCTGATCATCAAAGCTTCACCTCTTTCAGGGTATCCATAACTATCAGGGGTATTGACACTTTGGTATGTGTTTGTACTTGCCACACTTTGGTTGTCATCCTCTAAAATCAAATTACTTCTTCTTTCCCCTATGGAACTAGTAGGCTTCTTCGGGCATCTATTAGCCATGTGTCCTTCTTGATTGCAGTTATAACATCTAATTGGACCTCTACCTTGAGATCTCCCTCTAAATGGTGGTCTTCTTCCTCTGAAATTACCTCTCTGATTGTATCCTCCATTGTTATTGGAACTACTATCTCCTTTAGTTCTTTCTTGAGTGGTTTCACTTTGATTTCCAAAGCCATTTCCTTTGCTTCTGAAAAAATTTCTTCCACCCCTCTATTGTCTTCCTCTTCCTTTATTATTTTGTTCTTGTCTCCTTTTGATCTTCTCTTCCACCTTGATAGCAAGTTGATGGCATCTACCAACGGTATCCGGGCTAAGAAGGTTCAATTCTTCTTGAATGTTGTACCTTAGTCCATTTAGGTACCAGGTAACTTTCTCACTCTCTTCCTCTTTTGTTTTAGACTTCATACATAGCCTTTAGAACTCCTCTGTATATGAGTTCACATCCATCTCTTTCTGCTTGAGATTTTGTCTCCTCTTATGGAGTTGTATTTCATAGTCTTTGGGTACATGGGCCTCTTTAATTAAGGAAACCATCCTCTTCCAAGAAACAATCTTGGGCTTATTGTCCTTCTCTCTTTTCTCTTGGATAAAGTTACACCAAGTTAGGGTTGCTCCCTTCAAATTGGACTTAGCAATCTTCACCTTCTGGTGTCCTGGAATGTCTTCACACTCAAAGAAACTAGATAGGGAGTCTATCCAATCCATCACAACATATGGTTCCATCTTCCCAGTGAAAGTTGGAAAATCAATCTTCTGCTCCATGGTTCTCCTCTCCATGGATTTGAGGGCATTAAGGAAGTGCCTCTGATTAGGAGGAATTGCCTCTTCCTCTGGCATAGGGATCTCATCCTCATCCCCTTCATCACCACTACCGGTGCCTCCATCTTCCTTCCCATCTACTCTACCTCTCAACCTCTCAATCTCCCTCTGCATTGCCTTGCAAGAAGTGGCTTGCTCTCTCACAATCTTTGCCAATTCCATGTTGGTGATTGGTCCTCTAGGGACTTCTTCCTCTTGTCCTTCTGACATCTCTCAATCCTCTGTCTATTTACAAAAGCCATTACTAGCTCTGATACCACTTGATGCAAAGCCCTCCTTGTTACCTATCAAACACCTCAATGTAAGATACTAAACCCCCCAAACCAAGAATGGGATCCTCTCAAGACAAGGCTCTACCACATTAGGTAGAACTTCACACAATCCTCAAGACCCATACCTATTCAAAAGGGGTATCTTGCAACAACACACTCCTTGATGCATTCAAGGGCTGCAAATAATTTGTGTACCAGTTTTGGGTCATACAAGACTACTCAAAGTCAGACAAAGCACCAGTTGTAAGATTTCATGCTCATTCCTTTGTAAACTCACTAAATTAGGCCTAGTGGCTTGTAGCCCTATTTAGCGGGCAATTGGGACTTAAGTCCATATTCTTCCAAACACATAGGAAATCAATTTATGGATTCAGACACCCTTTTGGAAGTTACACAAATCCCAAAAAGGAAGGATCAGGGTCTACAAAATAAGGGTCTGAGCCTGTAGGATATTGACTATCCTAAAGGGATAATTAGGCCTCTTTTGTGAAGAAACTATGCGTAGATGAGTGAACCGGAATCATCACCGTTTGCACACAAAGGTGATCAATCTGTTCAAGGTCTAGGTAGCCACATAGAGATGTCTACCTAAGTTCACCCCAAACACACTTCTTCCTTGCTTTCCCTGCAAAATCCTCTTACAATCCTAGAATACAATGACCATACTTTCCTTCCACCAAATCCCATGAGTCTCAGACTGGGGAAGTACAAGATATGGCCATGGAAGGATGAAAACCTAAGGTAAACCTTGGTTTTCTGGGTACCTACAACAAAACTTGAATATCTGGAGCACTATATACAATCAAGGTTTCAAACCAAAGCCAAAACAAATTTAACTCACCCCTTCAAATTATTCACAACATTTGGAATGGGTACCAATCTGTACATAACCATACCATGGATAAAAACTCCATAAAAGGAAAACTCAAAATTTTTATTAATTTGTTGGCATCAAACTCTCCTCCGTACAACTACTCCTTGGGAATTGGATCCACAAGGTTCAAATACTGCTCTACAACTGCTCTCAATTAAAATCCAAGAGGGTAGAGTCGTTGGGAAAATTTAAAATATCAAAAATGCAAAAAGTGCATAAAAGTTGCTCATGACAACTTTTGACAACTTTTGCAAAAGTTATCAAAATGACATCTTTTGCCTCCTAAAACATCTTAAACCACATGAAATTAACACATTTGATCCCCTATTGTCCAAAAGTCCTAATTGGCTCGTAGAAATGCCAAAATAGGAGTTTGGCTCACAAGATGGGGTTCCTTATTACAAACAAACAATGCATGATTGAAGACCTATACAAAACATCCTAAAGACATGTTTAATGCCTTAGCCATCCTTCTAAGAGTCTGTCTTATCATCATGAAGGGTTTGATGGGGTACTCCTGCACCAAGCATAGCACTTGTTAGATTTGGTTCATGCAAATCTATGTGGACCAATAAGAACAAGAAGCATTCAAGGTGATAGATATTTCATGATCTTCACTGATGATTGTTCAAGGATGATGTGAGTCACATTCTTGAAGGATAAGAATGAAGCTTTTGGTGAGTTCAAGGCATTCAGGGCCTTAGCTGAGAAAGAGAGTGGCAAAAAGATAAAATGTCTGAGAACAGATCAAGGTGATGAATTTACTTCTAAGGAATTCACTAAGTACTGTGAGGAGAATGGTATCAAGTGGCAACTTTCTGCACCAAGGACACCATAGTAGAATGGTATAGCAGAGATGAACAACTATTCAGTGGTTGAAGCTTCTAGGACAATGTTGATACATGGAGATGTAGCCAAAACATTTTGGAAAGAAGTTGTAAGTACAACTGTCTACACAATGAGTTGAGTTCTGATGAAAAGAGGTAAGGACAAGACCCCTTGTGAATATTGGTATGGAAGATCACCTGATGTTAGCTATTTTAAGATATTTGGTAGAAAATGTTTTATTAAAAGAGGTGATTACATAAGAAAGTTTGAAGCTAAGAGTGATGAAGGCATATTTCTTGGTTATTCCACCAAGAGTAAGGCCTATAAATGCTTCAACAACCGAACACAGAGAATTTTTGAGAGTGTTGATGTTTGAGTAGATGAATGTCCTAAAGTCTCAGAAGGAACTAGTTTAGAGAAAAAGGATGAAGATCCTTACATTTTGCTTTTGGAACCTGAAACTATTAAATCAAAAACTGGTAAAGCAAATTCTGATGTACTTGTTCAACCAGAACAAATAAATTCAGAAGAAGATGATAATGAAGAAGCTGAACCTAAAGAGAATGATCATGTTATTCCTAGGTATGTGAGACTGAACCACACTCCTGAGCAGATTATTGGGGATAAGGATGCTGGAGTACTAACTAGAAGAAGAATAAGAGAGAAATCTTGCATGATCTCCACCATTGAACCTAGAAGTGCTAAGGAGGCATTTGTTGATGATTATTGGGTTAAAGCTATGGAAGAGGAATTGGATCAAATTGAGAAGAACAACACTTGGACCCTGGTACCCCGACCGGTAAACAAGAATGTTATAGGTACTAAATGGGTATTCAGAAACAAGTTAAATGAAGATGGTGTTGTAGTTCGCAATAAGGCAAGATTAGTTTGCAAGGGTTATACTCAAGAAGAAGGAGAAGATTATGGCGAAAATTTTACACCAATAGCAAGACTGGAAGGTGTCAGAACTTTACTAGCATTTGCAGCCCATAAGAAGTTCAAGCTATACCAGATGGATGTTAAGTCTGCATTTTTGAATGGGATATTGGAATGAGGTACACATAGAGAAGCCATATGGTTATGCATTTACTGATGAGAAAGACATGGTATGCAGATTGCATAAAGCTTTGTATGGATTAAAGCAGGCACCCAAAGCATGGTATGAATAGGTTCATACACATCTGATGAAGATAGGCTTTGCAAGAACCAGTGTTGATAGTAATATTTATCTCAAGTCTGAAGGAGATGAAATACTGGTCAGTGAAGTATTTGTTGATGATATTATTTTTGGAGGTAATGGTGTCATGAGCAACAGTTTTGCAGTTGAAATGAAAAATGAGTTTGAAATATCTTTAGTAGGGGAAATAAAAAATTTCATAGGCTTGCAGATACAACAAATGAAGAATGGTATTTTCATTACACAATCTAAGTATGTGAAAGAGGTTTTGAAGACTTTTGGCATGAGTGACTATAAACTAGTTGCAACAACAATGGTTACAGGCTGTAAGTTATCCAAGGAAGATGAATCTAAGTCTGTTGATGAAAAGGAATATAGGTCAATGATTGGCAAATTATACTATGTTGTTCATAGCAGACTGGATATTGCCCATGCGGTTGGTATAGTTGCAATATTTCAAAAGAATCCAAAGGAAGCACATCTAATAGCAACCAAGAGAATTTTTAGATATCTAAAAGGTATAGTTGACTATGGATTATGGTATCCATATGGAGGAAACTTTGATTTGAAGGCATACACAGATGTTGATTGGGCAGGAAATGTTGATGATTGGAAAAGTACTACTGGTGGAGCATTCTTTCTAGGAGGAAGGCTTGTTTCATGGAGTAGTAAGAAGCAGAGTTCTACTTCACAATCTACTACTGAAGCTGAGTATGTTGCAGCTTATATGAATTGCACACATGCTATTTGGATGAGGCACTTTTTGGAAGGTTTTAAGATGAAGATCTCAGAAGCTATAAAAAAATATGTGATAATACAAGTGCCATAAATATTTCTAAGAATTCTATTTTGCATGCTCGCACCAAGCACATTGAATTGAAGTATCACTTTTTGAGGGAAAAAGTTCAAAGTAAAGATGTTATCTTAGAGCATGTTTCTACCAAGGAGCAGCTTGCAAATATCTTTACCAAACCTCTGCCTAAGACCACTTTTGAGTATCTTAGAAGTCAGTTGGGGGTTGTCCCTCTTCATGAAGCTAGTTGAGAATGATGTTGATTGCATCAGTCCTTGAATCACTTACACAATTTTAAAAGGATTGATGAAGAAGTGGATGTACTCCACAAGAGGAGCATCAAGTTGCAGTATGTTGTTGATGCATAGTGAAAATTTGCAATTACATGTTTTACTTTCAATTTGGCATTGTTGTCAAAGGGGGAGAAGAATTATGTGATTAGGAGAAGAATTATGTGATTGGCAAAGGGAAACCAATGACAGGCTGAAGACAAACGGAGCATGGTGAATATTTGGTAATGTAAACCAGGATTCCTATTCACCAATCACAATAGCAATCAGAGACGTTGATATTTGTGTTTCCATCAATGCCAAAGGGGGAGATTGTTGGCATTTGCATGAAGATTGCATTCATGATATGTTATGTTGTCATTGATGTCAATTGAACCAGTAATGGTATTTATGATATTGCTGATATTGTTGTTGTTATTGATATTGTCTTGTAACCGGTATGAAGAGCTATGAGGAAGATGTTGTAAACTGGTATGTAAGTTTGTGAGTTGAACCGCTAAACCGGTGTATAAGGTTAAACCCTTTCTATGTTATGTAACCGGTAAACCCTACCAGTTGTTTTTTCTGTTAAACCCTAACCGATCAAGATTGTTTGTTTAAGATCTAATGATGAGTAGTAATGATAGTGACACATGTGATCATTGTATGAGGATAAGTTCAAATTGTTTTGGTGCATTTGTTTGATTGTCTAGGGAATGAGCAAAGTGGATTGCATCTAATGCATAGCGCGTGATGAGTTACAAAATCCGATGAAGTGATGATCATGGAGCGGTTGGAATTTTCTTGAAGAATGTGTATAGTTATCTATGTAAATTCAACCGTCACACTTGAACCGATTTGTTTGTAATCTCTATGAGAGAATTAGGTTTTTGTTGTGTTACCGTCCTAATTGATTTGTATTTAAGGTTGATGAAGTTGTTTTGTTTAGTGTTGGCAAAGTGTTGGCTGAAATCAGTTGAGTGTGTGGTTGCCTAACTGGAGAATGGATCTGCAGTTTGAGTAAAGGAAGATTGAAGCTTAAAAGGATCCGATCAAGCAAATGTAGTGCTATTCAGACAAATCAAAAAAACCTGTTGTTTTCTAACAATTATAGTAGAATTGAAATTCCCTAACTGGTTAAGCTCTAACAATCTTGGTTACTTCTTAAATCCTCTAACAAGGTGATCCATTAGCTTGGATTCTCAAATCCTCTACCGAGGTTACTCCTAACAGGGTATTTGATTTTTATCAAGGAATTTTGTAAATCTCTTAACCAGGTGATCCCTAACAGGATTAGTTCTTAACATGACTTATTGTAAAAGATTTAACAAGCTTGGTTCCTAATAGGGCGAACTTCAGAAGAGTTCAGATAGCTATCTTGTGAGTCTCAACTCACTATTGTTTTTACCTATTTGGGTTTTCCATGTATAAACATTTGTGTCATGTGGTGAATATTTTTTGTGGTTATGATCTTATTTGTTGATTTGATTGACTACTTAACTATTCTAATAAGGCATGATAACTGGAAGCATTGAGAGATGAAATAGGTTGATATATGATTAAGCATTTTGATGTTTACAAGATTGAAGTTGTTTACTGTTAAGTTGTTATAACAGTTAACCGGTTGATGTTGAGTAATCTTATGAGTATTGATATTGATAGTGAAATTTTTTGTGAGTTTGAGTTTGAGTTTGGGAAGTTTGTACTCAACACTTCTCCAGATTGTAGTCTAGATTTGTATGTAGTCAATGAGGCTCCTTTTGTGATGAGCAATGTGCTCTAGGTTGTTGGCCTTCTTACAAGTGTAGGCCCCATCATTGTAATTCACATACTTACTACAGAAGTATTATCTGACTGTGGGTAGGCTTCCCACTATGGTTTTTACCTTTACCGGGTTTTCCATGTACAAATCTTGGTGTTGTGTGGATGACATTTATTCTGTGATTATTGTTTATGCTTAATTGAATTAACTGCTATTTTGGTATTAATACTTTGGGTTCCAGTATTAAATTTTTAATTGTTGAATTTTCCTGTAATATGTGACAACTAATTCTTAAATCCTTTATATATTTCTCTACATCAAGATCATACTAGCACAACATAGTTAATACTAAACACTTTATTATGGAGAGTCAGTCAAACATATAATATAATATTATTACTTGTAGGCCACACGTCACCTAATAATTGAACTAAGACACAACAAAAATATTGTAAACATTGTAAACATCAATACATACTTTCATACCGACTTGCTCCATTAGGTTTCTAGGGACCAAACTATCCTAAAAATATTACCTTCTCACTTAGTACACCATATTCATTATATTTTCATGCATCTAATATTCATCTTAATATCTCAACACAAACATAGCATCATTGCCATTAGCATTATCAATAGTATTAGCCCAACCAACATATTGTAGACATTATTAGACACCAAGGAGGTGGACATCCACATACCATTTGTAACCATTATCCATCTATACTTCACATCATACAAATCAATAAAAAATCATGAAAATAACGAACAAATAGAACCCAAAGCAATCTCATAAGTCACTGGGTCTCCTTATTTAATCTATATAGTATACAATTTTTTCTTCAAGAAAAATTTGTTAAGAACTTTTTTTAACTAATACAAGAACCATATCTTCTTCCACAATAAATGGGTAGATGACATTTTTTTTAAATCATACTTATAGCTTTATTTCAATTTTCTCTAGTCCCCATTACTTGTGGACCTTCACAAAGAATATATCATAACCTATTGTTTGCTTTCGAACATGAGTTTAAACCTTCAACTTCAACAATAGATTACTACTAAATAAAGAAGCAACATTAGAATTCCCAATTTGATGTACTAACAACCCAAAAATGGTGTACAAAAATTAAGAAACACATGCATGAAGGTAGAGAAGATTATGCTGGTTCAAAATAGGCAAACATCACAAATCTTCCATGGAACCTTATAGTATTGTGACTATAATGATGACATAATAAGATCTCTAAAAAATACAAAGACATGGCATGACACTTTATTTTAGTCTATATACAAATCTGAAAGTGCATAAAAGAGATTATAATAATCTCACAAAAAATGCAAATACTAGAATTACATTTCTATTATAGAATAAAATAGGAAAGCAATTAAGATGATATACATATCATTAAAAAATTTTTTTTTTTAATTCTTTAATAGAAATGTAATTTATTTTTTTTAAAGATTACAAGAATCTATTTTATGCACTTTCAAATTCGTAATTTAAAAATAGGAGATCTAGAAAGAAGTCTGCATACACTAGTTATGAACTTTTGAAATTCTCAAAATGATAACATTCATTAATAAAACTAAATTGCCAAAAGCATGCATCAAATCTTGAAACCATTTGCACTAATATATAATACATGAATCCCATTTCAGAAAAATGATAATAAATGAGCAAGTTAGCCAACAAAAGTGAAAACTCTATTTATTCTAGCAAGATTACTAGAGGGAAAAATATAACTAGATTTTAATAATTAAAAAATACTAAATATAGAAATTTATTAAATAAATTTAGTTTAGCCAAATTTGAGTAAACTTAAGGAGCTGCTGAAATTGGCTGCTAGGTAGAAAAGAGTTCGATTCGAAGAAGAGGGACTACTATGTATTAAAAGAGTTTAATTTGACAAGAGGGTAGGATTCACAGATTGCCCTTCCTATGTAAAAATGGGCATTGGAGAGGCATTGCCCATCCTTGCCACACCACCCTACATACGATGCTTAACACCAAAGTTGAAATAACACCAATTTTAATCTTCATAATAAAGATTATAAATGAGCTAAAACAGATTGTGTGAAAATTATCATTTTAATTTATTTTAATATTTTTTATATGGTAAAAAGATAAATATATTAATTAAAGAATACTAGAAAATTACATAAATATTTTTTAACAACAGAGAGTTTAAGCATTTTTAGAAATTCTAATTAATTAACAATTTGTATGACAATATTTATGTAACTAATTCTTTTATGTTTTATATATCCATAAGACACCAAATATCATTGTAAATTCATTTATTTTTAATTTATAATATATCAATTAATCCAAAATTCATATTAATTAACAATTTGTATGACAATATTTATGTAACTAATTATCCTATGCTTTATATATTGATAAGGTACCAAATATCATTGTAAATTAATTTATTTTTAATTTATAATATGTCAATTAATCCTTTCAACCTTTGAAACCTTGAAATTATGCAATATAATACTTTTACAATCACTATACTTTTCTTCTAGACAACATTTTGATATAAAAAAAATTATTTCCCTCCAAAATATATTTCATCTTTAATCAAAAATAAATATCATTATTGTATGTTTTGATTCCATAAAAATTAAATCTTAAATAAATTTGAACAAAAAATTTATCCTTGCTATTCAGGCAATATATCTGAACATGGTACGATCATTTGGATCCCGTTCTATGTAGTCCTTTCTAATCGCGCCCTCTATACCCTTCTTAATTGCTCTTAAATCCGGCTGCAGGCCAAAAAAAACACTTGTTACTTTCTTGTGGATAAATTTTTTAAATAATTAAATATACAGAATTTTTAAAAAATATTAAAATTAATATTATGATTTTCATAATTTATGTTAATATTTTATTTATTTTTAAATTTGATTGATTAAAAAAATAAACAAGTATTGAAATTAATATTATCAGATTTCCACATTTTATACTAATATCTTACTTGTTTTTTAATTTGATTGTATAATTTCTTTACATTAAAATAAATAACATTTAGTGATTCATCATCAAAATATTAAAAATTCCAAAAATATTGAACATATAGCTTACCATAAAGGATGAGCGTTTTTTCAGATAATCAATACACTCATTCTGCAGCCGCTGAAAAGATAATTCCTTTTCTCTCTTCATGATGTGAACTACTGCAGCCTCTATTTCTTGAGTTCTGTCTTGAACCACGTTTTCCTTCACTTTCGTCTTCTCGTCACTGTGGGGAAGTGGAATCTGCAATTCCAGATGAGCAAGTTATGTTACCCATAGATTGGTTGCATAAAAAATGAAGGCCCAAATGAAAGGGAAGGGCCATTACCTTTATTCTTTTACAGTTGTCTGTAAATCCTGAATTGAACTCAAAGTAGTCAGTAGGTAATATTTTCTGTGTGTTTGGCTCCTTGAGAAGGACTTTGTACTTTGAACATGCAAGTGAATGCAGCACTTTAATTACTTCGTCATTTTCCAGCTTCAGTTGAGATTTGAGGTCACCAAAACTGAGTCTCTCAGATTCATTGAACAACATTAACAAAGAGGCCTGCAAATGAACAGTCAATTAAGATTGCACATAGAGCAGAATCATACTTTCTAAAAGTACATTTTAATTTCAAATAAATATTTGGGTCTATCTTGGTTTTTTTGGCATTATGTATTCTGATAAGTTCAATTGATAAAGATGATGTAATGTTCTTTAACATCTCATGTCAAGATTCAAACTCTAACAAAAATATAATATAAGGGATGAGGTTGGGATTGTGTAAGAGATGAGATTGATGGAATGGATATCTCTCAGTCCTTCACTCTTAACCAAAAAGGTATCGTCATAAGATTATACTCTCAAATAGAAAAACTAACTCATAGATAAAATCCTCCATAAAAAATAATCATTAATGAACAATCAATTAAGATTGCACATGTTGGTGTTGGAAATAAGCCACACCAGGATGGACTGGTCCAAGAAGGACCAGTAGCTCAGTGGTAGAGCACTCCAGCAGCGTATGGAAGGTCCTATGAGGGTGATGGTATGTTCTTTGATTACATCAACCTTCATGATTCAAATAGCAAAATTAACTAATAGATGATATTGTACATAAAGAAGAATCAAATTTTTCAGAAATGCATCTCAATTTAACAGTCAATTAAGATTGCACACAAAGAAGTTAGAAATGCCTCTCAAAATGGTCCAAATTTATATTCTGAAGAGAGGCAAACTTTAATGATTACAATTAGTGAGAGTGATGACATGTTATTTGATTATCATACATCAAGATTCAAAACCCAAAAATATGATATAACAAATGAATCTGTAAGTGTTCTGACAATTTTGATAGAATAAATACCCCTCAAATTCTTGACTCAATTCATAAATATAAAATCCTTCACTAGAAATCACAATTGATATTAAAAAATGCTAGTTACCTGATTAGGCGATAATACCATCTCTATTGTCTTGTCAGTAAACTTGCCTTCCACGATGCAAGATCCAAGAGAAAACATCCACTGAAGTTTGCGTTGCTTAGTTTCATCACCATAAAATTGATTGAATACATTTATACATTTACCCTGCATGAAAATGGTAAGAGTAAACAATTAGAACTAAATGTGCATTTTTGGTTATCGAATTTACAAAACAGTCACAAATAAGTTTTACCAGCTCACTAGGAAGATCCATATTAGTGGTGTTGAAGGGTGGCCATAATCCACTAGTAAGGACAGTGACACTCATTTCTAATCCAACATGAATGTCTTCTCTGTTAAGATACGCCACAAATTTTTCTTGGAGATCCTTCGATAGAGATAAGTCATTAACCTGGAATGGACAGCAATGCCTAAGAGTTTCAGTTCATTTTATAATCTCCATTGAAATAACAAAATATTTTACTTGTCTTAAGGACTCGAGATATAAAAAATGGCAGTGTCATACCATGCATTCCATCTTTCTTGTATAGTGTATCCCGTTTTCCTGCTTCAATTTTGCCAACATGCTTTGTTCATTAGGAACATCTGCACTTCTGTAAGACAACAATCTGCGAGCAAGCTTTTTCCTGGCAAATTCAACACATTAAAATTCTTTTGTGTAATGCATAGGGGTGATAACTGATAATACAGTTTTTAGTGTCATTAGCCACAGCTCTATCTTGGAGAATGATGGTTGGGATCTTTTATATGGACATTTTAGATTCACTGATGTATGAGGTAATTTAGCTGATGTATGAAGTAAATTTGATGATTGGAATTCACTTCTTTTTAGTATTTTTGTTTTAGTAGCATAGTAACATATTTTAATTCTGTTTTGTTTTCTATTATAAAAGCAGCAAAACTGGTCAAATAGACCACTTACAACTGGTCAAGAACATACCACTAACAAAAAAAAGTCATAATAGATCATTTACCCCACACTAGCAGAACAGCAAGTGATCCACATCAAGGATGGATAGAAATTTCACCCACAACTCGAAAAAGAGTTTGAAAAGAGGAGTGATCTTTTCTTATTCAATGAACAATAATCCAGACAATACCATCATTTGGAACACCATCTAAGAAGACACTTAATGAGACTGCCAGCCTAAGGAATAGAATTCTGACCAGGCTACACATCCACCAAAGCCTAGAGTAGAAATAATACAATGTTATCCCTGTGAATTTTCAAAATTCGAAACACTTTTTATCATCTATAAATTGTTAATGTATGTGTACATCTATTTTTAAAATAAAAGTACAAACATTTATTCATAAATTAATATTTATACATTGTATCAATAGAACTATGAGCACAGGTGAAGATTACCTGTAAAACTCTGCAAACATATCTTTATCTGTAACGTAGTAAAGAATTTTAACAACCTGTATTTTATAAAAAATATGAATGATTATATTAGAAAAATGTCCAATCACTAAGAAATTTAAACAAAATTTAAGCACACCAGATTATATTGTTTGGTTGTCTAAGAGAGTTAGAAAAATGTTACGAATTTTGAGATCCACCAGTATTTGAAAATTTTTAACTTCTAAATGCACAAAAATTGTGTTTATCTATCAACCCCAATCAGCTGAACTGCATAAAAGTCAGTTTCTGGGACTAGCTTATATCCTAGTAGGCCATAAAAAACTATGTTCATTAAAGTGAACACAGACAGTCATACCGAACCTACCTTTTCAAGTGCAATTTCAATCTCATCATCATTTAATTTCTCACTACTGCCATTCCTTAGCACGTTATCAGAAAATGTAGAGAGTAATTCTGGAATCGAGATTTCTTTAAATCCTTCGTTGCAGAATTTGGTAAATGCCTCGTCTAGAGCCTGTAAACAAGATTTTTTAAATCAAACTATAACTCCAAACAAACTTTTAGAAACTGGATATGAAACTTAGGATGCTATTTGTTTGGTAGCCAGACATTTAAAGTAGTTTGTTGTTTGGTTGTGTTTTCTTATTAATCTGCTTTATTTTTATACTTCAAATGCTAACACATGTTCTTAAATTCAAATTCCTTTGCCATTCATAATCAATGGTAAATAAAATAAGAAAATTTCATCATTTGATATCACAGCAAGAAAACTTGAGCTCATGCAATTTGGATAGAAATTAAAACTTTATATTCAAAACCTCTGTGAGAAACTCTCATATATTATCTATATGATTTGTTTATTTCACCTTGTAACCCAAATATTAAATTTCCTTATATAAATATATAGCCAACGCAATATGCTAATAGAATCAAATCTAAACTGAATATATCAAATACCTTTTGAAATAGCTTATTGTTCTGAAAACACTCGAGAACATAATGCTCGTACTTGTCATGCATATCAAAAAGCTTCCGAATGAATCCCTGAAAACCATCCAAATACAAAATTTCAATCAACTATTGACTAACATGCAGATGGAATTTCTTAACAATAATTTATAATTAAAATTCTGATTTAAGTTTTGACTTGTTTAAGTGAATCATTTTAAATCATTAAGAAGTGGGTCCTATTAACTGATTTCAGATGAGCCACCTGAACAAATCAATGCTTGGAAAGTGCTGTTAAAATCTGATATAATTGAAAAATATATTGTAAAAGACTCTATTTTCCATTAGTGTAATATGATGAACTAAATAACATTTTTCTCCTTACATAGTATGAAAGAATACTAATTTACAGTTGAATTTCTAACTTAAGTTTTGAGTTGTTTAGGTGGCTCATTTTAAATCACACTAATAGATAGGCTCTATTGAAAGAACAAGTGTAATTTCAGATGAGCCATCTAAAGAAGTCAAAGCTTGATATCTGTTGTTTAAACCTGATATAATTGAAAGATATATTACAGAAAACTGTCATGTTTTCTATTAGTATAATATGATGGTGAATTTAACACTAATTTATAATCAAAATTCTGATTTAAGCTTTGACTTGTTTAGGTGGCTCATCTGAAATCATATTGTTCTTTCAGCAGAAATTAAGACCCACCTATTACTAATCACATTTATTCTTTTAGTAGAAACTAAGAACCACTTATTAGTTTGATTTAATAAATCACCAAAACAAATCAAAACTTAAAATATACTATTTAAACTTGACATAATTGAAAAATATGTTATAATAGACTGTCTTCCCTTAATATAATGTTAATGTGGTGAACTAAATAAGGACGGACAAAACTTTACCTGATCTCGAGTTCCACTGGTATCCCTTCTCCCTTGCTGAAGAACATGCAAGGCATGCAAGTTTACACAAACATGTCACAGAATCAGATATTACTGTTCCAAATAGCTGATGGGCATTTTGTCTTTACTAAATTGTAACTATGTTTTAAGTATTATTAACAACTCAATTTGAGATCATAGCTAGAAACATTACAATATTAGCCGCTGCATCTTCTGCCTGTTTAACAAGTTCTGTTCCTTCTCCAGTGACAAACTGCAAAATACAAACAATCCAGCTAGAAAATCTTTGGATGTCTAAATATAATAATAGACAGTCCAAAAGCATGTATACAAAAGAGAGGAACCTGTTTAAAAGTACATGCGATTGGATCCAAGCCTTGGTATATTTTATTAAACATTCGAAACATCCTTGAAAGATCATCTTTCTGCAATAGAAACCAAATTATGAGCACTTTTCAATATAGATGTCTGTCATAAACCCCCCCAAAAAGTCATAACCTGGCAAATCAGTAAGTTTCTAGTGCTAAGGCAAATCTATACCTTGTGAGCCCTAAGCAAGTCCCAGGGGCCGCAATCCCTTTGCAGAATTTGGTCCTTATACCGAGTCAGTAATTCATTTTCTAATTTCTGAGAAAAAGGAAACAGACAGACAAAATTATAATAAGTAATCCTCCAATGTTCCATGATTATTACACACCTCACAGTCAATTGTAAATCCTATGTTCAATTAAATTGGAGAACAAATGCTCACATCTAATAGCTTCTGCTCAGTGCTTGCATCCAAATAATTGGAAACTCTATCCTTCTCAAGTTGCAAACATTCCTCAACCTGTGGTACAAGAGAATATATATCAGATGCACTTTGATACAAACATGTAAGCTGTTAAGATTTGTGTTTTTCAATTGTCTTTAGGTTTAAAAAATTAATTATACAAATTCAATTATGTAATCTGAATATGAAACATTTTGTAGATATAATTTTTTGTTTAATAGAAAAAAATTTTGCCCCTCTCCAGCTATCTGTTTCTGGATTTTATTTCTATTTCTATTGTCCCTTGATTGGTAAATAGAGCAGTAGCTCTCAGTTGATTGGTAAATAGAGCAGCAGCTTTGAGTGGGTTTTTTCAGGATTTTATATCTTTCAATATGTTGGAACTGTAATTTAACCACTCCATATGAGATCAACTGTTTCTGAATGAGCTAAAATTAGGATTTCTAAATATAGATTTTCTATGTGTTTGTTATTTGTCTGGAGCTGCATGATAAGCTTTCTTGCTGTGTCTAAGATTTCTATATAGACATGATCTGTGTTCTTGCTATGTCTAAGATTTTTATAGAGAGATAATTTGTAATGAAATCTCATCTCTGATTTATCCAATAAAAATTGTGTAATTCTATTGAATGGAAAGATATTTCTATCTGCTGTTGAACAATTTCTATATATTAAATTTTTTTTCTAAAACATGATCAAACAACTTCTCACACAATTTAATCCAAAAACAATATACACTAATCATTATAAACAGTAAAAATCTGATATCTTTTTTAACTCCGGAATCACCTTGAACAAATAAGCTGGACAAGAATACTCTGTAATCCATAATGCAGCCTTTCGAGAATAGTAAGTTTCAGATTCTTGTAACATTGGTGCTTCAAAGTCGTTCACATAGCAATCCATGTTACCCATTCCAGCCTCCACAAATATACCCACAACATTTTTCAATAAAGATCGCTCAATTAGCTCCCCCTCACGTTCACTTTCAATCTGAGAGAAACAGCAAGGCCATTTCAGATCATCATTAAAATCCAGTGACTAACATAACAATTAAACTTCTATACAATTTAAATTCTCTAACAACAACTTGTCAATTCCATATCACCAACTAAAGTAATAATCCAAACCCATTTCATAAAATACTTAATAATAATAAAAAACATACCAGAATAAGCACTGTATTCTTTACATTAATCCTCAACTCATTATACACCTGTAATAACATGTTATAGGAGGTTAACTGAATTTATCAAGAAGCCGTTTTAATTGATTTGTTAAATCCTGATAATAATAATAATAATTATAAGCTTTTTAAGTGGTTTACCAATTCAACAAATGTGCTGAGTCCAGTTTGTCCAATTGAAGGAATGTTACGCTTTGATGTGTAGAAGCGATCCACATAATCAAAGAATAAAGACATCCATTCGACCAGCACCTTGTAAATTTTCCAGCGTCTCTCAAGTTCTTTCAACATGAACTTACCTTGCTTTGCCCTTAAATCAGGTAAAACCTGAGGAAAATCATAACAATTTACAGTTTTAAAACATGTTAGTGTTTTGATTAGATAAAGTGGAAGTAAACTCTTAATAATTAAAATGTTTCTTTATACACAAAAAAATAATAGATACTTACCGTTGTATATATGTACTCATTGACGAACCTCTTATATGTATTGTAGAGTTCACTAAAAGTACCAGAAGATTTCTTCGTGCCCAAATTGAAGATAGTTCTTTGAAAATTGTGAAAGATTACAATAAAAATTTCAAACAATAAAACCATATCAATGAATAAAATAAGTATATTAAGATTAAAATCTTAAAAAAGGATACGTATACAGATGCATATATTGATGAGCGTCTATGGCTTGATCGGAATGTCCCTCCAATAAGCTTGCTACTTTTTTCATACCATCTTTTATAACATTCCATCCTTCATCTAAGTCCCTGTTTATGTGACACGCCATTTCACACCTAAGTGGAGTGGCACTTTCACTTTTAGATTGTAGAGATGAACACTCTGCATCACAATAACAAAAAGTGAGAAATCTATTTTCTATTGTAAATTAAATTATATGCATTCTATTATTCATTTAGAGAAAAGAAAATAATAATAATTAATATTATAATTTTTTAATTTAAGATTAATTAATATTATAATAAGTTAATTTCAGATAAGTTTCAATAAAGTGTGTTTTAAATCAATCATATTAAAATCTGAAAAATATATCACAAACAAAGAGAGTAAAAAAGTAATTATATGAAGATGTCAGTTCTTTCATCTTGCTATTATAATTTATCTTAAATTTTTCATCAACTCTTAACTTTTCAAAATAGAAACAAAAAATCAATCTTATGAATTCTGTATAAAAATTCACCATCAAAAATGAAAATAAGAAAAAAAAACACAAAAAAAAAACAATCAATCTACAAAATCCATCAATCTATCTTTTTTTTTGTCAACCTATCATAACTTAATAAACCTGAGCAAACAAATCAATTTCCAATATAGTTATCATATTCCACCCCAAAAGAGTAATGTGCCCTATGTTCTCTATTTGCTAACCACTAAACATGAAAATATTAAACTTATCTATGATTTATCATAACACAAAAATAAGAAAAAATAAAAGAAACTGCAATCTCTTTCTTAAAAAATATCAATTTGTTTTACATAAATATACTCACCATTGACCAAAAAATCAACCTCAACCCTAAAAACATCTATTTTCTTTAATTCCTCTATAAAGCCACCCTTCAAAAAATTTTACCTATCAAAAACATTTATTTTCCCTAAACTCTATATAGAGACACCATTTCAAACAAAAAAGTAAATTATTTTTTGAAAAAACAATCTATCTAACAAAAAAAAATTACTTTGCTTCAAATTCTTCATCCACCAATAGAAAAAAATTCAATCTCAACCGAGAAAATGTTATTTTTTCCCAAATTTTTTATCTATTACCATTGAAAATCAAATTTATAATAGCTAAAAGAAACAAACCTCAAGATAATTTCAATGAGAATGGAATTCACACTATCATGATAAAATAAGACTCACTAATTCCTATATATACCCTATTTATGCTGAGGTCAACCTAAGTATGATTATGTTGATTCAAGGCCGACTTAACTAACTAATTTTAAATATTTTATTAAATTAAAGGTTCATTTTAAAATTTGTAATTATAAATATAGAATGAAATTTTAAACATGAATGAGCATAATAAATTTTATATTATAATAATTTATAAATCAAATATTTTCATGAATTTTTTTTTGCGAATAATATATTTTATCTTTAAACAATACAAATAACTAATATTCATAAAAAAATATTTCTAAAAAAAATATTAGAAATATTGATTTATTAATAATGCGCAAATAAATATACATACTGTTTTCTTTCTTCTTCTCTTTGTGATCAATATAACGATTTCCAAGCTACGATTACCCTAAAAAAATTACGCATTCACTGAACCCAATCTCCAATGCCCACAACTTTCCTCAAGTGACTCAGGCAAGAGTTTCAATCAATACCACAAAATCTAAGTTACAATAAATTTATAATAATCCAAAGTAGTTATTCAACCGACATACCTACTCATTTCATATTATATTATTTATGTAACTAATTATCTATTTTCATTTATATTTTTTTGTTAAATATTTTTTTCACATATTTAAATTTAATATTTTTTTTTCTATACATATATACATAAATAAATATACACATAAAGGCATGCATACACATATATACATTAATATACAAATAAAAGTCATATAACATTAACTATATATACTCATCCAAATACATCACATCATTGTTATTATTATATTATAATTAATATTAAAAAATATTATACTAGCTTATATATATTTAATAATATATATAAAATAAGTCAAGAGATATACTTTTGGAGGCATCACATTAAAGATAAGCTACATTAAATAAATTAATATTTTATTATTATTTTAATAAAATATATTATAATATTATTATAATATAATTTAAATATAGTAATATAATATCATTTTTCTATAACAAAATAGGGTTATTCTTAAGGCTATGATTACAATTAGGATTAAAGACAAAATTAGCGTTATGGTTATGGAAAAGGATAGGGATAGAATTATGGTTTATGGGAGGGTTATGATTAAGGTTATAGTTAGGGTGATGCTATAATAAAATTATGGTTATTAGTAAGGTAATAGTTGGGGTTAGGGTTAGGGTTCAATTAACTAGTGTTCAATTAGCTTAAGAGTTAGGATTAAATGTGTTTTAATGTTCAATTAGGTCTAGGGTTAGGGTTCAATTTGGTTGAGCATTACGATTAGAGTCAGGGTTAGGCTTTGATTATGATTATTGTTTAAATAAATAAATTATTAAATTATTATTATACTATGATATTGTAATTAATATTAAAGTGTTATAAAGATATGATTATATTATTATATTTTAATTTATTCTTTTTATTAAAAATATTTATCGATAAAAACTAGAAGCATTTAATTTGACATGTTTGTGACACTTAATGTATGAAAAACAAAAAATCATTTATCAATATTTTTTTAATTCTATATTATTTTTATTACAAGATTGGTACATTAATATTTTTAACACACACACACATATGTATATACTTTGAATAATATATTGGAAGGTACAAAATACATGTGCAACAATTGCCTTTATTAAGCACTTTTTCTAACTATATAATGACATAGACAAAGTATCATATAGTTGATATATCCCTTTTCATTCTAATTTATTCACAATTGATCCCAATAATTGCTTGATCTTAGAATTTCCATTGAGTTCTCAAGGATGTTTAGTGTGACTTATTGCACCAAACTCTCAACAATATATATGAAAGAAGTCTAGAGAGATTGTTGAAATGAAGGGACCAATTTGAGTTCCTCTTTTGAATAGAATTTATTTTTGTTTCTTTTTACTTGGTTGAGGAATATAATAACTTTTGAATGAAAAAAATTGTTCTAATAGATGTTGGTTGACACAAGAAAATGAAATTAGTACAATAGAGAAGGATTTTGAGTTAAAATAAAGTTAAAGTAATTTCTTATGTGTTTGGAATCAATTTGGACAACAAAATAGACACATAATTTGAATGCAAATTAAGTCAATTGAATTGCTTTGTGCACATTAACCAATGAAATTTAGTTAAAATTTATTTGAATGGATAAATTTGGAATAAGTCTAGGATAATTTATTTGAAATAAGTTTGAATCTTTTTGTAAATCTTATAAAATATATAAACTACTTAATTGAAATTGTTTCATTTAGACATACTAGCAAATTATTATTGTCATTTTAGATATAGGAGAACACTAGTTTCTCAAAGGAATTCCTTTTACATTTTAAATCAAACTATATATTATTCTTTCTCCATTTTTAGAACAATATTTTTCCTTACTATTTCAAAAGATAACTCCAAATTTTGTTTCAGTTAAATAGAGTAGAAATTCTCAAGTTATTACTAAGTAAACCTCTAATCCCCATTTTATTTATTGTCATTTATAATTGTAGATTTGAACATGAAGAAATTCATATCTATTTTTAACTTCTTAGAAAATAAAGTTATTTTAAGTTTAATTTAACTTTAAAAGTGCATGTGTATGAATATATATTAAATTTAAATCAATTAATTTAGTTTTAAGCCATAATTGAATTATTAAATGTTAATTTACAAAATTAAATGTAAAAGAGAAATTTATTTAATTTTAGATTTTATAAAGAAGAATAAATTTTGTGTAATGAAGATCTTGAAGTTTTAACATAGACAAACATGTAATACAAGTGTGTTAAAATGTTACTCAAGTAAGTTTATGCCAAATTATTAGTATCTTCTAGATCAAATCTGTACCTATAGATCATGTCTACATCTATGGATTTGTGTCACATCCTCACATCACCCACCTTCATAGTGGATGACTATAGAGAAAAAGAATAGAAGGAAAATTAATCCACACCTCATGTTAAACTTTGGAATTTCACCCTTGCTTTAACCTTAAAACTTGGTCAACATGCTCAATGAGTTTTGAGTATTCTCTTTATGTTGGTATGTTTTTTTTTGAAAGCTCTTAAACCTTAAACAAGTTTTTAGCATACTCTTTGTGTTGGTATTTTTTTTTGGTTATATAACCTTCCTAACTCTTGGCAAGGTTCTCTATAGTGTTCAAATTCATGATCTAAAGTGAACAAGAAACAAGTAGATCATTTTTTCAATATATAATGCTTGTCAATAATGTTCAAGGTTCTCAAAATCTTTGAAATTTTTTACAAAGATCAAATGAATTTTTTCATTAGTGTTTCAAGTCTAGTTTTCATAACTCATAAAACCTCAACAATATTTTGAAGGCAAAGGTTTGGATAATTTTTCTGGTTCTTGAATCATCTAAAATCCCTACAAATATATAAATAAAGCATTAATAAAACTTTCCAAGCTTCTTAGAACCTCTAAAAATATTGACAACATTTGAATACTTGATGAGAGAGAACTTTCTAGAATGAAAGAATCCTTCAATAAACCTAAAAGAAAACATAGTTTTGTCCAGTGAATATTGTGTGTGTGAAAAGTGGTATGAGAATCTGTATCTGCAAGACACAACACTTCAATTAAGTCATTACATGCATGGTTAATCAGATATAATCAATGAATAAATAAACCATAACAAATCGACCCATTGCCTTCTAAAAGATGCGAGTATAAGATTGCTCTCAGATTATAAGCAATACCAGTGACTAGACAACATCAAGACGAAGGATTTTATCTATATGAACATGATGAATGCTAGATGGATGCAATATTAATCTAACAACATTTTTGCAATATTAAACTAAATGATTTAATCAATATGAAATAATTAATATGCAATATATCAATGAAATCCTAGAACAAAAACAGTATAATAACAATATATTCTCCAGCCTCTCTTTGAATGAGAGATGAGCCTGAATTTATAGAAAATTCAGAAAGAAACCAACGGTTGAGATCAAATGACGATGAGCGGTCAAGATTTTCCAAGAGGAAGCACAATCCAGGTGAATTGATGTGATTGGATGCTTTTCTCAGTTTTAAAGGAAATTGAACTAAAAATAAGATTAAATCAGGAAAAAACTGATTTAAAGGAAATTGAACTAAAATTAAGATTAAAATCAGGAAAAAACTGATTTATTCTCTATTTCATTCAATTTTGATATTCAATTGTTTTAATTGCTTTCTTTGAGATTATCTATCAATTTTTAATTTGTTTTTTTCAAGATTATCTCCAATTGATTTCTTTTCTCAAATTTTAATTCTTTTTTGTCAATTAATTCCTTTTTTGATTTATTTCCATTTTTGAAGATTTGTGCTCAATTGATTTATTTAATTGAATTAATTCCTCTTTCTTGATTTGTTTCCTTTTTTTGAAGATTTATGGCAATTTGATTTATTTAATTAAATTAATTCCTCTTTCTTGATGTGTTTCCTTTTTTGAAGATTTATGGCAAATTGCTTTATTTAATTAAATATGCTAGGATATTTAATTAAAATAAATAAGATAATTGTTTAAAATGATTTAATTAATTAAATAAATATTTAATTAATATTGAGTGATTGATTTGCCATGTGACATTTGATGATTTTAGGAATTAATTGTGTGCTCAAGATTGATTTAATTGCCTTTGGTTAGGACCTTGGTGACATTGTCGAGATTAGGGGCCCATGGTTTAGATGACCATTTTTAGGGTATTACATTTGCCCCTCTTTGAATTAATGTGCGAGCAGCGCATTGGTTCAAAGAAAATTTGATGTCTAGGAGATGTCAGTTCTGAACTTGATTGATCATGAACTACATAAAAAAGCGAGGTGTTTAGTTTGATTCGAAGCGACAAAGCTGAATAAAGTCTGATTAACATGATACCGTTCCGGAACTTGATTGAACTTGGGAACAATAGAAAACAAAAGATACCGAACTTGAACTTGATTGATCAAGAAGCGGATCTTACTGATCTAGAACTTGATTGAACTTAGATACAGTGAGTGATGATAAAAATCGATCTTGAACTTGATTGATCAAGATATGATGAAGATAAATTGTTTAGCTTGATCAAGAAACGAATAAAACGTAACACCTATTTAGATTTAGCATGATCGAAGATACTCTTTAAACCCTTGATTGAGTTTAAACGAAAAATCAGCTTGATGAAAAGCAATGGAACTGATTAACGTAAAGAGATTGATTCAGATAAAAGACAAATATCAGCTTGATATGAAGCAATGAAACTAATATGCCCCTAGAGATTGATTTGATTTAGATGATAAAGAAATCTCAACTTGATATAAAGCGATGAAGTTGAGATGCCCCTAGCGATGAGGTCTTATTTGATTTTCTTTAGTTGAAAAGATTTTTGCTCGACTTTCGATGAAGATTTAAAAAATTTCTCGACATTGAAAAATGTGAGGTCATAAGGTCATGAGTATGCCCCCTCGGGAGTGAAATCGAAAGATAGCAAGGGTTCATGATGATTATAGGCTATTTTGAGCAATGATAAGTTGTTTTGAGCACAAATGATTCAGAGGAATTTTTGAAATTTTAGCGAGAAATTGAGCGGAAAGTTGATTTGTAGAAATTAAATTGAGATTCAGCGTTGATTAACGAGAAATTGAGTGCAATTAGAGGAGAGAATGAACTTTTGATGAAAAGCACTAAGTGGTCCAAATTTTGAAATTGACTAGCAAAATGATCTCAATTTTCGATTTCGATCCCAAAAATGGACTCAGGACAACCGATTTACAAGCTCGTGATTTGATTTCATTGTACTTGTGTTGATGGATTATGAGATATTGTTCTATATGCTTTATTCTATATGTATGCATTTCTTTTCAGCATGAATGTATGCAATGCAAATGATCATGGATGTCTATTTTTGTTTCTTTTCATATGCAAATAAATGATAATGCAAATGAGTAAGGAGAATGAGTAATGCAAATTTTTTCATTTTTCTATGCAATAAGATGAATGCAAATGAATGATAGTGAATGTATGAATCTATATAATATGCTTATGTATGCAACTAAACATCTCAAAACACAAGTACTCGATCGGAGAAATGATGAAAAGAGACCAATTAGCGAAGAAATGATGACGCTCCATCTCTCATTCAACAAACAAAGAGGAAGCATTGTTACTATACCGAAATCACTCCAAATTCACAAAATGCAGAATGCAATGCAAGATGAGATGCAAAATGAGATGCAACCTAAACCTAGTCACTGGACTTTGAAAAGCTTAATTGTCATCATTGAGCGTTTTACAATTATAGCAAGCATAATAGAGTTCATTTCTTTTCATGTGCAATATTAATTATCTTGTCCGCAATGACCCTTTTTTCGTTCATATCCTTGGACAAATTACGCATGGACCCGGATTGCACAATGAAGAAATTCCCTCAAAACAAACAAAGAAATGATGGGAACCTCCCTGTAGCATTCAAATAAGCGGAGTCGAGGTATGTGAGGCGATTCCACCTTGATGTGAAGGCTCTTATCACAGACACCCAGCTAATTTAGATGTTTCCAGATCATTGGGATCATTCCTTCAAGTAGTAAACAAGAAAATATTATGCCCCCAATCCTTGCTCCTCTTAGTCAAGATAGACTTCCTCGAGTTACTCAGAGGGATAATAATCGAAAACCAATATAAAAGACAGCACACAAATACAATTTTCATGCATAGCTCAAATAGTTTAGTGATTGTTTTCCGTTATGTTGTTTTGCTTGTTAATTCAGTGATAAAACTCTTTAGTAGTCAGGAGATAGGTAACTGACTCGGAGTGGATGACCAGGTTTCACTGACGTAAGGTTGACTTGGTTGATACTGCTTAGGACATATAATGTGCTCTGTGGATTACCTAAGACTAGGACATTGATTGATTTCAAGCCATGAGGGTTCCAACGAACCAGGATGTCACAAAAGTGACTGAAATATGTACAAGCGAAAGAAAATATGCAGGAAAGAAAGAATGCCAACGTTGCGTTGATAGATGGAGCGCTTGAGTACAAGAGGCGCCTGTTTACCAGGTTTTCACCTGCTTGGCAGAGATTTTTTTTTTTTTTTTTTCTGTTTTTCTTTTTCTTTTTTTTTTTTTTCTGTTTTTCTTTTTCTTTTTTTTTTTGAATTTCTTCAGGACTTTTTCTGATTTTTATGATTTCTTGAGGACATTTTCTGATTTTTAGGATTTCTTCAGGACATTTTCTGATTTTTAGGATTTTTTCAAAAGTTTGCCCCTAGTGTCTAGCAAGGCAAAAGGGATTTTGAGTACATGAATGGATAAGTGAATGATGGTGGACACTTTCAAGGACTATCTCACAACATTAATCCAAGCACATGTTCCAGATATAGCAATATAAAGCAAGGATTTTAGCGATGTAAAGCAAGGATATAGCGCAGCGAAGCGAGGATATAGTGTAACGAAGCCATATGGTCCAAAGAAGTGGCCATGTCAAGAGGTTTGTGGAAAGAAAGTTTTTGCATTTTGTCCATAGTGTTGATCAAGATCAAGGAATAGATTTGAATAGGAGGCAGATAGGATAATCAAGATCAAAGGTGGTAAGCGAGCAATGGATAGGAGCTTAAGGGTCTAGATCAAGTGTAATAAATAGGACACATGAAGCCTGCAAGGATCCTTAACCTTGTCAAGATCAAAGGTGGAAAACGGATATGAATGTAGATAGAGCGAATGAGGGATAATGGAGGATGAAGAATAATGGAGGAAGATGGATAATAGATGGATGTACATGGATGGAACTTTCTCCCAGTGTAAAGTGAAAAAGGATAATGGATTACGCATGACGCTTGTTTACCAGGTTTTCGTCATGGTAGTTGCCCAAGGTGCCACAAGAAGTGGTTTTCACACAAGGACAAATTTATTTCTCTTTACTTTTTTTTTTTTCTTTTTTTTTCATCATTTTTCTTTTCTTTTGGAAGATAATGGAGGCATGAGAGGAGATGGAAGAAGGACCCCAATGTCTCGCTGCTTTGGATGGTACCTTTAGAATATGAGTTGCAATAGACCATGGCTATGAAGGTATGCTCAAAGATGTTGGTAGGATAATGAAATGAAACTAGGGCAAGGACTTATGCAAAGGATTGGATAAGAGGGATGGAAGGGTGAAAAAGAGGTGTTGGATAATGGATGGGATGTTGGAAGAATTGTGTATCGATAGATGGAAATGCTGGAAAGATCAACATTGGCACACGCCTTGAGGGATGGTGCACATATGGAGGAGAAGTGAATCTCAAATTTTGAGATTTGGATGGAGGAAAGGTTACATGTTTTGGTGCATAAGAACCCAAAATGGATGAAGGAGGTGATAGAGGAATAGACTCAGAAGGTTTGGATGGAGGAACAACAATTTTGGATGCCAATTTTGATTTTTCTTTAGACTGTTGTGCTTCAAGTAGCTGCTTAGGGATCCACATGGTTTTTGATTTTTCATTCTTTTGTAGTTCCTTATAGCGCATTGCTTGTACAAGTGCCTTAGGAACCCATATAACTTTTGACTTTTCTTCTTTCTTTGTGGCATTTTGTACTTTTCTTTTTCTTTTTGGATCATATTTTTCTTTGTTTTGACATGTCGATTAGATGGGACATGTTGATCCTTGAATACACGTGGATTACTTTACTTATGACTTTTATGCTTGGCATCCAAATTGCTTGGAGGGAGATGCGTGGATAGATAGGAATGATATGGAGATCTTTTATATTGATGGAAGGTACTCAAAGATGTGTGCCTTTGTTGATCTTTCATAAGGGATGGAGGGATATAGGGACCTAGAATGGATGGAAGCGATGATGGGGAAGGCATGTATTTGGATTTAACTGGAGAAATGTAGGATTTATGAGGGATACCAACATCTTGAGAGTGAGAAATGTAGCCATTATAATCAAGATTTTCTTTTATAGCAGGGGGTTCTAATATACCTTTTTCATGAATGTCTAACCCTTTTTTTTGATAATGCATGCTTTGAAAGATCTTTTTAACAAAGGGTTTCTTCTTACTTTGGATGCTAGAGGCAAGTCCATTTTGAGGTAAAGGTATCTTGCATGGAATGATAGGATCATGAGAGGGATTTATGGGCATGATGGACTCTTGAGGTGAACATGGAGGATTATGACAAGGAGATGAAGGGATACTTTGATCTTGACATAGAATAGGATCATTGGATAGAGTAGGAAGGGTGTTTGACTCTTCATTTTGAATATGATCATTTGAAAAGGTGGAAGAGACATCATGATCTTGCTTAGGAAGTGGATTAGGAATGGGATTTGGAAGGATGGTTTTCTCTTGAGATGGAAGGGGGTCATCTTGGAAGAAATGGAAAGGTATAAGGGGATCATCATGGGATTCTAGTGAAATAGGATTTTTTTCAATCATTAGATGGGATTGAGGAGTTTTGGTGTCTTGATCTTGGTTTATGATAGGACTTATTCTTCCATTTTCCAGATTATCCTCTTGACATGGAGTCACTTCTAAGGAAGGGGTAGGATTTTTCATGGGTGTAGGGGACTCTTGGAATATCTCCATATTTTGGCATGATAGGGAAGCATTTTGGAAAGGGCCTTCTGGAGTGGGTACGTTTGGAATTGGAGTGCATGATGGCATAGGATCTAGGATTTTTAAATCTTTAGAGGAACTTGTATCAATATTGGCATTAACTTGGATTTCCATAGGAGATAGCCCTTGAAGGTCAACATGAGAAGTTTCATTGTTTGAAGGAGATGGTATGGATTGTTGCTGAGAAGTTTTAGGAGATGAAGGCATCATGGAAGGGATGGAGGCTACATATGGAGCCTTGCTAGACATAGCTTCATGATTTTGATTATGCTTAGAAGTAGTTCCTTCAATTTCAATGACACCATCATCAATGAGATCTTGAATCTTATGTTTTAATTCTATGCAATGCGAAGTCTTATGTTCATTTTGTCTATGATATGCACAATACTTACTCATAAATTCCCATCCCCATGTGGTCTTTTTAGGCAATATAATAAGATTGTTCTTAAGAAGTTCTTCTAAAGCTAATTCAATAGATTGCCCCAAAGGTGTAAACTGTCTATCTAGGGAAATTTTGGAGGATATGTCTTTATGACTTGGTGAAGGTGTTTTGTGATCTTGTATGAGATTTGGTCTTTGATTGTCAATTATTTTTTGGTATCTAATCGTCAAATCACCTAATTGTTTTAGCATTCCTTGAAGTTTCGCACTCTTGATATCACGCATTTGTTTTTCAAAAGGAGTCACTGATTCATTTTCTTGGATTTTCAGGTCATACATTTCTTTCTTGATATCTTGAAGAATTTGAGCAAAGGTAGCCATGGGAATTGGAGTTAAGGTATCCATGAGATTATTACTTTTGTCAAAAAAAATTAGAAGAGCTTTTGGTTTGAACAGGCATTTTTAACCGACAGGACCGAGAGCGAGATGTGTTGCAGAAGTCAAGATCAAATTGTAGCTAGTAGTTCGTTTAACGTAGTAATTAAGAGAAGTAACTTAAGATCTGGTCTGGTTTCAGGAACGATCTATCCTGTGTAAGACGTTATCTAAGTTGACTTAGGTTTGATAAAATGTTCGTTTGAACTAGCTTAAAGATGATCGACAAAATCGTGCAATGCAACGACAGAGGTACACTATCAAGGTTGTTTATGCTCAAGAGGATGATAACCAGTTTTAGGCTTGCTGTAGACTGATCTAGGAAACTTTGACTATTTTGACTGACAGGATCAGGAATTCATATGACAGAGGATTGGACAAAGACGAGATTCCGACAAACAGAGTTTCAATGACTGACGACTACTAGTTTTTGTTAAGGATTGATGTTTCAATGACTAACAGAGACTAGTTTGGACACAGACAGAGTTTATCACTGACTTTGTTTGTTGTTTTCTCCAGTTTTGGTATTCCAGTTTTAGTTTTAGGGATGAAAACATAGAAAACACACAAGATATATAATAATTCAATCACAGCACGCTAACCCTATGGAAGTTGGCTTAGAGAAGAAAACCTTTGCTTGCTGACTTAGGTACACACCCAATAGCTAATCAGAATATGACCGTTGAGTCTCACGCAATGGATTCTCAACGCCGTATTAGCCGACTCCAAACGCTAATGGGGGCACGATATGGCAAGTGTCTTGGGAGAGTTACTATCTCTCTTGCACAAAGATTATCAACCTTTCGGAGGTGAATCAGGTAGTTTCTATCTTATGGTTCTTAGTCAGGAATTTCGTTTGAAATTACCCCTTGAAGTCACGCAAGCATGATTGAGGCCTATAGCCCAACAAGGTACCGAAACAAGATGTAGTCACGTAAACGTGATTGAGACCGCGAGGCCCTACAAAATGCTTGATATGAGAGATCTCAAAGAGAAAACTCAAATAATCCCATCCTCTGAGACTTTAATCACCAGAGGCCTATTTATTATAGTGAGTTGGAATGCTCAGGTCCAGCTATACTCACTTGGGTCGTTCTCACAGGGTGATTACTTTTTCCCACTATGACAGGCCCACTAAAGGTACACAAATCTCAAAACTTAGAAAAAAACTTCGAGGGTCTAGATTTCTGATTGTCTATAAAAGACAAGAGCATACTCTCCTACCTCTTAGATTTTTCTGAAAACACGAAAGACAGATTTGTTCTTTAACCAGATAGCAATTTAAGTGCCTAAGAAAATACTAAATGAATACACAATGTTTAGTCGATTTCTCCTTAGGCAACCTGCAAAACCAATATGTCAGTAGTCATTTTCTTCTTGATTCTTTGGCATGCGTATGTTTGATTGATAGATTCTTTGACAAGCGTCCTGAAAACATTAAAATCTCAAAATTAGTTTCCAAGATAACATAAAAAAAATCATCAAAAGAAAATTCTATCATGTAAACTTTAAACTAATCTAACAAGAATTTCCATTTTATGACTATCCTAGTTATGACAATTTTTGATAGTACTGCACTCTATCGCTTATAACTTTTGAACCAAAAATAATTTGGAACATCTCTTCGGTGAAAATATGGAAAACTTGGTTTTACAAAACATATTAAAATTTGGGTGAGATCCAACAGTTAAATAAAAAGTTATGCCCTCCGAACCGAGACCATTTTTGACTGTCACAGAAGAATAGGTAAAATGACAGTCCTGCACTCTGTCAATCATAACTTTCAAACAAAAAATAGTTTGTCAAATCCGTTCGGTGAACCTGTATAAAAATTCATTTTCAAAAACATATCAAACATTTGTTGAGATCCAACGGTTCAATAAAAAATTATACTCTTCCAACCGAGACCATTTTTTACTGTCATAGAAGGAGTAAAATGATAGTCCTGCACTCTGTCAATAATAACTTTCAAATCCAAAATATTTAGGAAAATCCCTTCAGTGATCCTGTAGAAAACTTGATTTTACAAAACATATCACAAATTAGTTAAGATCCAATGGTTCAATAAAAATTTATACTCTCCAAACTGAGACCATTGTTTACTGTCATAGAAGAACAATAAAAAAGAAAGATTTTTATTTGCAAATTTAACACATGTTTATTAGTTATAAAAATCAAACATTAAATTTGTTCAAGAAACATTATAAATCTTGTAATTGTGGGTTTGAGCCCCACGGTGGGCGCCAGAAATGTGTGTGTGAAAAGTGGTATGAGAATCTGTATCTGCAAGACACCACTTCAATTAAGTCATTACATGCATGGTTAATCAGATATAATCAATGAATAAATAAACCATAACAAATCGACCCATTGCCTTCTAAAAGATGCGAGTATAAGATTGCTCTCAGATTATAAGCAATACCAATGACTAGACAACATCAAGACGAAGGATTTTATCTATATGAACATGATGAATGCTAGATGGATGCAATATTAATCTAACAACATTTTTGCAATATTAAACTAAATGATTTAATCAATATGAAATAATTAATATGCAATATATCAATGAAATCCTAGAACAAAAACAGTATAATAACAATATATTCTCCAGCCTCTCTTTTAATGAGAGATGAGCCTGAATTTATAGAAAATTCAGAAAGAAACCAACGGTTGAGATCAAATGACGATGAGCGGTCAAGATTTTCCAAGAGGAAGCACAATCCAGGTGAATTGATGTGATTGGATGCTTTTCTCAATTTTAAAGGAAATTGAACTAAAAATAAGATTAAATCAGGAAAAAACTGATTTAAAGGAAATTGAACTAAAATTAAGATTAAAATCAGGAAAAAACTGATTTATTCTCTATTTCATTCAATTTTGATATTCAATTGTTTTAATTGCTTTCTTTGAGATTATCTATCAATTTTTAATTTGTTTTTTTCAAGATTATCTCCAATTGATTTCTTTTCTCAAATTTTAATTCTTTTTTGTCAATTAATTCCTTTTTTGATTTATTTCCATTTTTGAAGATTTGTGCTCAATTGATTTATTTAATTGAATTAATTCCTCTTTCTTGATTTGTTTCCTTTTTTTGAAGATTTATGGCAATTTGATTTATTTAATTAAATTAATTCCTCTTTCTTGATGTGTTTCCTTTTTTGAAGATTTATGGCAAATTGCTTTATTTAATTAAATATGCTAGGATATTTAATTAAAATAAATAAGATAATTGTTTAAAATGATTTACTTGGAATGATTTAATTAATTAAATAAATATTTAATTAATATTGAGTGATTGATTTGCCATGTGACATTTGATGATTTTAGGAATTAATTGTGTGCTCAAGATTGATTTAATTGCCTTTGGTTAGGACCTTGGTGACGTTGTCGAGATTAGGGGCCCATGGTTTAGATGACCATTTTTAGGGTATTACAAATATAATGGTTATCATAACCACCCAAACCATTGACATAATTATCGGAAAAATTAAAAAATGCTAACAAAAACTTGATTAGGTTTTAATTGGTGATTTCAAAGTGATTGAAAGAATAAAATTAGAGTTATAACAAGAATGTTGGGTAATTTTAAGATCATCATTATCTTAGGAACATGGACATAATTTTTAAAGAGTTCAAAAGTACAAATAAATAAAATAAAAGGTGAAATATAAAATAAATTCAAGTTAATTTGTAAAAACAATGTTTCCAAACACAATTGTCTCCCATGAACCTAATGCTCAACTAAAATTGTGTAAAATTTAGCCCATTGTCTTCACTAATCAGAAATGTTCCTCGCCAATTTGCGATCCATGTGAAAATGTAGGCTAAATTTCAGTACAGCCCCCTTTCCATAAATTACTTAGTTATTTACTTCAAACTTTCCATGAAATTGTTCTTTGCTTCTAAATTTTGAAATTGTTGCTTCATGAAATCTTCCCATTTTCACTATCTTAGTTGAATACAATTCATTTATGTTTTCTATGAAAACATTTGAATATAAAAGACAAATAGTATAGTTATGAGCATGCTACTATATTGAATAATTATTTATCTTAAATGGCATTGTCCTTAGCTTGGCTGATCGCTTTAACACTCCTCTAATTGACTATGTCCAAGGCTAACCCCTGAAAAATGACAGTCTTTTTTCTCTCCATTAACTCTATCTGAATCTAAGGTACTAGACACAAGCCTCTTGTTTAGATTAGAACCATGTTAAGATTAGATTTTTGTTCTAGATGGAGGATTTTTCTAATAGAAAAATCTTTAGAGAAAAATAAATCAACATTCCTTATATCTTTGACAAAGTTTTTTCTCCATTGAAGGGTCTTTCTATAGTGGTTTCAATTTTATTCTTATAATTTTATTGATATAATCATCAATAGGGGCTTTACATTTGGAATTAGAATTGGAATTAAAACCAAGAGGTCATCTAACAAGTGAGGAATATTTTTCTTCCTTGACTTTATATCCTCCCTTCTATCTCTAGCTATCATTTTCTTAATCTCATCTAAGGCAATTGTTTAGAAGGATGGAGAGAGTTAGACAAATTCATAGAGGCAAGGCCCCTATGGGGAGTTTAATGCTTGAACTAATCTATATGTTCTTCAAGATATTATTTGTAGATCCACATCTCATTTTTTTGGCTTGATTAATTAATGAAATAAACTGGTGTACTAGCATACATTGCACACCTTTTAATAGGGTATCCAATTTTACATTCTCATTGCACTCATTTTAGTATTCCCCATTATTCTATACATTATAGGACCTTTATTGATTTAAATTAATATTTAATTTAATATTATGAGTCTTATTTCACTTTAATAGATCAACACTTTATTATGTGGGTCCTTATTTTAATTGTGCCCTTTAACTTATTGCATTTCATGCTATATATGGGTCCTATGTCATTTCAAATTTTAAAATGCACCTTTACCCACATCTAAATATTATAAATTTTCATATAAATTATGTTTGTACTATCCAGGCCCTATTATCTCGTGTCCTTAAAAATTTAGGCTTATTTTGTTAGGACACAAGTGCTTAGATTAGCATTGTCCAAGATAATGGTTCTCATATTAGAGCCCATGTTACAAACACTAGGATCTCTGGTTAAGGTTTTTGCTTGTAGTCCTACATGGTGTGCTATAGTGTTCTCTTTGACTTGAATTGTCCTTTGAAAATTGTAAAGAAATAAAGAACATTGGAACCTTGGAAAATTTTAGAAATCTATGCTTTGTGCTCTCTCCTTAATCCTTTTCAAAAATCATAGTTGTGTGCAACATGTGTATTTGTTTCTTATTCTTTAGTTTTGGATTCAAGCAATGTTTAAATGATTCTATGGGGTCTTTCTTTGCTCTATAATCTCTAGTGCTTGCCTAAATGTTAAAGGTTGTTTTCACTATGTAAATGATTATGCTATAGAGTGAGGGAAATTGTGTATACCCTCTTAACTAATGCTATGCTTATAGGATTAACTTGTCACGTTGGAATAATACCTTAATTTATTTTTGAAAATAAGATGAAGTGTTTGTATTATGTGTATAATAATTAATTAGTGTAGATTATGATGTGTAATTGAAGTACTTGTTTGAGACACTTTATCTTTTCCTAGTATATGTCCTCTTTCATTAAGAATAATTACTTAGACTTTTATAAGAGATTGCATTGCATTAAAGATAATAAAGGAATATGGATATGAAAATCAATTTATGGTCTTAAATGTTTGGTGTGCACTCTCTAACACATTCAAGGCATTATACCCTGGGAGACTGTGTAGCGGTTATTCTCTTTGGTGTGACTAATAGTGGTCACCTCGTGATGTAGATTTGGATGAGTTGGCTATATTGTCTTGAGTTAATTAATGATTGAATGAAGTGTCATTGGAGTTAATTTGGCTTTTGGTTTTTTAAATTCTTCTTTCATCTATTTTGTTCTTTATGGTGACACTTGTCACAATTTATTTCTTGTTGATTTCGTCGGCAACTTTTTGTAATTTAACATTGAATTTGACAATCCTTTATTTTTGGACTTTCTCTTTTGTTGTTGATGTCTATAGTGGTCATTCTGAATGTTGAGTATTATGGACCCTCGTTTTGAATTAAGTGTAGTCTCTATCATGTTCACTTCGAACCTCTGATAGTGTGTGTGAGGGAGGACACTGGACGAAGAAGTGCAGTAGACCTAGCAAACAATTAGATAATGTTGATATTGGTTAAGTAAATGAAATATGTTAATAAGATGAAATGTACTAGTAACATTTTTTGGATTTTATGAAATTCTAGATAGAAGTGCATTTAGATTTGAGAAATTTGTGATATATGAAATAGTTTAATGAAAATGAACTGCTAATTCATTGTCTTCAATGAGTGCTTATGTATATCTCATGTATAATTAATGGCTAAGGGTGTCTTTGGTTAATATGATTGGATGTAGGATGCATCGAATGTTTGTATTAGGTAGTGATATTTATTCCTTCTTCTTAGTTAAGATGGTGTTGTGCTTCATGTTTGGTGCTTGATGTGGAGACAGGGATGTTTGAATGCTATAAATCTTGTTTTCCCTTGAATTTATAGGACAAAGATTTATAAAAGTTGCAGGTTATTTTTATTTCATTTGGATTTGAAGGGAGCTCATTCAAGAAATTTTTCCTCATATAGGTGTATGATATGACTTCTTCAATAAAATAAGGATGTACCTATGTGTAAATTATTGTGAAAAAAGTATATACATTTTCTTAATTGCGTGTAACTAGATGTTAAAGGAGTGTTTCAATGCTTAAATGGCGTGAGTTATTGTGATTTTTGCTTATAGATGGTAACTTGGAGACAAGATTTAAATTTGTCTCACAAAATGTGGTTAAATGAAGTTCTCTCTTGAAGATATTTTAATGATTTAGCATGTTCAATGTAACAAGTAAGAGTTTTGTGACTTGTTTTATCTCTTGTGTAGCGTATGTATCTTGAATATTTGAAGCATAATAAGAAAAAATTTGTTGTCATTATCTTACTTTAAGCTAGGAACTGTTTGAACTAAGATGTTTTATTGATTGATGGATCCTTAAATGAGAAAGATTAGGTATATTGTTTGTGATTGTCCTAAAGGGAAGATTTTAATTTTTCTATGTTCAAAGAAAGTTTTGGATTAATGTGTGCATGATTTCAACTTAACCCTTGCAACTTCCAAGAGTAAGTTGAGTCCAAGGGCTGGAGGATGTAGTGCCTCTCCCTGATTCATCTTGTCTTTTGTGCATCAATAGATCATATTGATATAGCTTAGTCTATTTTATGATGATTTGATGGTATCTTACCATGTACTAACCCTAATTCATGATTATATTGGATATGATGGTGATTATGATAGAGCTTGGTTGTCGTGACTGACTTCTACTACATTTATGTTAGGGACGATTTCATACCACTTATTCACGAGAACGATATGGAATTGTGATTCCCCTTCACTTGTCTGTTTATTTTATTATATATGTTATGGTATATTTTGATGTATGTTTGTTGGTGGTGACAGGTTTACAAGTACTAGACATTGACTCCACATGGCTTCACAGGTCTGAGCATGTCTTCATCCCAATGTAAAGTTGATTGGAGATGACATGAAATCCCATTCTACACTATAGGTTAAAGTTGATATGTCCTGTCAGTCTTATTTTTGTGGTTAGAGTTGCCTTGTAGTATTTTGTGTTACCCTATGATGGGTTGTCTTGAGGAGTTGCTATTATTAGTTAATTAAATTATTAATTAATTAATTGGCTTATATAGTTTATTAATAACAAATTAAATTATTGGATGGCATTGGTATTTAAATATAATTGTGTAATTAATTATTGAGGTTTATTATTTATTAATGTTATTTTGTGGATCATAATATTGTTGGCAGCAGTCAACAAGGAAGACTGAGAGGAGGGGTGAATCAGTCTTCACCGGATTCACAACAAATTAAACTTCCAAAACATAAACTAATAAATCACAACAACAACTAAAAAGAAAATTAACAACAAAATACATAACATCAATATTTTGATGTGGAAAACCCAGCTAAGGGAAAAACCACATTAGGAACCTACCCAGAATAAGATGATACTCTGTAGTAGTATGTGAAAATATTACAATTGGGAATGCACATGCATTCAGGCACACTGCCTAGAGCTCACTACTTAAAAGATATATTCCCAGAAGGCTACAACCTTCAAGGAAATCTCCCTGAATTACAAAATAAACCGGAATACAATCTAGAAGGAATGAACTATAATAATAGCATCTACAAATGCTTGATGACAGTTTCAGTTAACCACAGTTGCCTGCCCTGCAACACCAAAAATCACCGTAATAGTTCATTGAATGATATATCCTTGTTCGAATAATCACCTCTCTATAATAAATGTAGACACAACACTGACACCAAAATTACATAAGTATATCACCTATATATACAAATCATGAACCTTGATAACAAGGTCGGCTGAACCCTCAACCCTCAACTCATAATTACAAAAATTACATTACATGATACAAAGATCGACCATCAGACCAATATTATGATTTAAATTACATATCATAGACCTAATTAAAATTTCCAAATGAATACATCCACTGGAAATCCCACCACGATCAACCGCAGCATGTTACACCACCAGAAATACTGCATAACACACAAATTATCACCGGTTCATAGAAATTACTAAAAAATCGCTCAACGATCAATGCAAGTCACCAAAAAAAATAGGACATAACTAGGAAACACCATCATGAATGTTAGAATCATCTGGAATAGTTGTACAATCATCTCTTTTCAAATCTTCATCGGTCAACGTCTCAAAGCTCAAGAACACAACCAATCAACAACTGTCATGAAGAAAGATAAATTGTGGTACACCAAATCATGAACCATCTGAAATGAAGATACACAAGATCATCCCAAACAATAATCCAAAATATCAGTACAAGATCTAATCACACTGGAATATACCGAAGGGAATGCCAAATACTGCACAATAGTGATCAACAAAACCAAACTAAAAAACCAAACCAAAAACCTTTCCCAAACTCACCGGAATATGTTGACATCAATGACAACAACATATCCTAGCAGCAACAATGAAAAACCAAATCCAACAATCTCCTCCTTTGGCATTGATGGCAACATATGAATGTGAAAAATAGTCAATGCAAAGAAAGAAGATATCACCAACAAACTCCCCCTAAGATTAAGATAGATAAAGCAATTTTTCACATGATCTCCCTTTGAGAACAATGCCACAGATCACCAAAATAGAAAAATCAAACTGTCTCCCAAAATCAAACAATGGTAGTGATGGTTCTGATGACTGAGTCTGAGGTTAAGGTCATTGCCTCTACCCCCCTTAGAAGAGGGTCTAAATCCCCAAGAAGAACAATGATGTCTCATTGGTGGAGGAAACCTCTAGTTACAAGGTGAAGCCCAAGGGAAAGGGTAAGAGGTTAATTTTATCTGATTCTAATATGGGGGGTGAGTAGCCTTCTAGACTTTTTGAAAACCAAGAATCAAAACCAATGGACTTGGACTCCCTGGACTTACAAGACAAGCCTAAAATAATGCTTGACATTTTGGGAACTACTAGAAGAGCCTCGATTGATATGTATTGCTTCCAACGTTGGGTGCTCCATAAAATTAAGACTCTGCATCTCAAGGAGAGAACTACCTTAGCTAAGATGGAAAGGGTTGAAGGGGTTGTTGGAAAATGCACACTCCAATGAGAAATTGTAGGTGATTGAAGGTATTGTCATTGATGGAAACCTTACAATCATATTATACCGGTAGGCACCGGCACCAGCAAACTCTACACCAGCATACAGTTCACCGACACCAAAAAGATTAATTACCGGCACCCTGGCTGATAGGATTTTATTAATTGCAAAATGTAATTAATTGTAATATCTTTTTGTAAAGCCGACAAGGCATATTGTAATAAGGCTCATATATAAGTATGAGATCTTAGAGAACATTTGTAAGTAGGATATATGAGGCAGACATGGTTAGATTATTTATGCAAATATTAAGGCAGAATTTGGTATAAGGTTTTGGAAGTTGCAGAGCTTAAACTGGTAATAGATCTGGCATAGCAGATGCCCTTTTGTAGTAGTACATGACATTGGATTTGTATAATCCATTTTGTAAGTCAGTGAGACTTCTCTTTTGTATGTAAGCAGTGAGATTTAGGCAGTTGGCCTTCCTGCATGTGGAGGCCCCTATTATAACAGTAATATTCTCTTATTGGCCAATAAGCAAATATTGTGGGTCACAAATCCCACTGAGGTTTTTCCCACACCGGGTTTCCTCGTTAAAATATTGTGTTATGGTGTGCTTTTCATGTTGTTCTTATTGTTCTTATTTGTTGTATTAATTTTGGTTTATCGGTACACAATTTTGGAATGCTTTTCATATAATAAGTTCAGAAAATTCATTAACCAGCCAGATACTGATTCACCCCCCCTCTCAGTATCTTTGGGAATCCTAACAATTGGTATCAGAGCCTGGTCCTCTATTTTCAAAATCCTAATAGCTTGAGGAAGATTCTGACACTGGTAGAGATGGAAAACTTGAGAAAGCAATTGGAAACATCTCTTGCAGACTATGATGCAGAAAAAGTAAAGAATATCAAACTTGAAGATGATCTGAAGACTACATGGGAAATCATTCAAGGACTTTAGAAAAATCTCACTATTACTAGGAACGAAAGAAGAGAACTTTCTGAAAAGATGCAGAGTGATGATGATGAGAAAGAAACTCTTAATGACCTTGTGAACAAGCTGAGACAAGAAAATAGTACAATGAAGAATGAGATGCAGGATATGGCTATGAGATTTAGTAAAGACATTGAAGATAGAAAGAAGAATGAAGATGACTTGGTTAGAAGACTAAATGATGCTGGAAATGAAAATACAAGACTCGGTCATGAGAATGATATGTTAAAGAAAGATTTGATGCATACACAAAATGACAGAACTGAACTCATGAGATAGAAAGATTTCTTGGAAAATCAGTTGGCTACTGCAAATCAACACAAGGAGAAATTCAAGAAAAGTTCAGAAGAACTTGATGACATGCTGAAGAATCAGAAACCTAATGGAGATACAAATGGCCTTGGCTTTGAAGTTGGTGAAAGCTCTGGTACTACAAAGAATGACGATCACAGCAAACCGGTAAGACAACCTAATGCTTACAAATTTAATGGAAAATGCTTTAACTGTAACAAGTACAGTCATAGAGAAAATCAGTGTAGATCTAGAAATTATCAGAACACTAATACACCCATTGGTCAATGTTCTAAATGCAAAAAAGTTGGTCATAATTCAGAAAATTGTAGAATGAATGTAAGATGTTATATTTGTGGAAGATTTGGACATCTATCTAATCAATGCAGAACACATACTGGCATAGGATATGGGAAAGCTATTCAGAAAAACAATGTGACTTGTTATGCTTGTAACAAAATTGGACATATTGCAAAATTCTGTAGAAGTAAGGCATCATAGGCAAATAACAAAGGACCCACTTTGAAAGGTAAAGAAAAGGTTGAAGAGGTAAAGCAAGAATTTTTAAAACAATGAATTAAAAAGTTTGACATGAATGTTAGTGAAGCTATTCCTTCACCGGTAGAATAGAGTATCTCTCCACCGGCAGGAGATTCTTCATCTAACTGAGAAATAATCCTTTGGGGGTATGGCAACAAATTGAAAATGTGCTAATTAACCCTTAGTTGATGGTGAGAAGCTAGATTACTTCTTTACCGATAGATGAGTTAAGTTTTTGACTTAACCGACAGGCTTAAATGTGGCAGTTGAAAGAAATAACATTATAAAGCAAGTGTTTTGGCTCCTTTTTCATTCACCGAGCATTCAAATCTCCAGAGAGCGTGAAAATCCCAAGCAAAGGCATCCACAGCGAAAAGTGAAGCAATTCATCCAAGCATTCATCCTAAAGGTAGATTAAGGTATTTATAATTATGGCTTCTTCATCTGCACCTAAATTTATCGCAAACCCTATTGTGATTGAAGTTATCAAGCGCCCTAGACCCGTGTTCAAACTTATTCCTAAAATTGCGAAGAAAGATGATACCCTAGGAGTATTTTCAAAAATACCTAAGGGAGTAGTTTATGCAGAGGATCCTAGAATGTATATACATTGTCATATTGAGGAACTAGGAGCTGAAGAAATAATGAACATGTATAGGACTATAATTTTTGATGAAAATAGTAATGTTAAAGCGAAACACAAGATAGTGGAAACCCTAGGCTTTGTGGACATTCTTAGTATCCCTGATTTTCCTAAAGATGTGATAAGAATAGTCTTGAGCGGAGTTCATGGAGAGTTCTTTTGGTTGGATTTCATCCATAAGATCACTAAAGAGGTAGTTAGGGCAGTAACAACCTTACCTTCCACCGGTAGCAGTCCTGACAGAACTAAGAAAGTTTCAAATGACACTGTGATGAACTTAACCAGTGCAACATTTGACAAAAGATTCCTAAGAGTCAATGACGTGAAGGACATCAATGTTAGATTTGTCAGTATGATTCTTGGTTATAAGGCTACACATGCAAACATACTAAACTCTGTCTCTAGCTTATGTATTAAAAGTGCATATGACATGGTGAATGGCTTAAAGATGAACTAATAGACAACTTAAAGAAAATCAAAGGTGATAAGAAGGGAACTTTCAGATTTGGTAACTTGCTTGTATGCTTAGTGTTATACATTACCAAGGAAGTACCCGGCATCGGTAGGAAAGACATTGGTTTTGATATCCCGGTAGGAAAGCAACTATTAGAAATAATAAACAACATGGGAGATGACAAAGAGAAAAACATAAATGAATATATTCAAACTTTGAAAGGGAGAATGAAGACAAGAATAAGGCTATCTCAAGAAATTGTTGATAAGTATCAAAAAGAGATATGCTTTGTGATCAAGAAAGATGAAATATGGATGGAGGCAGTTATCCCTGGGACTGTTTGGGTTACAGAGATGGGATATGAGGATGATGACAACATAGTTGAAACTTATGTAAAATCCCTCTTAGAAGTCCCTAAGGAACCGAAAGAAAAAGTATTTGGCAATGCTCAAACAATTGAAAGTGGCATTCAATCTCAGAAAAGATTCAAGAAAACTGAGCAGATAGTTAGGAGAGGTTCAAGACAGGCAAAATAAATAAAGGAAGATGTTTTGAATAAAACTGGTATTAAGGAGAGTGAATTGGAAGGACTACAACCGGAGACACATCTCTCACCGGTTACTACTTATTCAAACAGTGAGATACCGACTATATTCAAAAGGGTAGAAAGAAAAAGAAAACCCTCACCGACACCCTCACCTACACCCAGAAAGACAAGACAAAAAAAATAGGCAGTGAGGCCCCCAGCTAAAAAGATGACACCAAAGAAGAGGAAACATGTTATTCCCACTTTTGACAAAAATTTGGAAGAGATCACTGAAGATGGCAAACTGACAAATATCAGCAAGTTGTATAACACACTATCTAATGATGAAAATGAGAGCATAGAAAATAGTGTAATCTTACACTTAGACATTTATAAGAAATTTTTGATAGAGATTGTAGATGACATACCCAATGATCTGTATAGAAGACTAGAAGCTAGAAGGGTAGCCATTGTGGAGTTAGATAAGAAAATCAAAATAGAAAAGCTACTTGCAGTTCACCCAGTGAACTCCACACAAGAAATTGATGAGCTAATAAGTGAAGCTAACCGAACAGTACTCTCAGCTGGACATCGACATGTAGCATTAATGGCAAGAAGAGTAAATGAGATATTAGAGGAAACAACAAATAAGTGGGACATAGTTTTTGTAGAGAAATAAAAACAGGAAGAACTTAAGAGACCAAAGACTATGAAAGTCTACCAGAAGGATAAGGGGAAAGGTAAGGTAGGTGGAACTCCGAGCCTAAAGATAACTGATAACTTGCCCCCACCTCTCTCTAATACTCCATCGGTACAAATTGATGACACACAACCAGCAACATAGAGTATGGGTACACCGCATGAGGATACAAATCCTGATTCTGAGGTGTTATACATAATGAAAATTGACACTCAGGAAGTCAATATTGTGGTGGATAAGGAATCAACTAAGAAGACAGATGTGGCAACAGAGCCACCGGCTGAAAATGTTGCAGTTGGAAACATTGGAATTGGGGAACAACAACAAACTGAAGGATCAAATGAACCCCCCGACACTGGAAAGGTAGAGACCACAAATGTGCATACTGTTGCATCTACTAAGGTAACGACAACTACTGAAATTGAAAAACCAACTGGGTCACCGACAGTAGACAACACAGAGGTAAATAAAGAAAAACCGGCAGTGGACACTATAGTGAAATCATTTGAAGCACAAACAGAGAAACCATCAGAGCAACAGGCTCTTGCTGAGGAAGACACGGAGAAACAGGTAGAGTAACAAGCTCCTTCTCAGGTACCTACTCAGACTGTACCACCGGCTACATCTGAAAAGCCTAAGCCTTTGGTAGCTGAAATGCAAACACAAACTTACCCTCCGAAGAAAGAGGAAAGCAAAGCTATCACAACCACTGGCGGATTACAAATTGTGAGAACAGTTGGACAGTCATCCGACACATCATTGATTGAATTCAGGCCTACAAATGTAACAAAGGTACTCTTGGATTCTATAAAGAAAATAATAGAGTGTAATGCACAAGCTTATAAGGCTATAGATGACACTTTACCAATTTTGAAGATGATAGCTCCAAAGTGTAACATAGATAATAAAGATTCTTCAAGCCAATTAGACACATTGTCTAAGTATATAACTGGAAACCTAATAACACTAGATCAAATAAATGAAGACACCTTCCGAGAGAAAATGAATAATGAGGAGACAGTAAAGAATAATAAGGAACATATGGAAACCTTATTACCGGTATTAGGTACAACAATTTTGGACTTCAAGAAATTTTATAGAGATGCATGTAAAATAGATATCTTGACAAAAGACATAGATAAAGAGATCGGCATAGCATAGAAGGAATAAATGATATTGTTGACAACTTGATAGGTTCATCAGACTCAATATCAGTAATTGAATAGGAAATTGTAGGATTTGAAGCGAAAATAGAAAAAATTGAGAAAGACAAGGAAAGGACAAAGTATAAGGCAAAAGATCTTAAATACAAACAAAGTCTTAAACTGGATATCCTCATCTCTTTGAGAAAAGAGATTTATGAGGCTCTTGTTTCAGGACTTAAGACACCGAAAGAGAAAATGCACCTTCTCACCGATACAATTCAGAGAACTGAAGCAACACTGAAAGACAATGAGAGGTTCAACAATAGTCTGAATGTTGCTTTAACATAAATTTATATTTATCAGGTTGTAATAAATAGATTACAAGGATCTAGGTAGGAACCACACTCCATTGATAGTGAATGACAACCTTTGTCATTGATGCCAAAGGGGGAGTAGCAAAGATGAGAAAAATGAGATGTAAATGATTAGCAAGGACATCATCAGCTCAGGGGGAGCACACATTTTGATAACACATTTTTGACAGTTTTGGCAGATTCTTTTGGACAACATTTTTTTTGAACACCTTTTTGGATTTTTCTCATGAGTGTTGCCATCAATGCCAAAGGGGGAGATTGTTGGCAAATGCACACTCCAATGAGAAATTGTAGGTGATTGAAGGTATTATCATTGATGGAAACCTTACAATCATATGATACCGGCAGGAACTGGCACCAGTGGACTCTACACCGGCATACAGTTCACCGGCACCCTGGCCGACAAGATTTTATTTATTATAAAATGTAATTAATTGTAATATCTTTTTGTAAAGCCGACAAGGCATATTGTAATAAGGCTCATATATAAGTATGAGATCTTAGAGAACATTTTTAAGTAGGATATATGAGGCAGACATGGTTAGATTATTGATGCAAATATTAAGGCAAAATTTGGTATAAGGTTTCAGAAGTTGCATAGCTTAAACCGGTACTAGATCTGGCATAGCAGATGCCCTTTTGTAGCAGTACATGACATTGGATTTGTATAATCCATTTTGTAAGTCAGTGAGGCTTCTCTTTTGTATGTAAGCAGCGAGCTTTAGGCAGTTGGCCTTCCTGCATGTGCAGGCCCCTATTGTAACAGTAATATTCTCTTATTGGCCAGTAAACGAATATTGTGGGTCACAAATCCCACCAAGGTTTTTCCTACACTAGGTTTCCTCATTAAAATATTGTGTTATGGAGTGATTTCCATGTTGTTCTTATTGTTCTTATTTGCTGCATTAATTTTGGTTTACCGGTACACAGTTTTGGAATGCTTTTCATATAATAAGTTCAGAAAATTCATTAATCAATCAGATACTGATTCACCCCCCCTCTCAGTATCTTTGGGAATCCTAACAGGGGTTGTGGAGAAAGAGGGTCAGACAAGAATTAAGGACAAGGGGAAAGGATGTGCTTCAGAGAGCAATGAGTGTTCCTTATGGAAAGAAGATGAAAAAAAAATGATGTTGGAGTGTGCCTATAGAAAAATGGTGAGGCTATTGAGCTTTTTAAGAATAGATATGATGAAAAGTTTGGGGATATTAGCCTGAAAATGTAGAAAATTGAGACTTCTCTCAAGAAGATCATGGAATAATAGTACGGCTATGCTGAGAGTGTCTGCTACCAATATGTCGACAATGGTGGATAGATTGGAGAAGATGCACAATGACAGGAACTTTATGGATCTAGAGATGGATGTTGGGGTCTCAAGCTCCAAGGATATCCCTTGCACTACAAGGAGGATGAGACAAAACACCAAGGCTGTGGAGGTACCTATGCCTCAGGATCTTCTCGACCTCAAGGAAACTAAAAAGACCACAATGATGTTGGAGAAAGAGGCTACAGATGGTCTTAATATTTTCATGTAACTGGTCATGGTTTTTTGTTGCTATGTTCACCAACACCTTTCTAGTTTTTTGTTGTTCTTTCCTTTGGTTTTTGTGGCTCTGTTGTCGTTCTCTCTTACAGCATGTTTTGTTTCTTTGTTGTTAATCTTGGTCCAGTTACTTTAATGATCTATCCTTGGATTATGATGTAAGCGGTTTTGGGCCCCCTCAAAACCTATTTTTACTTAATCAAAAACATAAATCTCTCTCCCCCTGGGATACACAACCAAATCAACAAAAATCTCAAAAATCTCTCTAAAACACAGACTACTCCAGCAAAGGAGCAGCACCAACACATCAATCTGGACAAAAGAGTAAATCTCTGAATTCCACCGGATCAATGTAACTCAATGCATCTAGTTCTCATCAGGAGAGGTGGAGACCTCTAACTTGTCTCTCAGATACACAAATGTATCTAAAGGAAAAGGCTTAGTAAAAATATCAGCAAATTGTTCCTTTGTAGATACATATTCCAACTTCACTTTCTGTTCACCAACTTTCTCTCTCAAGTAATTGTATTTTATTGATATATGCTTAGTCTTTGAATCCAAACCCCCTTCTAGATTCTTCTAATCATTTCTAAATTAGCCTAACCCATCTCCTAAATATTGGCACATCCCTAAGCAAAGGGAAGTCACTTCTCAAACCCTCGAAGTCTTTGGAAACCAATAAAGGCTTTATGTCTTCAACAAGTTAACCTTGAAAGTCTTCCAAACCATTAATGGTTAACTCAACCCTCTTGCATGATTAGAGACTTTCTTTCTAACTCAACCTTCATCTAACTCAAGGGTCTCATCAAGAATTCATTGCTTTGACCATGGTTATTCCTTTAACCCTTACACAAGAGTTTATCCTTTGGACAAAAGATTTATCCAATGGATAATCTTAGCCTAACCTTAACCCTTACCTCCTAGGGTAACCATGAGGTCTTTTCAATCATTTAATGCTTCTTTCATCTCCTCTCAAGAAGTCTTTTGTTGACAATTGTCACTATTTCATTGGTGAGAATTCTAAACATGGATTGGTAAATTTCAATCCTGGCCCTCGATAAGATCATCCAATCTTGACCATCCATTTCCTTGTTTTTCCTATAAATAGAGCCCTCCTTCTCTCATTTTAACATCCAATTATTTAGTATCAAACTTATAGATGGGTATGTGCAGGATCATGGTGTGCCAAAACAGGCCCTTAAGTGGCAATGAAATTTTAGAAAATCAGAGTTATGCAACTTGACATGACAATTTGAATAAGTTGTGAGCATTATTTTTAAAATATGTAAGAAGAGAATATATAGAAAATTGAATTTAGTTTCTAAGCTACTAGTTGTTTTTTGGAAAAAAAAAATCCTATTTGATGAAAATTTCAAATTTCAATGCAGTGGTACTAAAATTTTAGGAAAAAAATAAGAAGTAGACGTATGTCTGACCACCCTAATCACAATCAAATCATAAATTTTTTTTATAATATTTATAATATAAGTATTAGACTCATGTCCGGATGTGACACATATTTTTTTTAATTTTTTATAAAGTAAATATTTATATATGAATTTTTTACTACAACTTTTCAGAAATTCAAAAACTCCTATGTCTGACCACCTTAACTTGGTCAAAACCTTATGAAATTTAATTTTTTTTAATTTTTCCCTATAGTAGACGAAGCATAGGATGTGATTCATGTTTCGGATTCAAAAAATGTTATACTGTTTGAAAGTTATGAGTGTTTTTCAATCAGTATATCAATCAGGACTACTATCAGAATTCAATTAGAAAATAAATAATTATTATTTATTAAAGTCAAAATAAGACAAGCCTTATATTGTTGGAAAGATGGGAATGTCCTTAAAAAACCCTTTTTCGTTTTATCAATTTTGGCTACAAAAAAAGTCGTCAGCCACCAGTGTAAAGTCTGGAAAATCAAGGAATACTGAAAACCATGTTTTTTCAGTTGACTTTCCAGGCTTGTCACTTCCAAGCCAAATACCAAAGCATTCCCGAGCTGAAATTTGAAATTTCAAAATTTGACTACAAAAATCGGATATCTGATTTTAATCAGTAAATTCTCTAACTAGATTTGCCCATAATTAATCTAATGTTTATTAATATATTAATTTATAAATAAATTAGTATATGATATTAGTGGGAGAGAGAGAGAGAGAGAGAGAGAGAGAGAGAGAGAGAGAGAGAGAGAGAGAGAGAGAGAGAGAGAGAGAGAGAGAGAGAGAGAGAGAGAGAGAGAGAGAGAGAGAGAGAGAGAGAGAGAGAGATGGGGAGGGGGAAGGGAGACAGAGATTGAGAGAGAGAGAGGGAGGGAGGGGAGGGAAGGGAGAGAGATAAAGAGATTAGTGGAGAGGGAGAGAGAGGGAGAGAGAGAGAGAGAGAGAATGGGAGAGGGATAGAGAGATTAGGGGAGAGATTAGGGGAGAGAGAGACAAAGATAGAGAGACAGAGAGACAACGACATATAGAGACAGAGACAAAGAGAGACGGGGAGGGGGAAGGGAGAGAGAGAGATAGAGATAGATTAGGGGAGAGAGAGATAGATGGAGAGATTAGGGGAGAGGGATAGAGAGAGACTAAGGGAGAGAGAGAGAGAGAAGGAGAGGGAGAGAGAGATTAGGGGAGAGAGAGAGAGAGAGAGAGATTAAGACACCATAGGACCCAAAGCGACCCAATATGGTGTCAAAATGGGTCGTATGGTGTCCTAAGGGGTCATTAGGGTTCATATGGTGTCCATAGGCATCATATAGTGTCCTAGGACACCATATGATCCCTTAAGACACCAAATTGTGTCATTATGGGTCATATGTTGTTCTAAGGGGTTGTAAGACACAATATGGCCCCTTAGGACACAATATGACCCAAAACGACCCAATATGGTGTCATTAGGGGTCATATGGTGTCCTAAGGGGTCATATGATGTCTTAAAGGGGTCATATGACACAATATGGCCCACTAGGACACAATATGACCCATAACAACCAAATATGGTATCTTAAGGGGTCATATGGTGTCCTAAGGGGTTGTAGGACACCATATGACCCCTATGGACACCATAGGACCCCTTACAACACCATATGGATACCATATGACCCCTTAAGATACCATATGGACACCATAGGACCCCTTAAGACATGATATGGTGTCCTAAGGGGTCATATAGTGTCTTGGGACACCATATGACCCCTAATGACACCATATTTGGTCACTTTAGGTCATATTGTGTCCTAAGGGGTCGTAAGACATAATATGACCCCTTAAGACATAATTTGACCCAAAGCGACCCAATATGATGTCATTAGGGGTCATATGGTGTCCTAAGGGGTCATAAGGGTTCATGGGACACCATATGACCCCTAACAACACAATTTGGTGTCTTAAGTGATCCTATGGTGTCCATAGGGGTCATATGGTGTCTTGGAACACCATACGACCCGTTATGACACCATATTGGGTTGCTTTGGGTCATATAATGTGTCCTAAGGGGTCATATTATGTCCTACGACCCCTTAGGACAACATATGACCCGTAATGACATAATTTGGTGTCTTAAGGGATCATATGGTGTCCCAAGACACCATATGACCCCTATGGACACCCTATGACCCCTAACGACACCATAGGACCCCTTAAGACACCAAATCATGTCCTAAGGGGTCATATTGTGTCCTAACCATATGACCCCTATGGACACCCTATGACCCCTAACGACACCATAGGACCCCTTAAGACACCAAATCATGTCGTTAGGGGTTATATGGTGTCCTAAGGGGCTGTAGGACACAATATGACCCCTTAGGACACAATATGACCCAAAGCGACCCAATATGGTTTCATTAGGGGTCATATGGTGTCCTAAGAGGTCATAAGGGTTCATGGGACACCATATAACCCCTAACGATACAATTTGGTGTCTTAAGGGGTCCTATGGTGTCCATAGGGGTCATATGGTGTCCTACGACCCCTTAGGACACCATATGAGCCCTTAAGACACCAAATTGTGTTGTTATGGGTCATATGTTGTCCTAAGGGGTTGTAAGACACAATATGACCCAAAGCAACCCAATATCGTGTCATTAGGGGTCATATGGTGTCCTAAGAGGTCATAAGGGTTCATGGGATACCATATGACCCCTTAGAACACCATATGACCCCTAACAACACAATTTGGTGTCTTAAGGGGTCCTATGGTGTCCATAGGGGTCATATGGTGTCCTACGACCCCTTAGGATATCATATGACCCCTTAAGACACCATATTTGGTCGTTATGGGTCATATTGTGTCCTAGTGGATCATATTATGTCATATAACCCCTTTAAGACATCATATGATCCCTTAAGACACCATATGAACCCTAATGACACCATATTGGGTCTCTTTGGGTCATATTGTGTCTTACGACCCCTTAGGACAACATATGACCCATAACGACACAATTTGGTGTCTTAAGGGGTCATATGGTGTCCCAGGACACCATATGACCCCTAACGACACCATATGGTGTCCTAAGGGGTCGTAGGACACCATATGACCCCTAATATATATATATATATATATCCCCTAATCTCTCTCTCTCTCTCTCTCCCTCTCTCTCTCTCTCTCTCTCTAAAATATGACTAATAAAATCCAATATCGGATTTCTGCCATTGCCATTAATGTGGCAGTTCAGTAAATAAAAGGCGGCAATGGGAAATTTTTTGGGGACCACAAATTTATACATTAAAATTGGATATCCGATTTTTGTACAAAAAAAAAGAAAAAGCCTTGTGGGCCATTTTGTGGATTCCAACGGCCCACAGTTTGCATATTCTATTTTTTGTTGAGGGTCATGGGTTTTCAGATAGGTTGAGACAAATTTGTGCTTTTGGGAGATTCTTAAAGTCAAAACTTACATTGTCAATCACGTAGGAGCATCTGTGTGGAGGGAAATTGGGAGTAGTAGTCGTCGGAAGTCTAAACACAAAATAAAACTTTCAAATGACCAAATTGAATTGTATAGAGAAAGAGATAAAGAATGTCATAGGAGGAGAAGACAAGGTATGTTAAATATTTCTAATGTTACTTCAAGTGAAGAGGAAATTGAATTTGAAAATGTGCCACAAGTTATTGAAAATGAAAATGTAGATTTTGAAAGTGAAAATATTGAAAATTTTAAAAATGTTGAAAGTGATAATGAAAATGCTCAACATGTGGAAAATTTTGACACAGGAGGTGAAAATGTGGAAAAATTTAACGTTGAAGGTGGAATTTCTCAACCAAGTGAACCATATGTAACACCTAATTATTACAAATCTTGAAGGCAAGAGGTCAACAAGAACCGTTCGGTTGTGGGCTACACAACTTTTCAACCAAAATTTTAGCAATAAGACATTGACCGAGCAATGCCAACTCTTTGTTCACTTGCTAAATATGATAAAGATGAGACCATTGCTAAACAAATTGAAGATTCGTATGAACAAGAAGATGGAGAGAAATTCTATTATTGCAAAAAATTTATTTGATGCTCTCAATTCTATTGGAAAGAATACCAAAGAAAGAGATAATAGAGTCACTCGAAGAGTGATTACAACCTCCTTAGTAAGCCATCAATTGAGGAAGGCTTGTCAAATGAGATAAACTTGAGTTGATTTTAACATAAACCATAAAAATTTGGATAGAGCACTTGCACAAAGACAAAGACTTGACGATCCACTTCAACAAGATACATGGGAATTTGGTGGGAGGCTTCCATGTGTTGATAGAAAGTTGACTGACAATGTGAAGGAGGAGATTCAACAATTTTTGCACTCTAATTCTAGAGTGTCACCCAATGTAAAGGACATTTTAAAATTAAGAATCAGAAACCGAGACCCCGTAGGTTCAAACAGATCGTTCGCAGGTGCCACGGGTATGACCCCGAGCGTGTCGATCGAGTGGGGGGGAAAAATAGGAACATGCATAGAATAATAATGCCTAACTGGACATGTAGGAGCCGACGGTTCGTCATCACGACGAGCTGAACGAGAAATTGGCCACGCGACAACATTCAATTGAGTGAGACTGACGATTTTTTTGACAACCAAAAAATTGCTACCCTAATAAAATAGTAGGGAAACTTTAAAAACCGAGATAGGCTTTTGTAGGGACCCCTCTCATGGCCTCGTAGGTTTTAACAGATCATTCACAAGTGCCACAGATTCTGAGTTAGGGCCTGTCAAAGTTTGACAATTTTGAGCACTTAGGGCACTCAAGGGACGACATCGGTAGGGTATGACCCCGAGTGTTCGATCGAGTGGGGGGGAAAACTAGGAGCATGTATAGGGTAATAATGCCTAACTGGACATGTCAGAGCTGACGGTTCGTCATCATGATGAGATGAACGAGAAATTGGCCATGCGACAACATTCGATTGAGTGAGACTGACGATTTTTTCACCAACCCAAAAATTGCTGCCATAATAAAATCATAAGGCAACTTGAAAAATAGAGATAGGCTTTTGTAGGGACCCCTCTTGTGGCCTCGTAGGTTTCTGAGTTAGGGCCCATCAAAGTTTGACAATTTTGAGCACTTAGGGCACTCAAGGGACGATGCCGGTAGGGTATGACCCTAAGCGTTCAATCAAGTGGGGGGGCAAAATAGGAGCATGCATAGGGTAATAATGCCTAACTGGACATGTCAGAGCTGACAGTTCATCATCGTGATGAGCTGAACAAGAAATTGGCCATGCGACAACATTCGATTGAGTGAGACTGACGATTTTTTTGCCAACTGAAAAATTGCTACCCTAATAAAACAGTAGGGCAACTTGAAAAACCGAGATAGGCTTTTGTAGGGACCCCTCTCATGACCTCGTAGGTTCAAATAGATCATTCACAAGTGCCACGGATTCTAAGTTAGGGCCCGTCAAATTTTAACAATTTTGAGCACTTAGGGCGCTCAAGGGCCGACGTCGGTAGGGTATGACCCTAAGCGTTTGACTGAGTGGGGGGGGGGGGGGGGAAATAGGAGCATGCATAGAGTAATAATACCCAACTAGACATGTCGGAGCCAACGGTTCATCATCACAATGAGTTGAATGAGAAATTGGCCACGCGACAACATTCAATTGAGTGAGACTGATGATTTTTTCACCAACCGAAAAATTGCTGCTCTAATAAAACTATAGGGCAACTTGAAAAACTGAGATACATTTTGTAGGGACCCCTCTTGTGGCCCTGTAGGTTCAAACGGATTGTTCGCAGGTGCCACGGATTCTAAGTTAGGGCCCATCAAAGTTTGACAATTTTGAGCACTTAGGGTGTTCAAGGGACGATGTCGGTAGGGTATGACCCCGAGCGTTCGATCGAGTGGGGGGGCGGGGGGGGAGATAGGAGCATGCATAGGGTAATAATTCCTAACTGGACATGTCAGAACCGATAGTTCGTCATCGCAACGAGCTGAATGATAAATTGGCCATGCGACAACATTCGATTGAGTGAGACTGATGATTTTTTCGCCAACCAAAAAATTGCTGCCCCAATAAAACCGTAGGGAAACTTAAAAAACCAAGATAGGATTTTGTAGGGACCCCTCTCATGGCCCCGTAGGTTCAAATGGATCATTTGCAAATGCCACGGATTCCAAGTTGGGGCCCATCAAAGTTTGACAATTTTGAGCACTTAGGGTGCTCAAGGGATGACGCTGGTAGGGTATGACCCCGAGCGTTTGACCAAGTGGGGCGGGGGGAAATAGGAGCATGCATCTAGGGTAATAATGCCTAACTGGACATGTCGGAGCTGACAGTTTGTCATCGTGATGAGATGAACGAGAAATTGGCCACGCGACATCATTCGATTGAGTGAGACTAATGATTTTTTCGCCAACCGAAAAAATTGCTGCCCTAATAAAACCCTGAGCGTTCGATCGAGGTGGGGGGTAAAATAGGACCATGCATAGGGTAATAATGAATTGTATCAAGTATTGTTCATTAAATGAATTGTATCGTATTATTCATTAAATGAATTGTATTGTTCATGAATTGTATTGTTCATTAAATGAATTGTATTGTATTGTTGATTAAATGAATTGTATTGTTCATTAAATGAATTATATTGTTCATTAAATAACCATTATTAACCATTGTTAATTATTGGAATGAAGATTAAATATTTCCATGATAACACCACGCATAGATGAGCAACAATTTATATGATCGAATATCAACTTCTGTATATATAAAAATGTCAAATGATTACAAATGTATGTCAATACACAAATATGGCATAAACACCAACTAAAACAAAATGTATTTCTAAATACGTGAATGTATGTCCATATACAAAATATACATGCCAACTAGACATGTAAGAATCCCAAAACTATCTATAACATCCTAAGTTGTTGATGGATCATCAAAATCAATCCTCTTCGCCGCACTGCTCAGCTCTGAAGGATCCTGCACAAGAAAAATAAACCACAATTAATATTAGTTATATTATATAATTCACATTCGAAAAGTTAACATAAAAATGAACTATAATTGAACTATTCATGTTTACCTCATCTCGACGTTTTCTCTTCAGCTTTGCAAGACTCTTGATGTATGTCTTCGATAGAGGAGGTATGTTTTGAATATTTTTATACACAACCTACATATGTTCAGAAACATGACATTGATACAAGTTAGCATATAATTGTCACCGATAATAACAAATTATATCTACTAATCAAAAAATAAAATAAACACACATCTACTCGAGGCATCTCTTCTTCTTCTTCAGGTATACTGGGTGTAGTCATCAAGGATGTGAAGCCAAGAATTCTCTGTATATATACACAACAAGTATATGAAACTATCAATCTACATCTAGACATGTATAATCACTATAAGTTATTTAAACTATTCATTCAATCATATTTGCATTCAATTACCTTTCCCTTGTCTCCAACTGCACTACCAGATCCTAAATCACACTGCCCCACACTCGTGTTGCTTGTGCCCTACAATAGTAAAATAAGATATACATGCAAGTTACTACATAATCTAATTAATACCAATATAAATGATGAGCATGTATGTACAATAAAATACAAACGACTAGGGGAAATAATATATGTACCATCAAGCTATCAAGGCCAAATGAAATGGCCGACAAGGTGCCCTCCTGAATCTGTCTCAAGTCCTCCTCAATCATCAACTGTTAAATAGACCATGTAAATAAAAATTAGTGCTTAATATTATCTAGATTATAAATATTTTATTAAAATATAACATGAACTGTGAAAATACAAATCTTACCACTACATCATCAATGTATGATGATGATGCCTCCTTGCCTCTAGCATGTGAGGACTCCCCAGGGTATCCTCCAGTCTGTGTAATAATATCTGGTGCATCATGCATCTCATGCACCTCATAATCTGCACTGTCCACAGGAGGATCAACGAGTTGTCCAACTGGACCCAAGCATACGTGCCCACACATGACACAACTATGGGGCACGCATATATGTGGATCTGAGGATGACGTGTCAGCACCACCGAATGCACCACTACCATCAAGAGTAGGCTGAGCTACTGACCCAGCCTAAGAAACCAAAAGGCTACTCAAAGAGTGAATAGCCAATATGGTCCGTGAAACCGCCTCACAAATGATATCAGGATGTTGCACTGCAGGTGGGGGATCAATAGGAGGAGGGGGGACATATGAGCCCTGGACTACTCTGACTGCCCCAGGTCTATTTTGGGGCATACCTAAACCTACACCCTAGAAAGGTTGGATGTCAAAGTAGTTCACATGTTTGCGTAAAACAAACTCAGCATGCAATTTTTTTATGAAATGGAAGAGGATATCAAGATTTTTATTGGGTAGTTTGTTGAAAACCATCCACCAACGATCCCAAAAAATTTTCACAATACCATCATTTGTGTACCATTTAGTTTTGTTTTTTTGGGATCTACGGGTTGACCAGTGCGGGGATTGACAAACAATGAGGCGATAGTGGCTTTGGATATCTCAAGATCCTTGATATCCTTATAAGACAAGCCATTTACATATTTTTCCCTCATAGAATCTCGCCACAAAAGGGTGGCATTGTGCTCCTCAGTCATGGTTTCCATACTCTTTATGATTGACGTGAGAGGATCAAGCATTGGGTTTAGACGAGGGATCCTTTGATATACTTTTGCAATCCCCCTCAATTCATTCAAATTTTGTGCAATCAAATCCTCAATTGAGGGGGGGTTTGGCAAATGAGGGTTTGGTTGTTGCAGTTGTGGTTGGTCAGTGTTTTCATTGTTATCCCCCATTTTTAACCTAATTGAATGTAAACAATTAAATTTAGTTAACAAATTTAAACAATTAGGTATTTGATTTAAAAAAACCTAGTTTTCATTAAAAAAATCATATTTTCAATGAAAAATCAAATAAACATTAACAAAAAATACAAAAAATGAATGAAAATGATTGAAAACAATAAAATTCTTACCTTTCAATCTATTTTTTAGCAATTTTTTGCCAAAACACCGGATATCGAGTGCACCGGATACCGGATTATAATAAAATTGCGCAGCTCATGAGTTAAAAATTACTCACGGGCTGTCACTGTCGAAATATATTTGTCTCAGAAAATCAGATATCCGATTTTTATACTTAAATTATTTTAAAATAACACATATAATATAATAATATATTATATAATACGTATTGTATTATATTATAAAATATAATTATATATTATATAATATATAATATATAATATATAATATAATATAATATATATAATATAATACGTATTATATAATATATTATTATATTATAATATAATATATATAATATATTATTATATAATAATATAATATTATATAATATAATATATTATTACATTATATATTATATAATATAATAATATATTATATATTATATAATATGTAATATATAATATATTTTTTAAATTAAAATTACAAATAAAAATTGGATATCTGATTTGCATAGGTGATTACCAAGTCAAGGTGTATTGACACCCAGGCCAAGCAAAAAGTCAACACGGATTTTCACATTTTTAGGCGAGTGAAGAAGACTATTTTTTTCACATCGCCACTTTTTGGCCCCCCTTGATCTTGCACTAACCTAGACATTTTATTAAGAAACTAACATAATCATTTTAAATCAAGCATTTAGCCTCTCTTTGTATAGAAATCATCTAAATAAACATTTTTAGAAGTATTTATATTATCATAGCATTATCATATTAGACTAGAATATCATGTTAGGATATATTTTACTAATATTTCATTTTATCATCATATCCATGCTAGTTTAACTCATACCAGATTTAATATCATGCATAACTAGGAATGCATTCATATTAAGTTGATCAATATCCCTCGTTCTCATAGTTGTCATTCCTAAGTCACTTTGCTCAGTGATCTGAGAGCAAAGGCATTGGCTTGAGGGATCCTGTGAGATAGAGAACAATGGAACGTCCCTTGGGGAGTTGAGCTATTCGGCATATCTCCATAACTTGCACCAAGAGTCCCATTGGTGTGTGGACTTGTCTAGAAATCGAAATATCCGCTTCATTTCACCACTTTTCCCGCACACAAAAGTCATAGTGCTTTATTATTGCTTAAGGTTGTAAGATTATTAAAAGTTGGTGTTAGGGTTTAGGGGGAATCATAGAAATTTGTGAATAAAGTTGTCAAGTAATAACAAAATGGTGAGAAAAAAAAACATGTTAAAAGATGTCAATTTAGCTGAAGTGGATATATAAGTCTCTCAAGAGATCACTAACTTCATTAGAGAAAGAGAATTACATTGTTTTTTCACATTAGTTTCAAAGAAAAAGTCTCCTTGTTAAGTGAACAAAAAGTTACAAATTTAAGAAAGAAGATTGCATTTGGTAAAATATTTGGTGAGAAGAGATTATAGATTTAGGAAAAAAAAAGAGCCTATCTACATCAGTTATTGAAAATTGGCCAAAAGAAGAAAGGTGATCATAATTTTTTGTCTAAAATATTTGTTAGTTTAATTTTGAAGAGATGCATAGTTACTAGTAGATTATTTCAAATCAAGAAGGAAGCATGTAAATCAAGGAAAGATTTGATCGAAAAGGTCATTATTGGAATTGATCATAAAGATCATGAATTTGATTGCAAAGATCATTATTGGAATTGATCGCAAAGATCGTTAAATGTTTTTTGGGTCACAAAGATCATTATTGGAATTGATCACAGAGATCATTAAAGTTTTTTTTTATCGCAAAGATCTTTTGGATTTTGATATTTGTGAAGGTTTTGATCATAAAGATCTTTGAAAATGCTTCACTTTCTTTTGTTGATATCTATGAAGGTTTTGATCACAAAGATCTTTGGAAACACTTCACTTTCTTTATTGATATCTTTGAAGTTTTTTGATTGCAAAGATCTCGAGAAATGATTCACCATCTTTTTGTTAATTCCTTGGAAGGTTTTGATCACAAAGATCTTTGAAAATGCTTCTTCTTCTTATAGAATAACCATGGAAAACATCTTGTTATGGATAGTGATGAAAAATTGTAATCAAGTGAGTTTGAAACAAGGATTAGAATATATCCATTTAAAGGCAATGATGTTAATGAGTTTCTAACCAACCTATTTTTATAGGTGTCCCCCATTGTCTAGTTAAGTTATATGATAAAATAAAATGTAGGGGGGGGTGTTAAAATATAAACTGTATTTCATCACAGTCATTATGTATATACATGTCTCTTGTAAGAGACACATGTCTTCATTAATGATCCTATTTAAGAATCTTTAGATCCCCTTATTTGAACATAAGAAAATGTAATTTAATACTCTCTAATTTTTATCAATGACACCATGTGCCATTCTTCTTGAATGGAATCACAATTAGAATACTACAAGGAGAAACTATTAGCCTAGTATTTCCTTGAATGAAAAAATTCATGGACTCGGTGAACTAGATTTTTTAGTCCTAAAAAAATCTACAAGAACCATGTCTCACATATGTTGAACATGATAATTGATTGTGCATTGGAAACTTATATTTCCTTCTCTTGTTGTAGCCATCCTAATCAGCTAAAGGTTTTAAACCATATGTTGGTTTTTTTTATAGCTTCCATTATTAATGATCATACATGCAAGGTTTTTGTTGAACTAACATTTCATGTGTGTTCGCCTAATTTTTGACCCTCCAAACTTGTTCATGTTGATAGGTGTCATCAAGATGTGTGAAGTCATAGTACAATATTGTTTTTTATGATCTTGTAGCACACAAGACGACAAATCTTGTCGATACATAGGCATATACAAGATATTATTATGATGATGGTTCTTAGATATTCTAATCTCTCATGTCTTTTGATGATAATTATGAGAACATATATGTCCTTGTTACAAATCCTTATTCACATGTAGGCAAAGTGTGATGGCTTGTAGTAACCATGGAAGATGTTATAGTTAGTGTCAGTACCTTATGTTGGATTAAAAAAAAAGATGCTCACCTTACTAGTGGAAATGCAAGCAATGATGCTCGAAAGGAGGAGTGTGGTGCAGGAGCACCTAAGGGTGAGCAAATACCCTTTTCAATTTTGGCATAAGGACTGGTTCAAGTCCATCAGGTTGTTTATAGGGAGCTTGGTGTGCATTTTGTTTTCTTTTTGGAGTGCATGTTTTTCGGCGAGACTTACCCCAATGACACAGCTAGCATATGGAGTGCTACCATCATCTATTGGAACAACCGGTTTCACCCTACCCCGATATCCCGATGAATTTGCCAGTAGTTGGAGCGAGTCAAAGCGAAACCATCGGCTATCGGTGGAAGTGTTTTCCACCTACCTCGATGATCGATGAGGTCACCAGCAGAGTGGAGCGAGCAGAGTGAGTTTGGAGTGGAGCCATCGAGTATCGGCAAGACATGTTTGATGCTAACCCGATGACCCGATGGGAAAGCATACTATGTGGAGCGCATCATCGGCTATTAGCATAACAGGTTGGGAGCTATGCAAATAACTCGATGAGGAAGTGGAGCACACCATCGACCATCGGCAAGAATGTTTTGTTGCTACTCTGATGACTCGATGGAAACTGACGAGGAGGTGCGCAATTGGTAAAATGTCATCGGACATTAGAGTGAGTGTTTTGATGCTACTCCGGTGACCCGATAGAAAAGGAAGTGAGTTGTAAATTGCCTTCGGACATCGGAGTAAGTGTTTCGGTTGTAACCCGATGACCCAATGAGGAAAGCGATGCTAACCCAATGACCTGATGAAGAAAGAAAAATCAGTTACAATTAGAAACCAAATTGTGTCGAGTTGAATCTCGTCTGTTAGGGATGATTCAAGACATGTCTAGGAGGCTATAAAAGACCCAATGGGCATTTTGTAAGGGTTGGTTGGATTGGGATTGTTGGATGTGTTAGTTCCACAAAAACAAGCTTCTTGTAATAACAATTGGAAGATCATTTTTTGGTTATTTTTCTCAGATTTTTATTTTCTGTTGTAAACATGGCTTAAATCCTTAAGTGCTAATGTAGATAGGGTAAATGTTGTTTTTCCTTGTTTTCTAAATTCCAAGTTGCATTCGTGCCAAACTCGGCTCTATAAATAAAGTCACCTTTTGTGCTCTTGTTTTCTATTTGTGTTTCACATTTGTGAACATGGCTCTGTCTTGATTCTCCATACTAGGATCCACACGACCATTGGAGGTTGTCAAGAAGAGCCAACCATGTATAGTAGAGTTCTATATGTAGCAGACTAGGGAATGGCATCGGTCGTTTCAGCAGACTGGCCCTAGGCGAGCTTGATGATAGCCCGACTAGGTACTAGTGACCAAGAGGAATCACTTGCAGGGTAGACTGGAGTCTAGGCTGTTAGCCTCATACTAGAGGAAGATGGGATCAAAGGGAGAGAAGATCCAAGCATGAGGAGGAAAACAACTTAGCAGAAGTTGTACTTATAATCTATGGTAGAGAAAACCCTGCAAGGTGTCTGGTGAGATCCGGTGGATTAGTGAGTTGGTGGATTTATGAAAGTGAATTCACACAGAGTGGAGTATCAAACCTCAATAGTGAGGACCTAGAGTGGATTAGGGGAATAGTGAGAGGAGCATTCCCGGGTTAGGCTAGGAAGAAAGCCTTAGAGTGAGTCAAGAGGACTCAAGCAATCTAGGGTCCTCTGTATCAAAGTGGGTTGACATGCTTCTGAAGATGTACAGTTTATAGTGGGCACTTTTTTAGAATCTTCCATCATGGTTTCATTTTGCATCAACAATGTTGTTCAAATGACGACATTCAAGATGTTGACAGAGTGCAAGTAAAGTAACTATAAAAGTTCTCATAATATGGCTAATATTTGAGATAGGTATTGAGTCCCATTGATGCTAAGGGTCTCAATTTGATTATCGGGTCTCTTTTACAAGCATCAAAGGGTTTGAATATTTAGAGATTATTAATTTTTTTCTTCAAAAACAAAGAGGAATGTCATGGCAGTGAATATAATGGCTTTTTTTGAAAAGTAAAATTAAACCAAAAAGGAAAGAAAACAAGCCTTTTTTGCTCTAGAAATGAATGTGGGTTGGATACCAAACTTTAAAACCAAAATAAATGATGTTAAAACTAATGTGCCTGAGATGGGCACTGATTATGGTATGCAAGAGAATGGTGGGACACTGATGTTGTGGTTTGATGACTTCAATAACATGTGTACAAAGCTAAGATACTAGGTCTTGTCTAAAAGGGCTGGGTTCGGGTCTTGGTTCTTGCCCTGGCCTGGTCTAAGCGAGGGGTTCCCTGGGTTCCACCCGGGTCCTGCCAAGGTAGCTGGGTTCTTTGTGGCAGGACCCACAGAAAACCCAACCACCTTGGTAGGACCCAGGTGGAACCCAGGGAGAACTCGAGTAGACCCAGGAGAACCAAGGCCCATGGGTCATGAATATGATATTAGACTTTAGTTATTACTGATTACATTTGTGATATATGAATATTTATTGGCATTGGCAATTATGGATTTATCATTTATCTTTTATGTATGGGAAGTCACAGTGTATATTTCATATTTGTATGGATTGAATCATTGTAATAATCAATAATTATAGTGATAGTTTATAAATTATATAATTATATTTTATAATTTTTATGTTTGAACATGTGTGTGTGTGTGTGTGTGTACGGACGCACCCGTACCTATACCCAAGGAAAAAACAATTTTACCGAATCCGTGAATCCATACCTGTATCTATATCCGTACCATCGGTACCCGAATTGGTAACTTAGGTAGAAAGCTATAGAGTGTAATTCAAGTTGAAAGCTTCATGGACTAAATTTTTTGATGATCTCAGTTGAAGAAAAAATACCAGTCAAGAGTTACAGTAGTCGTGGTTAGCCTTTTTGACTTCATAGACTCATCTTATGGTGTATTTCTAACTGTTAGTGGCTGCCAACATTTTCATCTTAAGTAAGAGAAAAAGCAGGTAAATTCTCGATTTGCATTCATTAAACAATTATTATAATGTTGGTTTTTTTCGGGATTCAAGACTGCTGATTGATTTGCATAGGAGATTTGTCATTTGAATCCAATAGAGTTGTAGACTTTGCTTTTTCATATTTGTAAATTAAGTCATTTTGATATGACTTAATAGATGATCTATGTTAGAAAATGAGTCATACTTTTTAGAAAAGTAAAGAAAAATATAATTTAAATATGGTTTATTTTAAAATCATTGCTTTTCAGGAAGTAGTTATCAGGGAATTTGCATGTAATTGGAGGTTTTTTTGGAAAGACATTAATTCTCTCTCACATTATATGTGAGCAAGAAGTCTTTGAGTTTTTAATTTTGAATTGAATAAAGAATGATAGAGATGGTCGAACCAGTAGTCTCTTTATTTGTATATCTGATTTACAACTTTTCTTTGAATATCTTCTGTTAAATGGATAATACAAATATTTCTTTTCATTTATATGTTTAACGTATATAACTGAAATATGATAATAGGTTGCTTTCTGATTTATTAGTCATAAAATTCTATGTGTAGGCACATCTCTTATGTTGGACTACATTCCACTTTTAAAACCCTTGTTGCATTCAAGTTTCAAATGATATTTATTAATAAACCTCCCTCTTTTATCAACCCCTTCTTTTCATTGGTCAGTCCCTTTACATTGCACTTGTTGCATGTCACTAATAATGTACCGTGGTAGACAGTTTTAGCATTATGAATCAAAATCTTCTTAGTGTCACTAAATTTGTTAATAGAAAATATGATCAAAGTTGTTAAGTATTAAGTTTTTAATGTTATGGCATTGATTTTACTTTCAAACACTAGAATTTAAGGTTGATTTCTATTTTGAAAAAATAAAAAAATAATATTATAATTTAGCATGTGGGATGCATTTATTCTAGATGAATCATGAAGTTAACAAATTATAAAAGATCTCTCAACATTGTGTTTCTAGAGCCACAATGACTAGTTTTTATATGGTTGATTTCTAGAGCCACAATGACTAGTCAAAATTATATTATAATAACTATATGCCAATCTAGCGCATTGTTCTTTTATTAGTATTTGTGAAGATGATCAAATGTTGAACTAGGAGTATGATCCATTAATTTGAGTTGTAAACATGTTTTAATGGAGATGAAAATAAAAAAAAATCTTTGATACCAATGTTTCAAATCCTACAAAGATTATTGTTTGGTGTCCTCTCATATTGCATAGCCAATAATGACCTATTATCGGTGATTATAAACAAGAAATATTTTTTAGAAAGATATTTGTCTTGGTACTTGCAATAATTGTTTAATCAGAAGATAAGTACTATAATTATTCTATTGTATTAATATTGTAGTATATGTTGAGCTAAACTCTGAATTCTAAATTCCTGATTCCTCTCAATAAAATAAATATATATTGTAATATATATTTAGACTCATGCATCCACATCACCTTTCTGTCTTTCAACAGAACCCACATCTAACTACAATTCATATATTTCTTAAGCAAGAAGCCTTTATAATTTTTTTAAAGTTTATCATACTAATAGAAGCAAGTTGTTATCCAAAATGAGTAGATACAATCTCATGCTCTTCTCTGCTTCTTTGTCTGCTCATAATCAGGATCATCAGTGGGCAATTCATGTTTGCAGAGTGGACAGAAATTTGAGGAAGCCAACCACTTATCAATACACTCTTCATGGTATTCATGTTTGCATGGCATCTTCTTCATTGTTTCCCCCTCCACCATTTTCTCCTGGCACACAGAACACAAGTTTTCTCTCCCCTTAACTAAAACTTTGGTTTTCAAATTCCTTACTGCAGTTTTAGCTGCTGGAGGATTTCCTCTGATTTGAACTGCAGACCCATCAAGCCAAAGATCATCTTCCCCATCATCTTGAATATCATAAATGCGAAATACTAAAACAGCTGTATTAGATTGAACATCTTGCCATATTTTTTCCCAATTCAAGTTGTCTCCAACTATTTGAATTGCTGTATTATTCATGGATTCAAGACCCCAAAACATTACTCTGACTGGAAGAATATAAGAATTTGAATCCTCTGCAGGAATTGTCCTTCTGTTTCTACTCTGTTCAGGATTGGAATGTGAGAATTGGGCAAGATATCTGCCCACAAACAAACAAGTTACAGAGATAGCAACACCATTAGTGAAATACTCTATGTGTGAAATCCTTCTGTGTATGTCTTTTCTGTAAGCTTCAGAAGCTCTGTTTCTCAAGACATTTGCAGGCACATTTTGTTGGAGAAGTTCTGATGGGTTGGGAACTCCTGTTCCAATGCACAGTTTCATGACTTCTTTGAGTTCATCTCTGTATACTCTGGAATACTCACTAAATTCAAGTGACAAAGCTTCCATGCATTCACATTCACCAGAGGGAGTTATATCTGCTTCACACTTTGGGCACTTCAATTGTTCCATATTATTCAACAGTTAATCTCTAAATCAGGTTAGGATGAAAGAGAAACTAAGCAAATTTCCAATACCCCAGTTGTGTTACAATTAAAATGATTGCATCTATATTAATATCTGATTTACATGGTCCAAATATTTGTGTGGACACTGCAACCTTTGGTATAAGTCGTGTACCCTCATTGGGGTTCATACGTTTTCATATGAACATTGTTTATAGGCAACTTAAATAGAAGTTTAGGATTGTTTTTATCAATTCAAACAAAGACTAACTCTTTCCTCACGCCAAGGTGAAAATGGAGTGCTAGTAATGCAAAGTAGCCTGTGACAAAATGGCCAAAATGGCCAAAATCTCTGCAAATATTACCAACTTCAGCAAACACGTTGAGAGGGCAACGGAATTCTTCTGCAAACAAATGAAGGCCAAAATTTCTGCACAAACGAAAGCTTTTACCGAAAAATAGATGGGCAAATTGCAGAGTTGCCCATTCCAAAAAAAATTCAAAAAAATTCAACTTTTTGTACAGCTTGTGCACACGGAAAATTACTCCGTGTGCATAGAAAAATCTTCAAAGGAAGACATAATAAAATTACTCCCAAAAGAATGCTTTGAAGCATAGAAAGTAGACAAAACATTCAATATTTAGGTCCTATATTTGAAAGAACACTAAGCATCAATTGTGTATCTATCTTTTCAACTTTACACTCCTTCAATTGAGTTCTTATTAACTTGAATTTTGTTATGAAGTCTTGTATGTTGTCAAAATTGTATGGATTAAGACATTAATTCATTCTCCAACAAATGTCCTTGAATTTCATCTTTTTGTGCAAATAAATTTGACGATTTGGTCTGCATAGCCATGGGTGTATCCAAGATTTCAATGTGAAAGAACAACTTAGGATAGACATACACGAACAGATATCTAAGTGTTTCTTCATAACTAATCAATCACTTATTCTTTTTAGCTTCATAATCTTTTAGTTCACCATCAAGCCCACTAGAGGAGAAATTTTTTTTGAGGCCCAAGGAAAAGTGGTATGAGTATGACGAAATGATAATTGATCTTGGGGTTTTTGGGCCTCCTGGAAGTAATAAAAGGATTGTATTTGACCCAAAATGGTCCCAATTTGTAGCTACATTTTGGATCTGGTAACCAACTCCCAATTTGGACAAAAAAGGAAAACATGACTTTCTCAAACCCTTTGAACATAATTGTGAGCTTAGATTTGCACTAGAAAGCTTTGATTTTGACCTACTATACAAAGCCACAAAGAGGACCCCCTAGAATCTAGTATTTCTATCAAGTTTTTTATTTTTTTCTAGGTCACCATTCAAGGCAAGAGAAGAGGATACTCAATTTTCAAGATTGATATATACTCAAAATCTCTTAAGAAGAGTATCCAAAGGCAATCAACTTGCTCTGATACCATGTAATATTTTGTTATGTAGATAGTGACCCAAGATCTAGAGGCCTAATGGAAAGTATAATAAAATGAGAAGATTAATATAACAAGAATAAATTGTATTCCTTTTAAGAACAAAAATAAAATGGATTTGAGATTACAAGGGAAACCCCTTGGTTATATAGACCAAGGTGAACATATGATTACATAAGATTATGACATGAGTTTTAATATAGTGACTTGAGATGTGAAGTGATAAACTATATCCACTTAAAGTGGGAAGAATCCTATGTGTACCCTAAGTGAACTTAACTAACATGTGTGATTAGAATATGGGTGATGAACTTATTAGGTACAACATCCCTTTCACACCAAAAATAATGATATGCATCTCAATGAATAGAATATCAACATAATTGAAAGAAATGACTAAAATATTTATCATGAAATTTCTAATGAGAAGAAGGAAATATACGAAGAGAAACTAAACACATAGGATGAATAAGATATGAATTTAATATATCAACATGTTTTCTTCTCTTATCATATTCAAATTTTAGAAGGGTTCTTTCATAACATTCATTGACATGTTTCTTCCTCATTTAATGGTCTATCACTTGAAAAAATATGTTCTCCTTAAATGGGGTGGACAAATCCAACATTCCATTTATCTCCTTATTTAACTTTGAATTTACCTTTTTTTAGTCGTTTCATAGACATTGCTAAGGTTTCTATGTTAGTTAACCATAATTCGGTAGTTATCTTGTTCTTAATTGAGATTGCGGATAGGACCTTGATTTTGGTTTTCTTAGCACATTTCCTTATCCATCCTCCTAGTATATCCCTTGTCATATTTGATACAAAGAATGGTATTTAAATTACTCATCTAAGTGCTTCCAATAGATTATATTAGATGAGAATAGAACTTCATCTTTACTTTGTAATCTTGTGATTAGGGTTTTCTAGAGTTCTAGTCACCAAAGGGGGATTTCAGAAATTTATAAGGTCAATCAAAGAATAATACCTATTGGTGTTTAAGGCATGGTATAAAATTGTTGATTCTCAAACTATATTTAACTAATTAACTCAACAATCTTCCTTGGTTCTGGCTTGGGGATGACCCTTTGGTGAAATGGTGGGGCTTCTTGCCTGTAGTGCCTACAACCTAGGTTCAAACCTCCACGGGTTCGTCTCTACTGTGTTTAAAATGGAGTACCCTTACCCTGGAGAGAACCTTGGAGAAATAGTGGGGCTTCTTGCCTGTAGTGCTTACATCTTTTGTTTAAACCATTAATTTAATAAGGGTGCATGAGTAGCCAAGTTGGTGTGAAAGCGAGTCGTGAGGTGTAGTGTTAGGCTAATGATCCCGGTGCTACACATCAACTCTAGTTCGATTCTCACTAGTTACCATAAGCCCTTTTAAAGGGAGAGATGTGAGAGCAGGAGAAGGGAGCGACTTTGAATTTGAACTTAGGATAGGGCGGGAAACCTTGCAATGGACAGGCAAACCAAGGGGAGGCCGGAAAGGACGAATCCCTACATTGCCCTGATTCCTTTGAGCCAAATGAAAAGGACCCGACAGATGGGGACCCACAAGCTGGCGACAAGCCTCTCGATCCTAATGGGGGAAATGGAGAATCACGTGTTTGAGATGGCCCAAGGTAGGGACTTGTTTGAAGGGACAACGGTCGGTCATGGACTTCTCTATTTGGTGTCAAACCAAGTGGAAAGTCCTCGCTCCCTCCAGTTCATAATATCTCAGAACTAGAAAAGGGTAGATTTGCTATTGAAGTTCCAGACCCAGTGATTGAGCATAATATTGACCTTATGGCAATGACTCTAGTTGGAAAATTTTTGGGCCCAAGGCCGAATATTGATGTTGTCAGGGCGTTTACAAAATGTAAATGGGCGCTTAAAGGTCAAGTGGAGATCACTTCTATGTCCAAAGGTGCATTGTCGATGGCCTTTTCATGTAAGGAAGACATGTCGAGGGTGCTTTGTGATGGTCCTTGGTTGATTGAAAAATCAACGCTTGCTCTACAAAAGTGGTCGCCTAAGATGGACCTAAATGAATCCTTTTTTCTACAAGCTCCTGTTTGGGTTAGATTGTCAGGCCTTCCCCTGGAGTTCTGGGTTTAAAATGTCTTTAAAGGAATCGCTAGCTCCTTTGGGGAACTATTATCTATGGATCCTATCACAATAGCTAGAAGAAGACTTACCTTTGCTAGGATTTGTGTGGGAGTTATGCAAGGCACCGATATGCCCTTATCTATCGAGATTAACTCCAGATTGGGGAAATGCAACCAATCTATGGGTGTATGCACGAAGTTGTGGTACCAAAAAGGTGCCACACTTCAAAAAAAAATTAAATTGTCATAATGCGTGCACAATATGACCTTTTCAAACCACAAAAAAGCAGAAGTTTGCATTTTGGATGCATTCTGCACTCTCGAACCCACGTTTTGACAATTTGGGGTGCCATTTCTTGCACTCACCCTTTGTATAAGCCTTATATTGGGCACTAAGTTGTCCATCTCTCATCAAAATTCTGCCACAACATCGAAGAGCTCGAAAAGGTATGTATTTTTGTTTTCTTATTGTCATTTTTTTTATTAATTTGAAGATTAAACTAGGTTTCTTGATTTGAATTTATTTTCATTATCAGGAAATAAGATTAGACAAGAAAATGTTGAAAACACTCAATCACCTCCTCATGAAGACCATATTGAAGAAGAAGCACATCAAAAACCTCCTACAATCCCTAGACATCCCATAGGTACACAAGAAAACCTATTAGGTCAAATAGAAAATAGCCAAAAAGATCTTGAAGGTTTAATCACAAGGCTAAAAGATTCCACTAGAATAAAACCCCATAGGAAAAACCTTGCCAGTTATTTGCAATCTATTGTATCTCTCATACAATCCATGAGTGGGCAAATAAATTTTTGGTCCAGTAAGAAGGAAGAACAAAAGTAATTTTATACTGACAAATTATCATATGTGGTAGTGAAGAAAAAGAAAATTAATAAATTTGACTTGTGTGCTCTTTTTACAGACCCCCAAACGAATCAACCTTTACACCCTAGATGTAGGAGAATCCCTATTTATTGGTGTCATCATGAAGAAATTAAGAATAATTTTTGGGATAGGTGGTGGATGGTATTTGATCAGCCCCCATGCAATAATCATAAGGTACCCCAATACTTTTTGAGAAAACTGTACTATGAGTTTGTCCTTGATGAGATCCTAAACTATTTTGATTTTCTAGATTTCCAAGGTGGAGGTGGGGGTTCCTCACATGATAGAGAGGGTGCACATCGTGTCCCAAATCTCCCACCAAGACCCTTGGCCAGACCTATGATGGAGCATGTTATCATTCCTTCCATTGTGAAGGAGAGTGTTGAGGTCGAAACTCTAGACTCCATTAGCTCACTCACTCAGACCCTTATACAATATGCTAGGCATCTAGTAGAGGGTGATGCGAGTGACGATGGTGATTCTTCTAGGCATTGAGTTCTAGTTCATTTATGTCAATCTTGTGGTTCTCTTTGCACTTATGATCCTAATTGTACTGAGAATGCATGTGCAGGAGCAGAGTTTACTACAGAGAACATTGTCATGATAGAATCCTTGTTGAACAAAACATTTGGCATTGATACCTAGGTGAATTTAATTACAAGTTCATTTCATTATTTTTATTAAATCTTATATGTAAATTTAATAATATATCTAAATTAGTAAATTATTATGATAAAAAATCAGGGTCAAAGTGTTCACAATACTAGCAACATTCCTGCAGCGCCCTTTTTCACGACTTCGTCGACTCCACAGGTATACAACGAGTGAAGAAATATAATTATTATATGTAGATAGTTGAACCTTATGTGAATGAGTTTCTAATTACTCAATTTGGATGTCAAATAGTTTGATGCTAGAGCTTCAACATCAGCACCTTGTAGTGTATTTCATCAACAATCTTTTACCCTGGTAAGCAATTTATCTTTAATATTGTTATTAAATAATATAGATAGTTTTGGTGATTGATCAATATACTTTGTTTAATTTTCAGATGTTGACATCAGAGACTCTTGTTGTTCACGTGTCAATGGAGCGTGGTGTTGCTACAGTAGTAGCAAGTTCAACTGCTTTGACATAAGTATGAGACATATTTGTAAATTTAGTAAATTTAGCATTACATTTGTTATCTTAATAATATATTATTAAAAATTTTAACGACACTTGTATTTAGTTTAATTTATATTGTGATGCCCACAGGAGGGGCTTTTCACTCCAGATCATGAACGTGCACCTATTATGGATGAACATCATGATTATTTGTATGCGGTAAGTGACTATTCTATTATATGTCATTCTAAAATTCAATTTTTGTATATGCTAACATCTTTCTTTTCATCGTATCAGATGGAGTTACAAAAAGGTCTAGAGAGGAGGTCAAGTGGGCGTACTCGAAAGACAACTGCATCATATACATCTCCATCCCCCTGACAGGAAAAGCTATCTCGTGATTTTTTTCCTTCCCCTAGAGGGAAATGAATAGAATAGGGTCCTATGTTGTATGCCTATATGGGGGTAAGTGCACAAAGAAGGTGGTCAAAAAGGGGGGTATAAGTGGACACTTTTTTTCTGAAATCAGGTGAACCTGAACTTAGAGGCAAAATTTGAAAGTAATCCACTCAAAATATGAAGATAATCAAACAACAAATATTGTAGTACTTTGAATCTAGTTTCCAAACTACTAAACTTTTTCAAAATTGGATAAGACTAAGGGGGTCAAATCCTTCACGCACGAAAAACTGACCTATTTTTTTTCTGAAAAACATAACATAGTGTTTGACGTGCGCACCAAAAAAGTCATAGTTAGATTTAGTATTTTGACAAATCCTTTGGCAGAAAGATAGTTAAGAGTGAGCACTAGAATATGTGTATTTGTTTGTTATTTTTTGTTGAGTATTTTTTTTTAATGATTTTTCCAATCGTGCACATCCTGAAAAATTCGGTACCTGTTCATGCGGGAAGCATAAGTTGCACTAAACAAATCGAAAATACAATTTTATTTTTTTTAAATTGTAAAGAATCAAGTGCACTATAATAATATATAAAGTTTTTTAAATTTGGATATGTATATCAAAAGTTATTCAAAAAATGGTGCACCTATGTCTGTGAGAACTATGGAGACACTAGTAAAAGAAATTCAATAATAATATGTTATTGTTGTTCAAATTGAAAAAAAAATTA